>NW_026533243.1:5040000-5467500 GCF_028296485.1 Oppia nitens
ACAAATTGTTTGATTCTTTGATGACCACAAAGTATTATATTTTAGGTAATAGTTATAACAATTTAAAGCAATTATTTTACATTTAATGAGATTTCATATTCATTAGAAAATTTATATCAATTAATGTGAGACAAACTTCAAGTGATCGCGACTCGTGTTGTGCCGAATAATAGCAAAAAGAGCCGAATCAATGGTCTCACAAGCTATCGATTTGTTACATTTAAGACATACATAAGCGTCAGCACCGATACCATCCTTAAGTCGGATGCCTTTATCTCTTAAGTCAATCTTCGTCTTATTGTCTAATCGTTGTAATGCTTCCATACGAGCGAATCCAATGTCCAATTCGTCAATGCGATCACTCTTTACAGTAAACATGGCCTCAATGGGAGTCATATACTCTCCCCTTCGGATCTTTTTATGAAATGAACGGTTCACGTGATATAATGCCGTCTCTTTACTATAGAAATTGGTGTTACAGAACAAACAGTGATAATAAATGTCAGGAATCTCTTCATCACAATCGACAGACAAGTGTTTGTGAACAGATTTATCACATTTCTTGTATTTGATACCTTCATTGCGAAGAATTGAATCGATTGACTCACAATTACTTTCCAATTGTTTGATAAATAGCTCAAAATCGGCACTCTTTTCAATGTCCAACTCATCGGCGATCGAATCGCTGTTTTTGTTAAGCAATGAGTTCTTAATTTTCTTAAAATCTTTCAAATGATTCTTACAGTCACTTAATCTTTCAAACAAGACGTTGCATTTGGTACAGACATAAGCATTGGCACCCAAACCATCCTTCACTTTCATGCCGTGACTCAAGAACTCTTCCTTCACTGTATAGGGAATCTCACGAATGGCTTCAATTCGGGCCAAAAGACAATCGATTTCGGAACTGTTTGACGATTCTGTAACAATCAATCGATCGATTCCTTTGAATGGCATTTCAGTCTTCCATTTGATGTGTTCTTCACTCTCGATGTGTTTGAATGACTTCGATATGCTTTTGGTATAGAAATCACAGAAACGACACTTCATTACAAACTTATGCTTACTTTTAGGTATCACTTGAAAGCCCTGTCTTTCTAATTGTTTAACTTTGTCGGCCACGTCTTCGGGTACTTTAAAATCAACAATTTTAGTGTCACTAATATCGTCACTATTTGTAACATTCTTTGCTGTCCTTTTATCACTAGTCGGACACTCATTAATAGACTCATTGGTTGGCATTGGTTTCTGATTGATGTAATGATTGAAATGTTGAACCATTTGGAGTGAGTCATGAAATGATTGGTCGCATCGGATGCATACATAAGACTGGGAACCGATGCCATCCTTCAGACGAATGCCGTGTTTTATAAAAATTCGTTTCTCTTTTTCCCCAAATTTACTCAACTCTTGCTTTCGACTCAGTAAACAACGAATATCCTTCTTGTCTCTGATTTCAGCCAAAAACTGTTTATCGATTTCATCAAAACTGTCTTCACGTTTGTTCTTCATATGTTCAAAGCTCTGGATATGTTTGACGGCGTCAGTCATTGTGGTAAACGTTTTGCCACACAATTCACAACAAGTTTTCTCTTCTTTAACAACAATTCCTTCGTTTTTAAAAGCATTGTGTGATTCCTTACGTCTGGACTCGCGATCCGACTCTTTCTTATAACTGCTGCTGTGTTTAGACTTCTTGTACTCATTGTTTGAATGATGTGTTGTCTGTACAGACGATCCACTGGTCGTCGCATCGTTTGATGGTTTAAATGATGAGACAAATTGTTGACCACTTTTATCCCTATTATCATCTGATTTGTGTCGTTTCGCACGTGAATTGTTGTCTATATTATCGATTCTTTCAGTTGACTGGTCTTTGTCTTTATCGACATCTGGCGGTAAATTTACTCGAATTCTGGCCAAACATTTGATTGGTGCCCCGAAACTGGTCAACGGCTTGAAGTGGTCGCCGTCAAACATCTCGAAGACGTGTGTCTCGTGAGAAATGTTGAGTTTGGGATCACATGTCTTACATATTTGTCGATAGACATCACCAAAGTTGACACAATTGATCTTCTTGTTGATGACAATCGTCCACTTCTTCTTATTGATGGTCACATAGCACTCAAACTTAGAGGACATCGTCGGACACAACACTAGTTATGACCAAAACTGCAACAAAACGTTGGATTTGTTTTCAAACCAACGATCAACTCATGCCTTACAACACGTGTTACGCCCTCTTGTGTTACGAGTGACACGTGTTTCTGTTGTCAAAACTTTTCGCAAACTTTTGAAAAAAGTGAATATTTTATAGTTTTCTTATATTATTATATTATTCAATGTTTTTAATAATTAATAATATATTAAATTCAAAATTAATAAAAATAATTATTTTATAAATTTGATTAAAAATACTTTATATTAAATTATTAATAGTTTTATTTGTGTTATTAATAAATCAAATATTTATATTAATAGGTAAACTATTTTTTTAAGTAAACATAATTAGTTATCGCCTAATATATAAATTATATGTGTATTTTAAATATAACATGAAATATATTTATATTATTTAAAATCTAAATTTATAAATATATTAAATAATTATGTCGACAATAATAAAATTATGAAAATTAATAAAATTTATTGTATTTGTTATAAATTCATATCAAAATTGAGATTTTTTTCGAGAAAATCTTAAACAACGGCTATGCTATTAATTACAATTATCTGGTCAACAATACGTTGAATTAAAAAGTGACCAAGGGCAATGTTGTAGATAATTTTAAACTAAATAAAATTGTAATTGGTCATTTTTTAATTAATTGTATGATTTGCCAGATAATTGCAGTCGACTATCATTTATAAATTTTTTAAACAGTCGACTGTAAATTATCTGGCATATAATACAATTAATTAAAAAATGACCAATTACAATTTTATTTAGTTTAAATTTATCTACAACATTGCCCTTGGTCACTTTTAAATTCAACGTATTGTTGACCAAATAATTGTAATTAATAGCATCGCCGCTATCATCGCCGTCGCCGATGTTTAAGAGTCTCTGAGTTTTTTCTATTACATAACGTTTGAAATAAAAATTATTATTAGAATCGTCTAATAGATGTCAGTATATATATCGTATGGATTAATAAATATACATATATTTAATACAATACTTTTCTATTGTATGATTCATACAGTATTAACACTGATTTCATTTGATATAATAACTACAATATTAGTCAACTATTGTAATAATAAATTAGTTTTTATATTTATTTCTAATTAATTAATTTTCATTAATATTATGATAATATATTTTTTAAAAACTTCTGTTATTTTAAAAACATTTCTGATATTATTATAATTTTATTATACTTAATAAGTATAACTTATTATAATATAATATATTATAAATCAAATAATTAGCTTTTATATAATTGGATAATTTTTAATTTAAATGTGGGATAAGTATTATACAATAATAATGATAGTTTTTCGTAAGATTTTAGTTTAAAATTGTAATCCATTATTAATAGACATAATATATTTGAAGATTTAAATAATATTAAAATACTACAAATGAAAATTTTAGAAAAACAATAAAAACACATTAAATATGATTAGAGAGAAACTGTTAAATACATTAAAATGCGATTATTAAACGATATTTGATATTTTAATAATCTTCAAAAGATATTTTTGTAACTAAAATATCAAATTACTATTTATTTATTTAAGTGTAAAATTCATTATCATATTAAAAAAGTCAAGATTTAAAACAATTTTTTTATATTTGTGCCCCACTTCTAAGCTATCAAATAAAATAAACCAAAAAACAGATAATTGTATTGAATTTTATTATAACTATCAATATTATAAATTATATAAAGTACTGAATATAACTAAATATAGATATTTGTGAGAAGTTTTTTAATTCTGGGAATTGAGTTAATGATACAATCGATATCAATACATTCAATATAAAGTTTATATATATATATATAAAGTCAAATATATCAACAAAAATATTTTTAAGTTTTGTAATAAAAATTTATGATATGCTTTAAAACTCCACTTTCTTTATATACACAATATATGCTTATATTAAGCAAATTGTAAAATCCATTTAAAACTTGTTGACGTGAATAGTCTAAAAACATTAATATGATTATAACATATAATACATAACTTAAAAAAATTAAACAACATATATATAATATATTGTGAAACATAAATATAAATCAAATCGTTATATTAATTCCGATATTTGAACCCATAATTTCAAATCAGTTAATTTTGTGTCAAATATTTTCAATAATATCAAGAAATTTTTATAACAGATATGATTTCCGAAGATTTAATTATATTTTCCAGAAAAACATCAATATTTATAGATTTTTATATTGTATATAAAAAGTTTTGACATAAAAAACAATCAATAAAAATAATAAACTTTTATTATTACATATTACATATTGATAACTTTTGTATTAATTTAACTGAACTATATTTATGTACTAAATTTAATAGTATATCTAATGTACAGTATTTAGAGTTAGAATAACACTGTTTTTAATACATAAAAATTATAAATATATAATATATATTATATATAATTCTCGAGTTTTTATATACATGTATAATATTTTAAATTTATTTTTTTAGTATTTTACTTTTCAATTGTTATTGTTATGCTTAGAAAAATATCAGTAAACAAAATAATAATGTGAAAATGATAATAATAATAATAGAATACATTTATTACAGTATAAAAATAAAAAACTATTTCTATATTTAACTGACATTATTATTATATAGTATTTTGTTTATGTTTTCAATTTATAATTATATATTTCTGATAAAATATATAAATGATTTTTTTTGTATAATTATTAAATATATAACTATTTGGTTATTTTGGAAATATGTGTGTCTTCGCAATTGAAATGTTGTTTAACTGGAAAACAACTGTCCTTTTAGTACATGAAAACATTTGTTGTGAAAAAATAATTATTTGAATCAAAATTGAAAGGAAGGGAAGTCAATATTTACTAACAATAATAATGTAGTCACCAATGGTATTACAACTCTGATGATAATCATGGAAATGGAGGTAATGGTGGAAATGGTGTTAACCTTGAAATAGATTTTTTTCTTCTTTTATTATACTCAAAGTCTTCAGAGACATAAAAATTATTTTTACTGATTATCTTAGTTTTCTACTCTCCCTTTCTATAAACTACTTTTCCTTACTTTCCTATCTCTGTGCTCTCTCTCTCTCTCTCTCTTTCTTTCTTTCTTTCTGTCTGTCTGTCTATCTATCTATCTATCTATCTATCTATCTATCTTTCAGTTTGTAATCTGCCATCAAATTGTTAACATTTGAAAAAGTAATCATAAATGTTATAAATATTTTTGTTTCAGCAAATGAATGGTCGATGTTTTCTGGCATATAATTCATGGCTTTTCACCAAAAATGATGATCTTTTTTCATTGAATGTTAGTTACAATATATTTTATAGAGTGAGTCATTAAAAATATAGTATAAAACAACACTTTTAATAAGTGTCTCATAAATTGTCAAATAAAAAATGTTTTCCACTATTTTGTTGAATACACACATACTGTATATTATAATAATATATAACACACGGCACGGGTATCTAAAACAGTTAGCTTCCATAATGAAAGACTGTATTCTCTCTAACAAAACAACCGTATTATTGGTCCCCAAAAAATATGTTCCAAAATGTGTGCTTCCTTTCTGTGCCAGTAATCACATGTTTGACCCAATTTTGAGGATATTATAAATGTGTTGGGGGTATGAAAGGGGTGTCAGCTGTGGGCAAAAGGATAGGGGAAACATATGAAAAGATACGGGAAGGGAATCACGTATTCAATTGAATACTATTGAAGGAAAGTAAGCCCAACCGTATAGTATGGTTGTGTTCAAGGACATAGGGGTTGGGGTCCACTTTACTTTATATAGAAAGGGCATATGTTATAGTATCAAACAGTTGCTACTTAGGTCCTAAAGACGCCCAAAATTTATCGATTATTATATAAATAAAATATCCGAGAGATGGGAACTAATGTTTTGGAGAGTCATGTGAGTGGAAAGGGAGAGCAAATGGAAAATAGATACAAACCTTTCCGGTATAGGAAATACTGTATACACTGATATTATACTTCCGCAATGAAATACATATACTGTAGTATTTTAACAACAACTTTACCCTCAATACAAACACACACACACACACACACACACACACACACACACACACACACACACACAGCAACTTTTAAGTCCCTAATAAGGCCTCTCGTGTGCCCTACCAGTTCATCATAGGCTTCAATTAGGTACCAGTGAACACATACGGTAGTTGACAATCATGAGAGAGAGAGAGAGAGAAAGAGAGAAAGAAAGAGAGAGAGAGAGAGAGAGAGAGAGAGAGAAAGAAAGAAAGAGAGAGAGAGTTCTTTATGATGTTTTAAAAAATGACTGTAAGCTTACAGTTATTACCAAAGCTATAATTTTTTTACAAAAGTGACAAAAATAGTAGTCATATAATATAAAAATTTATATTTGGTATTCCCGTCCCTCAAATAATATCCACTATTTTGTGGTAACCTTTGCACTATTATCAGAAGGAAAGTCAATGATTTATTGAAGATATATGTAATTTTTGTGGGGAAAGTTACCGTTAATTTTGTGATTAATACACAACAGTTTAAAAATGTCTTTTGTCCACAATTTTCTCAGATTTTATTAAGATTTTCACTAACAATGTGATTATGGTTTATATAAACGATATTTTAAGTATATTTTTTAACTATAATTTTGTGTAAATTTAAATGTAATAAATTATTGTATTACTCAAAATATTAGTAGTATTACTTAAAATGTTCTATACTGTACATATTATTTAGCTTTAATTATTAAATTTAAGTAATAATTAATAAGGTTATAAATAAAATTAATCATTTTAACTGTAATAAGTGTATATTTGACTATTATGATAAATATAATAAAAATGTGGGACATATCATAAAAAGAGATGAGAGGCACTTGAAATCATGAGTTATAGTACAATATATGCTTTAAACATATTTTTGGTGTAAATTTTATATTTATATCCGATATAATAACAATCATATCGAGATATACAATGAGGAAATAGAAAGATATGTGAAAATGTTTAATAAATAGGATATAAATTACAACATAAGGTATTGACTATTATATGCACAAACCAGTGATAGTTATACATAGTTTGAGTACTTATACAATGCCGTAGTTGTCCACAAAATTTTATATTCTCGGAGAGAGTAAAGTGAGGACAGTTGTATTCTTGCAAATGTATGGTTTAGGGTGGGTATCACAGTCTTTATATAAATACAGTTAAGTTCAAGTATATGGTGATCATAAAAGTCATCGCAATTTGCAAATATATTATCTCTTTTTCGGTTAAATATCATAAAATATTTAATGAGATTTATATCAAAAGGAAGGGCATATTAAAATCGGTGGCCGTATACATACTGTATTGTATAGTGTATACACCATACAGTATAAACCATAAGATCACAGTATATCTGAAACATTTGTACAATATATGCCTATGGGTTTAGGACAGTTGTGTGACAGTTGTATATCACTTTGTGAATGGCTTTAAGAAAAGTTGGTTTAAATGGATAGAAATTGTGTGGAAAAAGCATTGATTTGTTTGAAAGGACAGGCAATAGGAGACAGAATGCAAGCGTTGAGTTAAAAATTGCAAAACACTTATAACTACTGCCATTGCTTTGTTATTATTATGATATATCAAAAGTTTGCCATTTTATTTATGACCACCAGTTCCTGTTTCTTACATATCTTACTGACACATCTCTTATATACTTGCAGTCAATGAGAGAGAAAGTCCTCTCATCATAAATGCACCGAAAGGTTGCGGAAAGGTTTTATGTATTGCCAACAATGAGAGGCTCTCTCTCTCTCTCTCTCTCTCAAAACATATGCAGTTTATGTTATTTTAGTATTATTTTTTTTTTGTTAATCATTTGCCAGAAGTTTCTCAAATAAAATATCTATTGATATACATATGAGAGGCATATACTATATATACACACAAAGTGGGTGAGTGTGTGATGGGGACTGAGTGACCATGAATTATATACACAATAACACAGTGATCGACAAAATTTAAATGTTTGCTATAAATTTATATATTATATAAGGATACGATTTTTACACAAAATGTTTTAAATAGATGTGAACCAAAAGTGTATTTTAACTGAAAAAATGTTTGAAATACATAATGAAAATTGATATATCTTAGGGTAAAAATTATAATTTACTATTTTCTCATTGAATTCCCACCAAAACGGAAATATTTATCAATTTCTACTTTATATTTCACTTTATTATCTGTCTATTATAAGCTTTCTATAATATATAAAGTATGTATAATTCAAAATCTATTTTTATCTAATTTTTAAAGTTATATAATTACTTGTATTTATACAATTGATAAAAGTTATATTATAAAAGTAAACAATTTCTATTTATCATCATTGAATAATGACAACAAACTTAATAAAATTTATATATATCATTATTATCTAAAAAAACTTGTAAAACTAAATTTTATATTTTATGAATAAAACAATTTTGTCTAAAACTTCTTAATTAATTCATATGATATAAAGTTTAATATTGCAAAAATAAATTAAATTATAGTCTATATTTTGTAGTAAATAATGTATACTAATGTATGGCTCATAGGCATTGTGTACAACACTTGTAGAATAAATAAATTAAATGAATTTATGATTTGAAATATGATTTCTCTCTCTTTTTTCGTCTCATTAATCGTTTCCTTGAAAACACAAACAAAATAACATAAACTATAGTACTATAGTATACATACACAGTATATCATATATGAGACCATCATATTATATATAACAGTCATAAATATATAACAAATATGTATGTTCACTATGTGTTTGTGCAAAACATTAAATTTTATTTTTGTTAATTATATAAATTTAGTTCATTATCACAGCTGCCATTCATTTGCATGTTTTCTATGTTTATTCAAATGAATTTGACGGCTATTTTTCATTACTGTTTCACAACTATTCGTAGCATAACTTTAACAAACAAAATACTGATATAATATAACCTATTGATTCACTACACTATAGGCTGTGTTTCATACTTGCCATACAAATCATGTGATATGTGTTTTTTGTGCCTAAAAACACTGTTGTTTTGTTTTTTAAAACAACATATAAATAGATAGATAGATAGAAATAATTATATAACAAATAATAATAATAATAATGAAACTGAAGGTCAGATGCAATAGATTATAGCGCTGAAGCTTTTCATTTACAATACCCCTAAAAATAGCTATTTTAATAGCTATTTAGTAAATAGCTTTGGGGAAGCGTTTGTCTAAAATATAATATATTATTATTAAAAAACATAAAATATAATATATATAAGTGTTGCTAAATAATATTATATAATATGCTCTGAACATGATATCCTACTATACATACATATAATTGAGGCTTTTAATAGTCAAAAAGTGAGAGTATGTTTGTGTGTCACCCGAGTATGTATGCAATGATTTGCTGACAATTTGAAGGTCAGTGCTAACAAACAATTTATATCTTCCCTTCCCATTTGTAATAGTATTAGTTAAGTAATATTACTTTTTATATATTATATACATATAAACAGTATGTATACAGCAGTTGAATATACAGTATAAATATCACAAGAGGATTGAAAAGGATGTTTGAAATGCTATACCATTAATGCATTTATTTATATTGTATTAAAACTTTGTAAGACTCTATTGATATCTCCACGACAACTAAATAGTGCTAAATATTTTTTATACGAAAAACAAATAATAAATTGTTTGTTATTTATAAAATTATTACAAATTTACACGAAAAATGTTATTATTAGTAATAGTAATTTCTAATGAAATGTTGCTTTAATAATAATATTTTATATGTAAATAATACTTCACTGTAAGACATGTTGTACTTACATTGAAAACAACAAAGAGCTATGTTTTATGTAATAATAAATTTATTACATCAAAAATAATTTAATTATATCTATAAAAGTAATCAAATTTTCACAATAAAACATTAAATTTATAAAACACTTAACAAAAAAAATATTTGTATAAAAATTGCAAATTAATGTTATAATAAATAAATATTTTTGTAATAATTAATTTCATGTTATTTTGAAAATATTAAAATAATTTATAAAATTAAATGTTATTATGTTCATGAATTTATACACTATAATATAGTGACTATATAGTATTCTATTTTAATTATTTAATTAAATATTAAAATCATTTAAACTTATAGTTAAGATTTCAATATTAATAAATGTTGATAAATAAGTTTAGGGAATGTTTATGTAGTTTTTTAAAAAACCATTTATAGTATAAATTTAAAGCATTTACTATTTATATGTAATCACAATTAGTGACACATTTCATGTCACATACGCATAGTTTAAGCTAATCTATCATTCAAAGTGTCTTATTATAGGAAATAAACAATTTTGGTGTTTGTGTTCAACAAATACAGTATAATGCTATCAAAATAATAAAATACATATTTAATATTTAAAAAATTGTGTATAAAATTTTACAATTTAATTGATGTCATTTAAAAATATAATAAAAATATAAACTAATTTTAATGAAATAAAAAATAATATAAATAATTTATAACGAATATTGACTTTTAAGGAAAAATTGAGACAAATATACATTTATTAAGTAAACATTGAGTGAAAAATACTAAAACTAAAAATATAACACTTATTTAGTCTAAAGGATAGACATTATCAGTAAAAACATGAGTCGAGAATTACTCTTCAGACACAACAAACAAAAATATATTTAAAGTAATGACTTATTATTGCTAGACATTAGTACACAGTTATAGTGACATATAAATAGACAATTGTATGACAAGATATGCCATAATTAATAATTATTATTCAAATTTATTTTAAAAGCAAATTTCAATTAAATAGCAAAACTTATTATTTTGAAAAAATATTTATTTAAGTATATTTTAAATTGCTACATTTGTAAATTTATATTTAGTTATTACAAGTTTTAACTTTTTAAAATATTATTTGAAAAAATTATATACGTAATCTAAAATTTGATATATCTATTTACAGTACCTTATATAATATGATACATAATATTAATGTTAAAATCAATATACCGGTACTTAATTTGCAAATAAATAACAATATATTAAATAAAGTATTTAATTTTGAAAAACTGTATGAATACTACAGTAATAAAGCTTAAGTTATAACAAAAATGCTTTAGTTTCTCAAAAGAGTGCACTAAAAGTCCAATTTGTAATAAATAAGGAAAACCTTATAAAACAAAAAAAAAGTTATAATATATATACATATTAGAGGAGGGAACCGAAGAGTTTTTAGGAACCGCAACCGAACCGTATCTCAAAGACAAGAACCGTAACCGAACCGAAACCGAAAAATCTGAAAATCCAGAACCGTAACCGAACCGTAACTAAAAGTTAGGAACCGAATGAAACCGGAACCGAACCGTTATCTTACATAAATTACGTTAATAATATAAAGGGGATAAAAAGTGGGCTTAAAATTTAAAAAATTGATTTTCATATTTTTATTTATTGTTATAAAATACGGTTATAATTAGTATATTTATTATAACATATAAACTTATAAATATAATTTTATAACTAAATTAATAATTAATTAAAAACAGAAAAAATTAGTTAACAAATAATTAAAAGTAATAATAATTAAAAGTAATAATTAAAAGTTATAAATAATTATTTTTAAATGCTATTATTATATTATTATAAAGCAATAATAGTTAAATAAAAATATTTAATTATATTAACAAAAGTATTTCTAAAGATAATTTTATTTGTGCTATTAATTTAAACTCAAATCGGTTTTTAATTAAAACCGTTTTAAATATAAAACCGTTTTTAAAACCGAAACCGTTTCTAAAACCGGAACCGTCTCTAAAACCGAAACCGTGATAAAACCGTTTCGGTTCCTCCCTCTAATACATATCTGTAATATTGCTAATAACTATGTCGTCAATAAGTTATAGTCTATAACACAAAATTGTAATTTAGAAGAATTTTATAATTTTTTATTAAAGCATAAAATAATTAAAATTTTTATATGTTTTTTCAAATCAACTAACAAATCAAAATTATTTGACTAAGTATATATTTTTATTATTAAATTATAAATTATCATATATTATTATTTTAAAAACTATTACAGTATACCGCCAGTAAAGATAACACAAAAGATAACATTATTATTATTATTGGTAGTAAAATTTAATATTACTAAAAATTTTGACATAACCAATGATTAAATTAAAATGTTAAGTCAAATCATGTTATTTGTATCATATATTAATCATTATTTAATAATTTAATAAATAGAATATAATATTTACAAAACCATCTCAACTATTATTATAACTATTACTATTGCATATCATTACTAACAAATCAATAATTTTATATTACAATTATAATATTGTATTTTCCAGTATATTCAAGGACTGGTAATATTGTAATTAATAATATTATTTTTAAAGAATCCGTCGATAGATAATATGTTTTTCAGTGTACGCCTCAAACCATTTTCATTTTTATATAAGATATTAATAATGATAAGTGATTAATGATTTATAGATACTTTACAATTTAAAAGTGCTAACTTTTCTCTCTCTCTCTCTCTCTCTCTCTCTCTCTCTCTCTCTCTCTATTTTTTATGTTTTAATCATAATTGATGGCTATTGAATTTTTATAATATATATTAAAATTTATTATACAAAATGTTTATTTTTAGGTTTTGAAAATAACTAATTTTAATAAAACATTTTGTTTGTTCTATTTATTTCATAGTTAAATATTATATAACCCGATATATTCACTTTATTGTCTTTCATAAACTTATTTTATATTTTAAATACAGTTATAAATAATTACATTTTATTTAAATGTCTTTTTAAATTTATTGAACGATAATAAATTAAATTTTTATTAATAAGCTGTTTTTGAAAATTTAAATAATTGTTTTGTTTATCAATTGTTAAATCAATTAATTTTTTTGTGATCAATATATTAAAAAGTATTCTCAAACTGATTCCTAACAGCAGTTAAAATAAAAACAAAATTATTGCATAAAACAAGATTTTATGCTATTATGTAAATATTAACTTTATTTTAAATTTGTTAAATAAATAATAAATAATGTTGTTATTATTGTAAAAATTTACAAAATTTAAATTAAACGTATTATAACAAATGATATATCTATTAGATCGATGAATCATTTTATGTATTTAAAAATTTAGCAGTTTAATATAGTATATATATAGTACATATATAATATAAAACATCTATTATTATATAATTTTATTTTTCTAGAAATAGTAATTTAGATGCTAATTAAATATTTACAAAATCTTTTTAGAGTTAATTAATATATTTATATTTATAATTTTTTTAATATTAAATTTTTGACTAAAATAAGGATTAAATATGTGAGACAAAAATAACAATAAAATATATAATTGTAATACACATTATCTATAATATAATATATACTCTAATTATATGTCAGTTTTTTATCTAAGATTTTTATATTTGTCTCTGAAGTCAAACTTATAATTAAAATTTGTTCAATGATTAAACCGAAATGACATCCGACCCAACAATTGAAGCAAAAATGTTATAAATAATGTGAATTAAGTGTAATTTCATGTGACATGTGAATGAATGTATTTTATGATACAGTATATACAGTACACATACACACACTTAGATATTATAATAAGTTACAAGAAACTTAAGATATTATATAAATACAGTATGTATACTCGATTAGTAATTGTTTTATAATTATTAGCTCTCTCTCTCTCTCTCTCTCTCTCTCTCTCTCTCTCTCTCTCTCTCTCTTAGTAAACAACAAAATTTAATGTATGTTTAAAGAGAGAATAATAATAATAATGACTAATTGCAATATATTGTATGATGCAGTGTGTATAACATGACTATAATATACTGTACAATACTCTACATTAGGTATAAAATAAAATTGAAGTAACAAACTGTACTAATAATAAGTTAATTTAATTAATAAATAAGTTTGTAGTCATTTAGAAAATAAATTTAGTGATAGCTATTAACAATAAGCTATGACTTTGTAGAATAATTTGCAAATACTGTATAATAAAATGTTTTGCAACCAAATATGCATTGAGTGATAAATAAATTGAATAAATAAAATTAGTTATACTTTCATATGATTTGTCATTTCTCTGTGAAATAAAGTTCATTAGTGTTTGTTTTGTCACAATTTTCAATAGAAATTAGTAAATGCTTACAAATGTATTATATTATTAAAAGTTTCGTCTCTTATATTTGTTATATAATATTACAGTATATACTGTATAAAGTGAAACTTATTGCAATATCATAACTGACTTGAATTTTCTAATTAATAATTTAAATAACTGATATTATAAATGACACATATTAATTATCATTTAATATATACAGTACTAAACTTACTGTAAAGTTTGCATTAAAGTATATAAGTATAATAAAAATTCAAGCATAAAAATTTAGTAAAATTGTAAATATTGACATATTTTAATATAATTTTATCGATAAAATTTTGTAATTATAAAATTTATGACAACATATTTAATAATAAGTCTGTGTTTATGTGTATCAATGTTTCCGGACATCCGGAGAGTCGGACACTCAAAATATATAATTATTAATTTATAATTAAATATCAAAATGTTTTTACATATTTAAAACAAAAATGCTATATACGGTATTTGTAAATATAAATATAAAGGTTTATAAATTTATTTCAACAATTTATAATTTTGTAAACAAAGAAAACATACATAAATTAAAAACACCTTATGTTTTAGTGGTCTCTATAATCTATTAACTATCATCTCATGAATAATTCAATCACATAAATACATTATTATAATAAACTCAACAATATATTATAATATAATAGACATTTTCCTAACTAATAAAGTTAATAATTAAAATTTACCAAAAAATTTATGATATGGTTAGAGGGAAAAGTTATGTAAAGACAACACGGAAGCAGATTTTTGTTTGGCTCCACTCTATGAAAAAATGACAAATAATTTACATTTCAATATACTGTAAGTAAGTGTAAACGCAATATATTTATAACGGACGGACAGACAGTGACACAACACATATTACGGGTCGTTCCCGATGTTTGTGTGAATTAAACAAAATTACAGAACCGGCAGTCATATAACTATTGCATTATATAGTTTTATATAGTTTATAGGCATTTGAGTAAAAATTATATTTTTGCTCTTGTATTCTCTCTTTCTCTCTCTCTCTCTCTCTCTCTCTCCTCTGAAACCATCTGGTGTTTCATCACTATTAACCAAATGTTTGTCCTTTTGCTGTAAGAAAGGGCTCAAAGTGTGAGAAAATAAGGGGCAAAGTATAACTTATTTGCTATAATTATATTATTTGAGAAAATGACACACAAATTGTCCTAATCTTATAAATATATAGTACTGACTACCAAATCACTACTTTCTCCATTTAATTCACTCATTCACCCACTCTGTCAACTGTTCCATAGTTTTACCATAATTTCCGGCAAACATTTAAAAAGTTTGAAACACAAAAACAACTAAAATATAATTATCTATTTTGAGTGCTAAAAATAGTCAAATATTTTTTTTGCCAACTTTATGTTTATATTTGGAAATAATTTTAAAAGTAAGTAAAAATCATAGATTTAAAGAAAAACAACATAATTTATTTATAAATTTTTATATATTTATTCTTAGTGTATAAGCGTAAATGAAATTTTAAGATAAAATCTGGTTAAACTAAACAAAAAAAAAACAAAATAACAAAATAACCTAGTTCACTACACATATTATATTTTTCCTTTATTATGTGTTCCACTATCTCTAAGCCATATCACCAAAATTGAGAGCCAATCCCTACTATACCACCTGAGCTTTTGTATACTTTCTATTGTATATTTGCAGCGATAAGTGTTTTGTCTTTATTTGAATGTTTAACTTTAAAAATATTATTCAGTAAAATATATAAATAATCGTTTTTTCTTCACCAAACAATCTGTTCGTTTGAAAGGTGGTAAATGATAGGGACTTTTTAGGTTACAGTCAGTTCAAGACAAAAGGGTTGATCCATAGTTCAGGTGCTCACATATAACCGGAAAATAGAGAAATTTTTTCAAATGTTTAGGTTATGCCGTTATATCTATTGTTTAGAATAATACACAAAATGTGTGTTTAAAATATTGCCGACTATTTTAAAGCATATGTCTGTGCTATAAATCTTACCAACTCTTTACTCATAACAAATATATACAAAAAATTATTATATTATATAATAGATATTATATAAATATATATTTCAATATAAATAGACCTAAGTTTCTATGAAAGATATCTTGTCATCACAGCTTTCAATGGCAGTACCGGTCATACGAGAGCATGCAATGTGTATGTACCGTATTATTTGCCTGTTAGTTAGGGTGACAGCCGTTCCCTGTTTTCATCTACCAGTAGTAATGAAAGAGTACTGATATTGAAGTAATGGGTTGAATATGAATAAAGAGTATGTGATTAATAGGGATCGAGTTTTATACAGAAAATTTAAGAACTGGAAAATTAGGGACAAACCTATTTTTATAACCATTTAATTGCTATTATTTATTTTACTTTACAATACCTAATATTATAAAAATATATTTAAATAGAGTATTCAACAAATAGTAAAGTATATACAAGTCATTAAAAATAAGTGTATTATGAATAGTGTTGGCAAAAAAGAGAAATTTATAAAATAATAGAGAAATTTCTAGAAAGTTTCTAAAAGAAATTTCTATCTATGGGATTCCCATTTTAATTTTGTTATCTCGATATTGCTATCATATAACAATACATTACCGTAAATATTATTATTAGTATTTTAGCTATTAATTAAAGTAAAAAATTACAAATTACAAATTAAAAAATAATATATATCATACTGTAGTTTAATTAATATATATTATACATAATAAAATGATGAATACAATTTTACAAAATTAATTATTATTAAATAATTATAATTATTTTATATATAGGTATCACATTTGTATAGTACTGTACTATACTGTATAGTATATTATATCTATAATATTACAATAACTATAGATATGGGGATCCCATAGTATATAAATAAAGTTAAATTCTATAGAAATTTATTCCTGAGAAATTTTCTAGAAACTTTCTCAGGGAAATTTATTAGAAACTTTTTATTTGCCCATCTCTAATTATGAATCATAATTTAAGATAACTTTGTGATACATATGATATATAACATAACTAATTTAAGAGATATTTAATAATGACTGTTAATTTATATTAAACAATGAATAAGATAAGCTCATACTTAGTTATATAATATGTACTAGCTTATTTATACAGTAATTTTATAAAATTTAATTTTAATCACTGATATACTGTATACTATACTAAATTAGTTTTTAAATAATTTGTAATACAATTTGTAAATGACAAAATTTCATCTTTATTTTATTAATGTCACTGATATTTAGTTTGTATTTAATTTATATTTATATATTCAATACTATATATCTCAAAATTTATTATGTTTTTAAATAATATAAGAATAGTCAGTTTGTTTAACAGAAAATTTAAATTCTAAAAATAAGTTTTTATATATTTAAATCAATGTTAGCTATCAATGGATCATAACTTTTTATGATAGTATTATTAGAGCAAAAACCTCTACAAAAATCTATTACACAAACACTGGTATCCAATAAACTAATGGAAAGACAATATAGTGACAAAAGCTTTATTTGAATGAATGCTATGACTACCAGAATATTCTGTCGAAAAACTCGTTAATGAAATGACTCGAAAAGCTTATTGAATTGAATTTAGAGAATATATATAATCATAAACATTAAAATCAAGGATTTTTGTTATTAAATTCTAATAATGTTATGATAGAGTCGTTCAAATATATTGCATCACAACACACAAACACTTTTAGTAGCATTGGTAGCCCTTATTGTCAAATTAAACTCTACTTTTGCCATATCAACTAAAATTGTCAAATAAAGTGCCAGAGTTTCGCAAAAAAAGAAAATAAATATAAAAATAAAATAAAATAAAACAACTATAATATACATAATCTCTCTCTCTCTCTCTCACACACTCACTCACTCACTCATTCACAGACACACACACACACACACACACACACACACACACAAACACACATTTACTCACTTATTTGCTTACTCTCCATCTTTTACTACTAGTATAAAATAATATTGTTATTTGCATTCAAATCGTGAAACTATTTAAAACAACTTAAACTATTAAAAGGCATAAAAAGAAAATATATTGTGATTATTAAATATAAATTTCCACTGTTTTTGGGTTGTAATACAATATGAGTACTGTTTTTAATGATAATCCGATTTATGTTTCGTTTAATATAATAAAAAATAGATGTTTTATAATATACATTATATATATATATATATATATATATATATGTGACAATTTTGATGTAATTTATATCTTATTTCTACATTATTTTTTATATAAATAATAGTTTTTTGAATGTTTCTCTTTTCAGTGACTTTGATATAAGATTTTATGTTAATGTTTATAAAAATAAATCAAAGTGTTTATGTTGATGTAATAAAATATTTATTATCAAATAAATTTATTACAGTAGAATAAGCTATAAATGCTCTAAATTAAAGTTATGTTGGATTAAATTAATACATACAGTAAAGTATATAAACTCATTTAATTTAGTAAAATAACGAATTAATGCATAACAACCAAAATAAATAATTTGTAAAAATAAAATGAAAATAAAAAGTTCATTAGTTATAAATGAATAAAAATTATATTATAATCATAAAACTAATAAACAGGTAATTGTTTTAATTTTTTGCTAATTCATGTCATTATCTATGATTATCTAGTTTTGCTTCAATATTGTTGTTTGAGTTACACTATAAATAAAAAGTCATTTTTATTTAGAGTGCAAATACAAACTTTACTTAATTTTTAAAAAGTAAATTGAGTTAAAAGTCGTCAAAAAATCCTTGAAAAACGAAAAATTAGTAGAAAAAACTTTCTCTTCTTTTCTATACCTGTAATGAGCGGTCATTTACTGTGTGTGTGTGTACTAACCATTACTTGACTTTTATGACTAAACTTAAAAATATAATTTAAGAATAGACCAGTTTTTTCTACTGTATATAACAACAATTTGGAGAGTGAGTGAGTGAGTGAGTGAGTGAGTGAGTGAGTGAGTGAGAGAGAGAGAGAGAGAGAGAGAGAGAGAGAGAGAGAGAGAGAGAGAGAGAGAGATTAATTTATTGTCCATTTCTCATGAATTAACCTCAAATAGCGTGCATTAAAATAATAACAACTACCTCTACCTAATCCCAGTGCTATTATCTCTCAATAGCAGTCTTCTATGTATACAAAGAGAGAAATTTCTTCCCAAATCGCCAAACCCTCCCATAAGTCTGAACAACAAAAAGTACTTTTGAGTAGTATTTCTAAAAATAGTTATTTTTTGTTTTTTTAAATGCTTTTCAAGATTAAGATTTTCTAGAGGTTAAAGAAAAAGTAAAGATAAATAAACAGTGAAAATAAAAAAAAACTTTCATATAAATGTTTGAAAAGTGAATGAGTAAATGTGTTGTATATACAGTATGTTGTCGTTATTTTAGGACTTACAGTCATAAAGTGCGAGACAATCACTAAAAAATAGAAAAAGCAGTTATTTTTACTAATAAATATACAGTAAGTCATTGAAATTGCACATCAAATAGTGAATACTGTATAAGAAAAAATGCTATTAAAATGTGTGCCCCAATAGCCTACTGACTAATTTTGAACCGTCACTGGTATTTGCAATTTGTACAACAAACACATATATGTAAAATATGATATTGCCTCTCAAATATATGATAATATTAAATAAAATTTTAGCTAATACTGTATGTTTGCTTACATTTTTTTTGAACAAACATTAAAAATTTGCGATACAACGTTAACATTATAATGCTATAAATTATTAGTTTGCTTTTTTATTTTTAATACTATTGTAAATTCAATAATTCTGTGTTTTTAAGTTTTTCATTGCAAATGTAAAACTACTGCACATTCAGAGTATACAGTATATTAAATTTTCTAATAAAAATGCAAATTAGAAATTATAAACATATATAATACACACAAAAATATTTAATATGATTTTAAATTGAGATTTTATATGATATTCTGTTTTTTCCTTAAGTTTTATTTCTCACTTTGTGTCTCACAAATTAATTTAATGCTAAACAAATGTGATGGTTTGGTTTATAATGATTTGCATAATTAAATTAACGACAGTTTCCCATCAAAATATATCAGTGTTTGGGATTTGGAAACAAACATTTAGTGATCAACATTAAGGCAAATATAATCTTAAGATAAATGACAAAATGTATATATTTTTAAGTAATGAGAGTTGAAATTCACATGAGGTTTGATATTAAAGAATAGTATCCTAAAAATCTAGAATTCCCAGTGAAATATACGCTAACTTTTAGTGTCAAATATAGTATATTGTATATCAAAAGTCTTTCTCATGTGGTCTTCCTCTCTCTCTCTCTCTCTCTCTCTCTCTCTCTCTCTCTCTCTCTCTCTCTCTCTCTCTCTCTCTCTCTCTCTCTCTCTCTCTCTCTCTCTCTTCTGTTATTTGTGTCTCCCTTTCCTCTACCTCTCTATCCTTCACTCATTTACTTCTTTCCTATCCTCTACTCACACACACACACACCACTCAGTCAACCAGTGACAACCAAACCATACCCATACCTACTAAACACAAATACAATACAGTAGTTGACTATAACTGTATATATAGTTATTGTGCACTCAATATAATGCTAATGCATTGCATTTACTATTGAAACCAATGGCTCACATCTGCTGTAATTTTCGATTGTGTTTCGCAATCGTTGAACAATATATTCAATGGATTTGTTGCTTAAGTAACGTTAAGCTAATAATATCGACAGCACTTGGCTCTCATGCCATTAGTTATAATATCAGTGGGCATACTATAGGACATGGCTATTGTGAAATGCATTTGCAAATATATAATATTTTACACTAAAAACTCATATTCATTACAACTCTGCAACAAAATTTACTCACTCACCCACTCTCCCTCTCATTATTTTATATAACTAGCTGTTAGTTATCATAAAAATCTAGCAGTTTTTAGCATTTTATTAGCAAAAATAAAGTATACTTTTATATAAATAGCAATTTATTTAACAATAGTGCTTCAAATATATTATATATACAGTATAGTAATGTACTGTTGTTTCAAACAAATAATAATCGTGTAAAACAAGAGAATTATATATTTAGTTTTATGACTAGTATTTAAATTTTATTTGTGAGAGTTTTGAAATAAGTTTACAAGTGTTGTCTTAATTGTTTGTTAGTTTTTATTAGGTTAGGTTAGGACTTGTCATAACAATTGAGAGTTTATTTTTTTCAGTTAGACTACATATAATAATATAAAATTTTCAAACTTAAATCTATTTGATTAACAAATATTTAAAGGCCTTATTCAGTATTTTATTATATATCTAGAGTTTTATAATATTGAATATTTGATAGTAAAGGCAAGTGTTTATCGATAGAAAGCAAAAAGTTTTTGTTAGGGAAATAACTGCTAACTAATAGCCGCTATTTATATAGGATTAGGTTATACAACACTAACAGTATTGCACCGCAAAAGTTGGCAATAATTATATTGGATTCAACTAACAGTGTGTAGTTATAGCCAAACAGTAAGCGTGTGTAAGTGTATGTGATTTAAGCGGGTGCTGGTAGTAATAGTTTTGATTGTAGTGGACAGTAGGGACAGAAGCAGTTATGCCATAACAATAAACGCGTGAATGAATTAGACATAATTCTTGCAAACAAATTATTTTCAAAAATGTTTTGGGATTACAGTTAAGTATGGGTCAGAAAGCGATTAAAAACGTCCCGAAACGACATATAATGGCTAAACATTGCCATCGAGTATCTCCCGTTGTCATCCATTTCCATAAGTAATAACAATTTCATTAGTGTTACGGCATATCGTGAGTCCAGTGGTAATGAAAAAAGATTTTTTCGGCACAAATACTATCCGTTGTTTTGTGTGTGAACTCAAAGTTTTCATATTATATTATATATATTATAATACAATTCAATTGAATTGCATTAACAGAGTGTGCATCACTTGCACTGTTGTATGTTTATGTGTTTCTCGTTGCCCCATAGCCATCAATGACTATAATGACTGACAATTATTGAGGACAGGGAGGTGAGGGAAAATTGCTAAGAGACAGAGAGTGAGAGTGAGAGTGAGAGAGAGAGAGAGAGAGAGAGAGAGAGAGAGAGATAAGCGTCAAAATTATCTTAACTAAAAGATAATGTTTTATGCAATCATTTTTTATGAGAAAATTATGAATTTTTACTGTTCACTAAACTATGATTTGTGTGGACAGCACTCCAGCCATAACATGACATACCATATATTAAATGCATTACACTGTATGTCATTGTGTGAATGTCTATTCATTTTGTTCACTAATATATCCAATAAATTTGGTCGAAACGCGTGTGGTATCACTGCTATGACTTCACCAAAAATATTAAATATATTATATATTATGTGAATTTTTATGTAAAATAAAGAGAGACTTCATTTGAAAGTTTTCTCTCTTTATTTTATTTTATTTATACATTTATTTTCAATGATTCCGTTTGTTTGAATAATTGATTAGTTTTTTAGGAGTGACTTGTATTTAGAAAATTTATCTCAAAATTTTATTTAGTTTTTATTAGTTTCTCTATTCTCTCTTTTTTTATAAAATTTGATTTGATATACAAATGAAGTTAACTATGTAGTAAACAACACATACAAACATTTTCCCCAAAATAAGTTTGTGATTATATGTAAACCATAAAATAAAAAGTAAATCATTTATACTTAACAAATGACGTTAAAAATACAAATCTTATATCTAAAGCTTTATTATTATTATTACCATATTTACTACAAAAAAACCAATTTGCATTTGAAAAATAAGGTATTAAAAAGTCAAAGATAGCAATATATTATTAAAAATAACTTTATTGATGACTCAGACATGTTTTGTCAAACAGTAATTCAATATAACTTAAATAATTTAAAATTAATTTATACAGATATAAAACAAATGAAATTATTTCTATAAATAAATCGTTAAAACAATAGTTATACAATAAATTGGATTTAATCTAAATTATTCAATCTTTTATAACATTTATATATACGGTATATCATATTCATTGCTTTTAAAGTTATCAAATAAAAAAATTATAATAAATGACAAATTATTAACAAACTAAAATATTTTTTATTTTAATGCTCTTTAATAGCAATATATTAGTATATATAGTAAATATATATATATATATATTAGTAGCAATATGAATGACCAGTAATTTTTTGAACAATTAAATACAGTATTAATAGTGTAATTATTACTAAAGATGAAAAGATCAAATATATATATTATAAAATAATTCATTGCTCTCTTAACTATATATATATATATGTAGTTTATCTTATTTAGTAAAACTGGTAATACAAAGTTACGGTAAGCATAATATAAGACATATTATATAATGTTGAAATTTTAAGGGAAACTAAAATTGGTGTACTTATTACTTAATATAGTGTGCATTGGACAGTCATGTTTTTGATGAAAGCACCCGTACTACTACTAATACTACTACTGGTTAGTTTGTTAAACTATCATTTGTATTAATAGCAGTACAATAGGCTTGCAAAGCATGTATTTTTCTGATGGTTTCCAAGAAATAGTAATATCAGTTAAACAACTATTTTGGTCTCTATTTTCCGGCTTATCATCACTACTGATATGTTGCTTATATACCGTATATTCAATGTATTGAAAAGTTGTACGATATTTGGCGTAAGACTTGTGTCTCTCAATCGCATTATGAGTTGGTAACCGTCAAAAGCATTTCATTGTATTTCAATATTAGCTCATTTTTAAAAGTTTACTCAATGATAGAGAGAGAGAGAGAGAGAGAGAGAGAGAGTGAGAGAGGAGCAGGGAATCACTGATCACTGCCTCACTTACCAGAGCTCAGTCACTGATGACAGTACTTGGAATCGAGTTTAGCTTTCAATATATAATACTCAATGATTTATATTAGATAATCAGCTCTTCCTACTTCCCAATCATCTATCTCTCCCTCTCTCTCTCTCTCTCTCTCTCTCTCTCTCTCTCTCTCTCTCTCTCTCTCTCTCTCTCTCTCTCTCTCTCTAATCAATTCAGTTATGAAAGTGTAGTTCCCATCAAAACAATACAATTAGACCTTTTTGTTATGTGTCCACAATTTGGTAGAGAATGGCATACAAACTGAAAAAATCAAATTATTGTTAATCATATTCAAAGTTACTATAAATTTGTTGCACAATTAAAGTGTTTTTTTTGTTGTTGTAATTTATGCAAACATTTATACATATACAGTAGTATACTGTAGTGCTCTACCTAATGATTATAAATAAGTTGCAATCAATTTAAATCTTACCGAAACAAATGTTTTATTCATTTATCACTTTAATTTTAATTTAAACAACATTTGCAGCAATTCAAGCTTATTATTATTATTATTACACATACCACATTTATTGAAAAGTTACTATTTAATAATTTTTAATAAATGCTAATATTTATAAATTTAAACGTTTTTAAATAATTATATTAACTCTTATTAATTTATAAAATAAATTTTGTAATTAATTTAAATGTTTTAAAAACTATTTTTAGTAAGATTACTATTTATTATAATAAAGAATAACTTTATTAGCTTATAATATAAGTAGAATAAGCAAAAAAACAAATAAAACTTATTGTTTAAAAGTAACAATTGTTTTGAAAACAGTAATTCAAAAAAAGTTTATACACTGTTAAAGTTCAGTGAAAATATTGATAAATATAAAAGTACATCAATTATATGGCATACAAAGCTTGTCATATAATAATAAATTAATTCAATTTTAGCATAAATTATATATAATCAATAATAACAACATTTCATATGATTGTTATTTATACAGTAATAATAATCATAATAATAAGCACTTTCGATGGGAAAAAAGTTGTTTAAAAGCCTCGAGGAGTAGAGCCGGGAAACGACAGTAGAAATGGTGTGTCAATGATTTTGACCGATAGGTTGTTCGGTAGACTACCTTTCCTGGCGTCCAAATCTATTTTTGCGTTACTGTTAAACGTAATTTCAAACTGAATGTCCTGTCTCTTCCGGGCCGCCGCTGTAAACGCGTCCAACGTTTTCGGTCCAACCGATGTGTGATCCGGGTTAATGACATCACTACCATTAGGTCTGAGCCAGGTCAACTTAGCACTGTTATCTATTATGTTGATAACACCTGCAATACATATATTAGACATACATTAATATATTAATTACACAAAACACGTTCAAACATTTTAATGGACATTCAACTCGTATTATGTAAAGTATAGTAAGTAGATGTAATGTATTTGTTTTGGGAAAATATATAATATTTAATTTTTGATAAACAAATGAAACACTAAATTTCGTAGTCAGATATATCTCTTAATTAATCAAACTATTGTCACTATTACTACACAATGTCTAATCATACCAACTGTGCCTTCAATTTAATGAGCATTTAATTTGATTTGAAAGCAAACATCATTATAATTGTCAATGAATACCGTATTTGGTATACCTTTCGGGCACACATACAATATAAATATATAAATGTATATTTAAGTGTGTATTTAATATGCAGGGTAACTTTTACATACAATTATTTAAATATACAGTAGATATAATATTAATAATAGTATTATAAGTTAATGTGATTTTCAAAAATAATGGAAACACTTCGGGAAAGGGTTTTTGTGAATAAATAATTTGCTATAAAGTATTGCAGTTGTCATAATTATCGACATCTAATAATACTACCAGTGCCATAGCATAATGAGTAGTAGGCACCGGGAGTTTAGAGACATGTTGTGTGAAAACTGGCCATTTCCTCTCCACAAAATCTGTATAATTTTAATCTAATAGTCGTGTGTTTAATGGTGTGCTTAACTCATTATTTCTTTGTTAATGTCCACCTAAATAAAGGACCGGTAGTTTCAAGTCATACATTTGGTAATAAAATAATTGTTTTGTTTGTGTTGTTATATTAAATTAATTATATTTTTTTAAGGAGTCACTCAAATGATTATTTAATTGTTTCCCTAAAAAGTAACACTAATTTTGTTGTCTAATTTTTATTGAAATATATCTTTATTTGAGTATTACTTTAGATCTATTTTTGGTTAAAATATTTTTAAAACTAATTTGTCCGCCCTTTGACTTATTGGATAATTATTTTAAAAACATGTTTTCTAAACTTTAATGACATTTAAAAAAAAATGTTTGTTTTTAAGATAAATAACCTAAAAAATATGTTGGAGTGTTGTGTTTGATGGACTCCCACTCAGTGACTGTCTTAACAGGTAATCCGTAATTTTTCAACAACAAAAAAAAACAAACACCAGTTCCGCACATCACCACCACATGTGTACAGTAGTAATGCATGTGTTTATGCTGACACACGGGCGCACTCATACATTAATATACACAAAAAGATAAGCATCCCTTGCATACAAATGTGAGGCCCAATGTATGTATGTATGTGTGTGTGTGTGTGTGTGTGTGTGTGTGTGTGTGTGTGTGTGTGTGTGTGTGTGTGTGTGTGTGTGTGTGTGTGTGTTGTTTTGAGATGACTTACCGCCATCAGAGAGCAGAGGAGAAGCAATGTCAAGAAAACTTATATTTTTGAGTTTTGCCAGACATTTGAGCGCACCGTCGCCTATGTCGAGCCCAACTAACTCAAGGATCTCCAGTTGTGGCAAATAAGTGTCAATATTTTCATAGAGATTTGGATTGTGGTTCTTGAGAATCAGTCTTAAGTGACGTAACTTTTTACACGCAGACAACTTCTCCAGATTTGTATTTAGCCGGAAGTCAATGTGTCTCATTGGTGACCGACCATTGATGGTCAGTGTCTCTAAGTTTGTAAACTTACCGACCGCTTCTAATAGATGATCACCACCAGACCAAACACATATATTTAACTCTTTAAAGTTTGGTCCAAACTTTTCACCTATAAGTCCTAATTGGTTGTCAATCGGTGTGTCACCGGTTGCTGTGACTGACATTTTAAATAACTGTTTAATTATAACATAAATGTTAAATTCAAATAAAAAAATGTATAGCTATTATAAATTTTCAAATACATTGGTGAGATTGCCCAAAATTGCCACAAAATCGGGTGTCTCACTCCTGGTAGCCGATAATGTAATGTCCAAATTGCGTAAATATTGTGCATATTTTATCTGTTAAATAATATGTAGAAAAGACTATATAATTTATAATACATTTGATTGATATTTACCGTAAACTGTGTTAATAACTCTTTTTCATTGCCCGATACCTTAGACCAAACATGTTTCATATTAGTGATGGTTCCGGGCATTGATGCCATCACTGCAATGGCTGAGTCTATATGTATGGCCTCTAAGTTACCAATTGATAGGATAAGTGCTTTGATTCCTTCATTAGTATAGAAACCATTTGAAAATCCTATGAGTTCCACATGTATTAGTGATTTACTAAATCGTTGTCCTGTTTTTTGTCACAATTATGGCAAATAATAGTCATTAAAATTTTTATATATAAACGTAAATGATTTTTATGTGACTGACCTAATAACTTAAGTATTTCATCGGTAACTCCGGTGCAGTCATATATACGGATACATTCAATGGCAGCGCCTGAGTTAGCAATTAAACCGATGACATCGTTATCCAACTTAAGTCCTCCCAATTCAACCACTTTTAGATCTTTGCCTAATTTGTTGATCAATTCGCCAAACTTTGTCTTATCCAACGGTTTTTGGTCGTCGGAATCGTTAACCAAAACAACTTCTCTATGATTATCACTACATCGATGACACTCTTCTTCACAAAAATTTCGATCCCTTTCTGTTACACTAATCTTTAAGTTACTCATTGTTTATTACTGATTAATATTAATAATTAATACACAAAAATACTAATAATATCAATTCATTTAATAAATACAATCGATTTATAAGAAATGCATACAAATATTTAGCAAATATTTAAGTAAACTATTTATGCAAATAAGATGTCATCTAAAAAATATTTTGCTGTCTATGCACTCAAGTGTGGGTGTGGGAGGACTAGTAGTTCACAGAATCACAGTACAAATAAGCAAAAAATATTTCGTAAATAATATAATCTAATAATTATTAATTTTTCATAAATTGTTAATTTAGTTTACAAAATTATGCTGCTCTTGTATAAATGTATGTTAATAAATATATTTAAATGTATTTAAATTTGTTATTAATTAATTTCAATTAGTTTATTCATATAAAACAATTTACTATTTTTCAAATAAATAGTATTATTCATATCTATTTCTGTGTGAAAACTTTAGGAATCGTATTATTTAAAAGAGTATAAGTTCTCATCACTAATAGTGTAATGGGATAAACATTTTTGTGGCTAAAAATATAACTGTTTTTATGTCAGTCTCTGTTGCATATAATTGATTACAAAATTTAGTAAAGTTTTCAGTGTTTCACAACAACATACAAACCTATATATAGCTATTTTGCGGTGCAATCAGTTAGTGATGTCATCAGTCAAAACATCGCAAACTCATTGATATTTATTAGCAAAAAAATTAACAAACTTTTAAAAAGAAATCATAACTAAATAACTAATTATAATTTATTAAAATAATTATTAAATCTAATTAATAATTTTTATTGAATTTCATATATATTTTTTTATTCTAAACATTTTATGTTAAATATTAAGTAAACAAATTGCATAACTGTTTGGATAAAATTATATTTTCATAATTGTAAATTAAAAAACTGTTTTATGTAATTAATTTGTATAATTGTTTTTGTAATTCTATAAAATAATAGTTTCTAAGTATCTAATTAATGAAATTAGCCTAAAACGTGCATTTTATGGAAAAAAATCTTGAAAATCAGTTAAAATTAAACAAAACACACGTTTTCTCAAACCAGTAATACCCTAACTATGCTAACTGTAAGCACATGTTGTCCTCAGAAGTTGTTTTACATGTAATGCCATTAACCGGTATTACATAAGAGATATTTATTTATACAGATCTCTCAGTGATTGCCACTTAACAGTAAAACTGCTAATACTCGGTATAATTCACTTGAATTAATCACTTGAACTTTGATAGATACGGCAAAAAAAACGAGAGCACAGGGAGGTTATGGAGTTCATTATGGGGTAAAGTGATGTTACTTAAAAAGCATTATTAAAATTAGCTCAAAAAGGAAAAAATAATAAAAATAAAATCTAAATATAAATAGAGTAAGACTTTTAAAAAAGTTTTTATTGTTATTTTGTTTTGACTAAATTTATATGTTTGCCATTCATTACTGTATTACTGTATAAATATATCGTAACTCTTGCTTTGATTTTGTTTTACTCTCTGATATATAAATTTTATATTTGTATTATAAAAGTTTTTGCCAAAATAAAAAATAAATTCAAACTTTAAAATGACATCAAATTATATATATTTTTACTTTATTTTATTTTTTAAATGTTAAATTTGTTTGTCAAACAATCACATTTTAATAAAAAAAATAAGTAAACAATTTTTTTTATTTATTATATATCTTATTAGTTTTTTTTTGTATTTGGATTTCTTTTATCATAACATTTTTATGACAATTTAACAAATTGTAAATTTTTTGTTATTGTAACAATTTAAAATATCATAATTTAATTTTAAATTTATATGTAAAAAAGAAAAAAGATATTAATATAAATTATTATTTTTTGAGCGATATTTTTATTTTGCAAAAAAACATATAATTTTTTTTATATTTATTCTATTTTTATTATTAATATTTTATTAATAAAAAATCTAAACATTTGTTTGCAGATAAAAAATTATAATAAATGTTAATAATTTTTTAGTCATTATAATTCTTCTATAATATAAATTATATATATATATTATATATAGCATATTATAAATATATATTATTAAAGTAAAAAAATTAGTACAAAATAAAAATAAATCTTTATTTTTGCTGTCAACTAACAAATGCTGATAAAAATTGTATTTAAGAGGCATGAGTGCCTGATATGAGACACAGTGTATTGAGTTTTGTATTATAAAAAATAGGATAAAAAGTATTATATATATATATATATATATATATATATATATATATATATATATATTTAAGACCCAATGCTTAGTCCATAGAATCTAATCACCAGATTGTCAGTCACTTTACACTTGTATCCACAGCACCGGGCAATTGATAGCCTTCTGTTTCCCTTATGTTTCACTCATTTATACACTTTCCTAACCGTAAGCGATATTTAAAATATTCAAAGAGAGAGAGAGAGAGAGAGAGAGAGAGAGAGAGAGAGAGAATAGTATGTTTAGAGCTATTATTTCATTTTCTTCCTATTCCTGTATTGATATCCATATACAGTATATACAGTATATACTGCACTTATACCGTATATAAACTAAATACATGTATATATAGTGCCCATCGATGCGCTGCAAATACATAGCACTTCCGAGAATCGCTCCCCGAGTAGGCCATCAATAAGATTGAGTCCAACATTAACTCTTATGCGCCCTACTATTCATTTTCCCCTTTACACTGACGGCCCTAACCCTTATTGTATGGCAAAAGCATAGTAAGCCTGTATTGTATGTCTCACAACCAATACAGTCCTAGCAATGACTCTCCACCCCTAACAACGGTCCCACTAATGGGCCAATTATGAGCTGACTTTCCGATAATTTTTCTACACTTTTGCGGTGAATTGCATTTAGTTTCTAACGGACAACACATTTAATTTTGATAAAATTCTGTACAAAATGCATACAATTTTATAACATCTCATTAAATGGACTTTAATTGAAATTATTGAAGTTATTAGTTGTATTAATACTTCAGTATAAATATGTTACATACAATTCATTTTACAGATATTTTAAAGTTTTAAAATTACTTAACATCAATATAAAATTAATACAGTATTTAATCAATATTTGACTGAACAAATTAAATAAATATTCAATTGCAAATAAAATATTAATTAAAAACTTTTAAATTTACATATATATCCTATTAAACAATTGAAGTATGAAAACATAATATAAGAAAATAAATTCTAAGAAATGTTTTCCTTAAATGCAAATATTTTTGTTTAAAAAAACAATAAAAACTTTCTGAAATTTTTTTTCAAAAATTTTTAATTTTGTCTAAAGTAAAAATAATTGCTTGACAAACAAAACTAGTGTAAAACAAAATAACTTTTATTATACATTGTTTATTGATGTATTGAATAAGTATAAAATTTGATTATTAAATCAATCAATTGAAAGTAAAGTTATATAAAATAATATATCAAATGAATTACACAAAAAAAATCCTTAACAATATTTTAATACTGTATGTAATACATACATATATATTATGTATTATCATTTACTGTCGATGAGTCCCAGAAAAGGGTGTTAGCAGTAAACCCCTTAGACATATAACGTTTAATGTTTGGTATATATCTTACAAAAAACATCACACAACTATCATATACAGTACATTACTTTACATTGTATTACTTATATAACAATTTTATCACATGTTATATCTCGTCATTTTTATTTATATAAATATATAAAGTATATACAGTTTATACTGTGGATGTATTATCCTTTTTCTGAGAAAAACTCATCAAATATGTTGAGAAACAAAATGATTGAACTATACGCTAGTATTGGTAGTTCACACACTTTTTGTTGCAAATGATGGAGAGAAAAATAGAGAGAGAGAGAGAGAGAGAGAGAGAGAGAGAGAGAGAGAGAGAGAGAGAGAGAGAGAGATTGGGTAATGCATTGAATACAGTATAACAGCAAAATACTGTATAAAGGAAAAGAGCATTGAGTTGTGAGAATAATTTAACAAAATTTATATTATATATATATATATATATATATATATATATTGTCAAATACATAGAGAGAGTACCAATAAATGTAGTCCAAAATAAATTATATGAAAAAAGCCGTTTACAGTCATTGCAATACAATTTTTTTCTCTCACACACAGCGAGTCTCTAAACATATTAAACAACTGTTATTTACATGAATGTTATGGTTAGGTTAGTCAAACTACTTTCATATATTAAATACGATTTTTTCAAACATTGAATTGCAGTGTTTTTATCCCAGAAAAACATTACTGTATATTTTTTGTCTCCCATAAATAGTTTAGAAAAAATATAATAATCATTTTATATAAATTATGGTCACTGGTATTGCTATTTGCACTACAGTATATCATCTCAATCAGCTTACAGTTATCCGCAACTTATGTTAAAATATTACTGGTTTTGTTTAAAAAACTATCCTTGATGATTATATAGTTTAAATGAAATAAAAATATATCATTTTTTATTAATATTATCCAAGTTTTTTTTATTAAAAATATAATATTAAATGATATATTTATAGTGTTTATTGTAATAAATAATACAGAGATTAGTGCCTAAAATAAAAACTCTAAACATGTGATTACAGATAATGTAATTTTATATTTGCTAAACATTTAATGCCAAAACTATTAGAAAATATAAATTATAAAAAACAATATTAACAATCATAAATAATAAAATAAAACAAACTTTAAACAAATATAATAGCTTTGTATTTGCAGCCCTCAATGGTTTATATATATTTTGATTATTTATTTATTTTATATAAGTTTAACTAAAATTGGATTTTTGTTAACTTTCTTTTTGAAGATTTTGTAAAACTATAAAAAAATCTTTTGTGGGACACATATCCATAAACAAGACATATTAGATTTTTTAAAAGTATTTTTATATTCAGCAGCACTGGTAGATTCAAATGTGTACTCTTATGTTGTGCTCAAATAAATTGTATTTAGTTTGAAAATTTATTAGTTAATCCCAGTGTAATTTACAATAAATTTAGTTAAAACATAAATGGGATAAAAAAAAGTCGTTTTAATGTTTTATGTCAAATAGTACTTGAATTACACTATTAATGTAAATTTTTAATTACAAAACTGCTTTCTTTATTATTGGCAAAAGATTGCAATATATGTATGCATTAAAACTTAAACAAAAAAAGTCACTTATTTTAAATTTAAACATTTATTTGCTTTATATGAGTATATAGTGGTCATCAAAAAATAACCATTAAAATAAAGATTTAGGGCTCAAATTTTCATTTGTATCAAATTTCAACGCAATTTAAATGTATTGCAAACTTTAGATTAATTAAAACTTGTGATTTTATATTTATGTTTAAAAATAATTTTATTTGAATTACAATACTTATTATCTACTAAACTATTTTTTATATTAAAATATTTATAATATATTTATTGAAACTTTTTAAATTGTTTTGATATTATATACTTGTAATTAAATTTATTTAATTAAACAACTAAATTAAATAATTATAAATTTTTAAATAACTAATGTATAAAATTTATTAATTTTGACGAATCATGTGATGATTATAAGTCATACAGTATTTAGTGAAACATTAATGACTGTAATATGAATTTTGAAAATTTTAAAGTATCTGTTAAAATATATAGTTATTGAGTTAATTATGCAAATTAGAAAACATTAAAATGATTTAATGAAATCATTAAAACTTTATACCATTACATGAATATGACTTAAAGTCTTTATTAAAATTATTAAAAATATTTATAAAATTAATTTAGCCAAACACTATAAAGTAATAACTATCTGTCAATATTTATTAATTGATTTTTATCAGTATAAAAAAATTAACATATTAAGCTTTATGATAATAATTTTTGTGTACACTATATTAAAAAATGACACAATCGGATAAGCAAACTTTTTAAATTAATATTTTAATTCATATATTTTAATATATATTATAATTTTAAATAAACATATCAAATTTTATATCAATCGGATTAATAATTCTAAAGTTATTATATAAAATTATTTGTTTTATAATGGAAGGTATACAAAAAATAACTTTGACCCCCAAAAAAAACCCATCCCTGGGATCAATTGTCATCACATTTTTTTTGTTTACACTATGATTATCAATAGATGTTTTTAGAAAAGTGCTCATCTAACATGATCTTAAAATTATCAATACTTAAATTATTAATATACAGTATATATATATATTGTGACGGTAGAGGAGTTAAAAATTAATAAAAATTATGTAACGTCACATGACAAATTAATTAATACAAAAATTAGTTTACAGTGACTTAACTGTATTGATAATAATTATCAAAAAAATTATTGATTTTATTAATTATTATTATAATAAAAATGATTTTTCGATAATTTAATGCTATAATTATTAAAATTATAATATTTATATATTATATTTATATTAGTTGTCAATATCGCGAAGATGCGCCACATTAAATTATCAAAAATTATTTTTTTAATTCAATCAAAATAAAATCAATAATTTATAATATGATAATTATTTTGTAGAAAGTACAGCTAAGTCACATACTTTAAATTAATTTTTGTTAATTAATTTGTCATGTGATGTTACATAATTTTTATAAATTTTTAACTCACCAACCGTTACAATATATATAATTTAATTATTGATATTTGATATATTTATTTAAATTATATATATTAAAATTTATCAATTAAAATATTAATTTACAAAGTTTGCTTATCCAATGGTGTCATTTTATTATATAATTAATGATATTTTTTATAATGTAATCAAAAATTTTAAAAAAGTAATAATATTTGATAGCATATTTCACAGTATATTTCTCCATTATTTCAAAAATATATTTAGAGCTTTTATACAGTATTTATAATCAATAAATAATGATTATCAAAATTTTTATTAAAGAATAAAATGTAAAATATGAATTTGATAATTTTATTATAAAAATTATGTAAAAATATTTATTTATAAATCTAATAAATTATTTAAAAATTGATATAAAAAGGAAGCATTGGGTGTATCATATATGTAGCCTACCCTACCATTTGTCTAACTTTCCCAAACATTCAATTCCTGGAAATTTGTGCCACATTTCAACTGTCATTACAATTTGTGTCTAAAAAATAACCGATTATTTCCTTAACATTTTTTCTCTATTTTTTGCTCTCTCTCTCTCTCTCTCTCTCTCTCTCTCTCTCTCTCTCTCTTTCTTTCTTTCTTTTTCTCGTAAAAGTTCTAAACATAATATTTTGAGAAAGAAAGAGAGAGTATTGTAATTGTGTTGTCATTATGTGTGTGTAGAGTATGAATGTGACCCCCAATAAAATACATCCGCAAACACTGCAAAACTAACCACAAAACACAACCAAAAAATATTTATCAGTTTTTTCTTAGAAAACTCTTAAGTGCCTAACAGTACGCAATGGGATATCAACAAAAATAATATCATTTTTGTTTAGATATAATTGAGTATTTAATAATTTACAAATAGACATATCAATTATGAAAAATTAATTAAATTTTAAATTTTAAATTTTAATTAAATTTATTTATTTATGTGTTCTAATTAACTCATTTTTAAAACATATTTTAGTTATAATGTTTGCACTCATGTTTGTAAACCTTTCTTTACATTAACATCACTAACAATATAACTCTATTTTAACAAATGAGATGATTGTAAACGTTTAAAATACTATGAAATTCAAGTACAAAGAAATATCAGAACTAAAAATGTTTTAACTTTTAAATATTAAAATTGTTGACAAAAATATTAGATTATTTACAATTGAGTTGTTGAGTGAAAAAGTATTGACTATTGAAATGTTTTCTACAATTTTTAGATACCGAAAAACATTCAACAAATATCTGAAATGTTATGACTTTTCATTGGCTCAACACATGTTTAATAATGTGATCCATTGAATCCAATTGTCACACAATTTATATCTTTATTGTCTATCATTTATATTTTATAGTCAAGTCGTGATCGGAATCTTAACAAATGTATAGATTTTTTAAAACCTATTTCTATAAAATTTACATCACATAGCGTTATAAGTCTAACTTATTAGTTAAATATAGTATATTATTGTATTAATAGTACTATCATTATTATATTATTATGGTAAATTGGTCAATAAAATATAACAATATATTTTATTTTGATATACGGTATATACTCAATATTAAATAACTACTAACTAAAGTTTTGCTAAATAGTAAAAAATATGTTACTGATAATTTTAATTAACAATTTTTGCATATTTAATAAATTTAAATTAATATACTGTTTATAAATGTTTAAATTAAATTTATTACATTTCAAGTATATTAGATTTCAGACAAAATACTTAGTATTATGATATGTGTGATCTCTTACCTAAAAACTATTGTTTATTAAAGCCTAAGTTTGAGTAAAATGTTAAACAAATGATATTAAAAGTGAGAAATACTACTCATGTGACTCAAGTGTCTCATAATAGCTCATGAATTGATCATTTGTTTTGATAGCTTTATTGACTATATATTATATATTTACAAATACTGTACAAACCCTCACATTTATATATCTATATGTAGTAATAAATTTATAATATATAGTAATTTTGGGGCAATATATTTGTGAATCTAAAACTTAAACCTATGACCACTATTGCTACTAATTTATGCTTAAAGCCATTACACAACTAGTAGTATATTATCAATATATTACATATAACACATAATAACAACATAAAAACATTTTTTGCTTAATATTATAGATATTTATTGCATTTTTAAAGCAATCGGCAATTTTTGCTTTATACTAAAAAATAATTTTTATTATTTGTATTTTAGTGTACTATTAATAGAAAAATATGCCTTAATTTGAAATGTGAATCTATTGGCCAAACATTTTAATTAATTGTTATTGCCTTCCCTTTCACTTATTTTATGGGAGATCTGTTTGTATGTAACGGTTTGAAACTCATAAAAATCATAATTTAATTTAATTGAATCACTTTTGTGATATAAATTATTATTATTATTATTATTATTATTATTACACTCTAACTTCTAGCTGTTATTAATAATACTTAAAATTGTTAATTTTTGCGGAAACATTATATACAAATATATTGTAAAAACAAATAAAATAGGTTCAATGACATTTTTTTAAACAATTTTATAATTAATATATTTTATGATATTGTATTAGGATTATTGCAACTAATTCAGTATATCATATTTATAGTGTAATCTTAAACATATTAATTATAGATTTACTTGTATTTGAAATAATTTATATCTAAAGCATAATCTCAAACATATGACATAAAAATTTATTTTTAAAAAATATTATTTACATAAAATATATTTATTTTAATCCTAAGTTTACTAAATCTTTTAAATATAGCATATATTGCATATTAATTTAATAAATTAGTACTTTAATGATTTATTTGTATTATACTTGTAGTTATTTTACAATAAAATCATATAATAGTAACAAAAGTGTTTGAAAGTTATTTCTACTTCAAACATGAAGAGTATATTAAATTAGATTAATTATTAAATAAAAAAAATTAAATTTTGTCACTTATTTGTATTTACATTAATCCCTCTAATGTTATTACTTTTAGTTATATACAACGTATTTTTATATAACTATCAATATTAGATAGTATCTCCAAATTAGCAATAGTTGTTTGTATAAAATGTTATATTAATTAATATATTAAAACATATATTTGCAATTTACTTGAAGTAAATGTTTAGTTCACTCTATATTTCATCTCTCTCTCTCTCTCTTTCTCTCTTTCTCTCTTTCTTTCTTTCTTTCTTTCTATATGTTTGTCCATCACATTCATTGCAATTGCATCTCATTTTATAAAATCAAACGTCTGTTCATTTCAATGATTACATAGTATTACATAACAAAACCCCATTTAGTTGAGATAAATAAAGAGAAAAATTTGTGTAAATTTTTATGATATTATTATCCCGTATTAAACACATGCAATGCATATGGATTTCAATAACCCGTTCCTCGCGATATGTCATTCAAATGAATGGCTAATCAAATACTGTATATTCACTGAACAAACTATTTGCGTCCCAAATGTTTTAAACAAAAAGAGTGAACATTGAAAATGATTACAACATATTTGATATACTCTATACTGTATAGTATTATACCGTATATATACGTACAGTATATACAGTATTGCAACACATGATTGCAAATTCACTATAATTATGCCACATATGGTATAAATGTTTGCATCAAATTAATGTATATTTTTATTATAGTTGTAGGGTTTCAAAATATTTATCTTTAATTTTAAAATGTTTATTATTTTGCTGACAATGCCATTTTAATTTATAAACAAACTTTATTTATATTAATTATAATTTTCAAAATAAATAAATTTTTATTAAGTGTTTATTAAATACTGTATTTTAAAAATATAAAAACTGCACAAAATATGTCTTCACTGCAAAACATTATTATATCGTAGAGAAGTCATAATAGGTTTGGTTTAATATATGTTTTCAACAAAAATCATAATAAACTTCTGAAACCATATTAATGAAAATTGTGTTTAACATTATTGTATTGATATTTACAAATTGAAGTTCAAGATAACTGAAATATGACAATCAATATATCTAATATAATTGATATATATATATATATATTGATATTATAGAAACTTTACGACTTTATAACAAATTTCAATTTAATATATTTAAAATGATTTATAAATCTAATATAGTGTATAATAGATTTTATTTATTTACAATAACATTTATAGTCATTTTTTAAAACATTATCTATATTTTCAAATTTAAATTGATCTTTAATCAAAATTTTTATAATTGTTAGTATTTAGAATCAATAATCACTAAAAAGATGTTTTTATTATATATATATTATTCTACAAAACAATATTTTTTATAAGAATATATATCTTTTAATAAAATTCAAAGTAATCCAATTTATGACTAAACATTTGGTTTCCTATATAAATGGTTATTTAAAATATATAGTTATATGAACTGTCATATCATAGGATCATAGGATAGAAGTACAGGAATTATATGTGATTTTTGTTATGCTTTTAAAATATCTTTTTCTAAGAAGTGCTGAATTTTTATGCAATTTAAGTGCAAATCATTTACACTTTAAATAACATTAATATAAGATATGCTGTATTATAATATATACATTTAAATACATTGAATATACAGTTGGTTTGGTAACTGAGGAATGAAAACTCTAAGAAACAGTTGTTTTGGAGATCAGTTGGAGAGTGAGAGTTAGTTTAACCTAAAATATACATATAATCTTATGGTCCGGTGTTTTGCATACCAAATGTGTGGTATTAAGAGAACCCTGAATTTGATATCATATGAGTGACATTACATTAGTTATATTATAATTCACTTATACTGTATATATATATATATATATATATATACAGTATATCTCATGCAATATACAAATCAGTTGGACCAACACTTTCAATGGATATACTTATAAACTTTATAAATATAATATACATAAAGAGTGTATTTCCACACACATGTAGTTATAATGTGTACATAGATCTGAAACATCGCTAGAGATTTAAACTTTTAGAGCCAATAAATTAATGTTTTGAATGAATATGTAAATACTTGAGAGAGAGAGAGAGAGAGAGAGAGAGAGAGAGAGAGAGAGAGAGAGAGAGAGAGAGAGAGAGAGAGAGAGAGAGAGAGAATTCAATGTTAACTTTATTTAAAAATAAAATAGTAAAACTAATATATAGATTGAAGAGCTTTTGAAATATTTAAATATTACTTTTACAAAAATGACATTCAAGTTTAACATGAAAATCACAAATATATATAATCTCTATTATACTAATACTGTTTCAATATGTGGAGTACTTTTATATTAAAAATGTTATAAATATTATGTCCAAAACTGTTAGTTACACGACATGATAAAGATATGAACGTTGGGATCACTCATGAGAGACAAATATGACTCAACAATATTAAGCACATGTCATACACGAGTTGATTGTAAAAATTTTTCAACAATTTTATGCATTGTTTTTAATAGGGTGTATAAAACAATAGTATAAAAATGTTTGGGCTTTAATGTAAAGGTCGTGTAATAGTACAGTAGTAATAGTATAGCACTTGAACTAGACATAAAATTTTATTGTTTAAATTTTAAATTAAAATTTTTAACTTAAATATAGTTGTTGTTGTTTTTCATTTTATCAAAAGGACTTTTGACAGCAATTATAATAAATATAAATCTTATTTTCTAAGCACACGTTTTTATTATAATTTACAAATAGTGTTAAACTTAATCTTCCCTTTTTATTATCTAATGGGATATATCTTATAACAGGAGAAAAGGGTTATAAAAAGTTTATATCTAACAAATATTGTATTGAATTTGGTATATATCTTACACCCATTGATTACATACTGCTATATATCTTGGATTATGTAATGGAAAGGGGTATATATATATATATTGTATAATTATGCAAAATTTAGTGCATAAACTTTATATTGTTAAACTCAATCCCCAGTTTGTATTATAAACGCATATAATGTAATAATTTTTAGACATTAGATTACATACTTTGCTTCATTTCTATTATAATAGTCATTACAACACATTTTCTTATATACATAAATGATAAATACATAAAACTGATATTTTAAGGCATATATCTAACAATTATAAAGGGCTATAAAACTCTCTCTTTCTAAAAGTGATGCCAACTGTTACGCTACTCGTGTTTGTGAATAATAATATTACAGTACAACAAACTCTGCATAAATTTGTAATAACTTAGTTTTCATAGTAACTAAACACTAAAAATTTAGTAAAAACTTGTTATTGAAGGAAAACTTACTGTAAAATGAGTTTATTATTATTAAACCAAATAACTTCCACACATTTTGATAATAAAAATTAATTTAATGCATAAAATAATAATAAGAAAAATAATTTAAGTTAAACCCAATTTAGCTAAAAATTAAACAAATTTTGTGTTTTTTAAACAAAATGTTTATTATATAATTTAGACATTTTATTAAGTTTGTTATTAATTTCATTATATATATATACCTCTATATAAATTCAGTATTATATTCTTATCACAAATTAAAAAACAATACAAATAATAAATTAATATTTTCATACATACATACATAAAACAATAATGTATTATTACCTGAAAATAGCAATTATTTAAAAATTACAATTTATTTACTATTTATCATTAAATTTACAGAGCATTTCATTTTTCTAGCTATTTATTCATTCATTTAATTTTTTATATTATATGTATTTATAATATTATCTAAAAAATTAAAAATAAAACAAAACCAAAAAATAAATAAATATTATACATTATATATAATATATTAAAAATAATAAAATTCATTACATTGACGTATGATTTTAGATTTATATCAAGATATTATAACGTGTGTCTCAACTTATAAATATATTTTTTCGTTATATTTTTGTTTTTATTATTTATTTGTTTTCTCTAAAAAACAGTTTTATTTCAAACGTTCTGAAAAAATAAAAATTTAATTAATTTTTAGTGTTTCAGATTAATTATATGTTAATTAAAATTGCATTTGGATATGCCATTAAATATATCGTGTAAATTGCATTATATTTTTTTATTATTACAGCATTATTTTTAGTAGCAATAAAAATGAATGCACGTATAAAAAAATTATAATTACTGTTAATATCTTTTAATTATAACACCTTTTAAATGTTTTTAGTAAACATAATTTATATGTAAAATCTTGAGTTTGTTGGACAATAGTTTGTGCCCACAATTTGGTCACAAATTTGTTGTATATTAAGAGACTAATAAAGTATGATTTTTTGGTCACAAAAACAATGATTTCAATAATAATTGCTTTATTTTGTCAGTAAAATCTAGAATTGGATTTCACAAATGTATATGTGATTTAAGTTACTGTATATAATTTGCACCTATTTTTTAATCAGTCATTAAACGCAATATCAGTGATTTACCTGCAAATGTCATAAGTAATGTACATTTATAAACAAAATACATAATTATACTCTAGATATTACATAGTATACAGTATACTACAGTGCATAGAATTTATACAATTTATTATATATTATAAATATTATTATTATTATTACTTTTGTAGTTTTTACTATTTTTGTAAATGTGTTTATTGTGTGTATGATATTTTTTGACGCCAAGTGTAACGATTATTATCAAAATAATAAATGCTTATAGTAGTCATTATATATATATGTATATTACGGGTATAATATTTTTAAAAATAATTACTGGTGCAAAACATAAACCAATATTTTTAAAATAAATTATTGATTTATTTAATAGATTAATGATTGACTAAATTTTATCAGATAACTACATAAAATAATTTCTTGACAAAATAAATGCTACTAATTAATTATATCAATGTTTATTTTATTCAAAAATACATAGTAACTGTAATATATTATATGATAATTGTCAAGTATAATAAAAATAATATACAATTAATTTTGTGTAAATTGAAAACATGTTTTATTGTTTTAGTGTAAATATAAGTTAATATTAATTTAAACATGTTATTTAATCAAATATGTAAATTAAGTAATATTTTGTTGAATTTTCATTGTTAATAACATAAAGAAATAAACTAACTATATATTTAATTAAACATTAAATTATTTAATACAATCGTTAGATTTAAAAATAATTTATTTTTTATTTGATTTTAAACTGTAAATAACAATAAACACAATAATTTAAAATTTTATTTAAAACTACACTTTGTCTAATTCATGTATATATTTTTGTAAATGTTTAATTAATTTAATGTTTACAATCTTAGAATATTTTTAATATATAGTATATTATATATAAAGTGGAGATTTATAATCAAATATTTTTTTGTAAATTGATTTTTTAAATTTTATATATTGAATATTTAATAATATAGATATGTTTAGTTATTGAAATTTATATAACAATATACTGAATAGTACTGTATGTTGTGCACAATACTGATAATATGTATAATAATATGCAAACGAGTGGTGAATATATAGTATTTACTGTACGACTACTGATTAGTCAACTTCACAATCGTATATACAGTGAGTTATAGTATGTGAGAGTTAGTTGTTTTATAAGTGTACAAAAAAAAGTTTTGCAACGATAAGTATAACTATATAACTATAAGATGAGTTCTACCGTAACGGTCGGTAAACCTCTCAAAACAAAAATCGGGGATAAATTTGTGAAAATATTTGTATTTATGAGAAGTGCTTTAAGAATATACTGTATATTTTAAATATATTTATTTTTATTAAATTGAATTTATATTGAATGATAATTTTCAAACTCAAGTTCGGGAAAAATAACATATGATTTAATAGTAGAATATCAGATATAGTATATATTGGAGATAACATTATTTAAATAAATTAAATAAAAATACAGAGAAAGAAAGAAAGAGAGGTATTATTAATAAAATTTTTGTAATTACTGTATTTGTTAGTTATATATTACAAATATAGGATTAAAAAATTATATTATGTAATAAATGAGCATAAATTCTATAGATTGCTATTTAATTTAGTTTTGTAATTTTACATATTTCTTTACTTAATTAAGTTTTGTTAAAAACAATAATTATAGTTAAAAATTATATTGAGAAAGTGTGTGTATGTATGTATGTATGTATGTATGTATGTATGTATGTATGTGTGTGTGTGTGTGTGTGTGTGTGTGTGTGTGTGTGTGTGTGTGTTTGTGTGTGAGTGAGTGAGTGAGTGAGTGAGAGAGAGAGAGAGAGAGAGAGAGAGAGAGAGAGAGAGAGAGAGAGAGAGAGAGAGAGAGAGAGAGAGAGAGAGAGAGAGAGAGAGAGAWAGAGAGAGAGAGAGAGAAAGAGAGAGAGAGAGCTAATTTGTATTTTATATATAAAGTAATACATAAGGTTATTGGTAGACATGATTAGTTAATCAATTGGGAAACATTTTTATGGAAAGATAGTGTTGTATTGTATAGTATTAGTCATATAGCATTTGACGTTAGGTTTTAGGGTTATTAATCTGAAAATACCCAACAGTGCTATTGTCTGTGTGTTTGAGGATTGAGAGATACCCTGTTATAGATAACGAGCGACAGATTAACACCAAACTGTAGAGACAAACAATCATTGCTTATATTCAAAGTTAACACAACAATCAAACCATAGGGTAAAAGAGTGAAATAATAAAAAGGCAAACGATTGATTAAATTGTTTTTTTTAAATAAATTAAATAAAACTTTTGAAAAACTAAAAATTACTCTTTAAACCCCTTAAGGACCACATCTGGTCGTAAATAACTTTTTTTCTATTGCTTTAATGTACTAAATATAATGTATATATAAAAACAAAGTATTGTCTATTAAATAAAAAAACTCATGACTTTCTAGTGTTGCTGTTGTTTCTTAGTTTTTTTACAACAATTTTTGTATAATATTTAAATTTCAAGTATTTTTCGTAAAAATTAATATTAACTTATTTTTACTCAAAACTACTTTTACAGATTATATTTGATAACATTCTATACATAACTGTTTATATAATGATAGTATTATTGTATATCATAAATACATCAAATAATAAGTTATTAAAATACTGTAAATATAATCATTATTTGTTTGCAATATAGCAACTAAATAAATGAATGATTACACTAAATTGAAATTATTATTAATAAGAAATATTTTTTGAAATAGTGTATCTATTGTATTATAATAGTTAACATATTGTTGATACTTATAATTTATAAGTAGTTGGTACCTAAGGGTTCACATGAGGGAAAGCACAGTGCTTTCCCCCATATAGCTGTGTCACGGAGAGGGGGTTCACGTGATCACGTGACTCCACCTAACCTAACCTAAGTGAAGTACACCAATGACGTCACTACTACCTCTACCCAATCTGACCACCTACCCGAACTGACCACCTACCCGATCTGACCACCTACCCGAACCGACAACCTAACCGAACTGACCATCTTACCCGAACTGACCATCTTACCCGAACTGACCAACTACCCATAGTAACCACCTACCCGAACTGACCACCTACCCGAACTGACCACATACCCAAACTGACCACATACGCGAACTGAGCAACTACCCGAACTGACCAACTACCCGAACTGACCAACTACCCGAACTGACCAACTACCCGAACTGACCAACTACCCGAACTGACCAACTAACCGAACTGACCAACTACCCGTTCTGACCAACTACCCGAACTAACATTAACTATTGCATACAATACATGTAATATAATGACATCACTGTATTGAAATAGTATGTACACACTGTATAGCAATAGTAATACATATACTGTATATATTAATTAACTTAAATTGTTAATAACTTTTTTAATTGTAATTAAAATTAAAATTTTTTATTCTTAAAAGATGCTTAAAAATGTGTAGTTTAAGCTAATAAAAAAAATAATTATGAAAAATTAACAAATAAGCGGTCAAATTAACAAATTAGTGTCTTATAGACTGTAGTACGGAATACATTGGTTTGAGGCTAGCATTGTATTCAAACATACATCAAATTAACTCGCCAGTRGAAGATATCAGTGTATAACTGAGTCTTGATTTTATAATTTGTGATTATTTATATAAAAAAATAAAGTAAGCACAAAAAAATTTTTTTTTTAAAAACTTTTCAAAAAAAAAACTTCAAAAAAAAAACTTTACAAAAAAAAATATTTTCAAAAAAAATATTTTCAAAAAAAAATATTTTCAAAAAAACTTTTAAAAAAAAACTTTTCTAAAAAAAAAAACTTTTCAAAAAAAAATATTTTCAAAAAAAAAACTTTTAAAAAAAAAACTACAAAAAAAAAACTTTTCAAAAAAAACTACAAAAAAAAAACTTTTCAAAAAAAAAATATTTTCAAAAAAAAACTTTAAAAAAAAAACTACAAAAAAAAAACTTTTCAAAAAAAACTACAAAAAAAAAACTTTTCAAAAAAAACTTCAAAAAAAAAAACTTTTTCAAAAAAAAAACTTCAAAAAAAAAAATTTTCAAAAAAAATTTTTCAATAAAAAAACTTTTCAAAAAACTTTTCAAAAAAAAATTTTCAAAAAAAAACTGTTTAAAAAAAACTTTTCAAAAAAAAACTTCAAAAAAAAACTTCAAAAAATATTTAGAAAAATATTTTTTTTTAAAATAAATAAATAGAAAAAATAAATAGAAAAATATTCAGAAAATTTAATAAATAATAATTAATTAATAAAAATAAAAAATTATTTTTATTAATTAATTATAAAATAATATATTATTTTATAAAATCTAATATTTTAACAAATTTTATAAAAGTATACTTTTCAGTATTTCAACTATTATTTTTATCGATCAATTCAACGCAATGGACAACAACAAAGCTATCCCGGAGCCAATGGTCGAGACGGAAGTCCCTATGGTCGAGACAATGCCGGTATCTATGGTCGAGTCGGAGGTTCCTATAGTCGAGTCATTGGCGGTCCCTATGGTCGAGTCAATGGTGGTATCTATGGATGACGCAATTCCAGACCCTAGAGAGCCAATGAATGACGAAATACCTAACTTCAACGAGCCAATGAATGACATGTTTACCGATGAGTTTAGCGATGATTTCTACGTAAATCTCGATTTATTGGTAAACAATAATTATGGTTTACCAGTACAAGATGGTGCTGGTGCTGATGAGTCGTATATGGAAAGTCAGGACTCACTTATGGACACACCTCCCGACTACATACCTGTCAATGACAACAACGACAATGACAATGACAACAATGACAACAACTACAACAACGACAACAACGACAACAACGACAACAACGACAACAACGACAACAACGACAACAACGACAACAACGACAACAACGACAACAACGACAACAACGACAACAACGACAACAACGACAACAACGACAACAACGACAATGACAACAATGACAATGACGACAATGACGACAATGACAACAATGACAACAATGACAACAATGACAACAATGACAACAATGACAATACAGGTATGTATTAAAAATTAAATAACTTATTATGCAATTATTATAATTAAAATTTTTGTTTAGTTAAACAATTGGTCAAGTTTCATGTATTGAATGAGTCATCTCATTCATACATTAAATTTAAACGGCAAGAACACCGTAAAGACATCCGCTTTCAACACAATTTGGGTTCAATTGATAATTTACTTCAATTAAATGATCAAATTGATGAGATGTATGAGTCATTGGTGCGACCGGCATTCCGTAACCACAATGTTGGCGATTATTATAGTGTGATAATTGAAGCACAGGGCTTGAATAAACCATTATATATGGGTGGAAAAGCAATCTCACAATTTGATAAACATGAGTTTGCCAACAAAATCTTTGGACTAATACAATCTAATACAGAGTTTTTACTTTCTGTATTTAAAATGAAAATCTATGTAACTGAAGCACCACAGGGATCAGGACCTAATATGAAAAACAAAAGACATTTACCACCAGAAACTTCAGATGAAAGGAGTAAACGTATAAAATGCATTGTTAGGATTGATAACAAAAATGGTATTTAAAAGATTATATATTTATTTTTATAATATTTACAAATATATTTATTCATATAATTTCAGATGTCGGTTGCGGTTATAGAGCTGTTTGGGTTGGTGTTATGTGGTTTGTCGAAAGTTTTACTAATCAAACACTTCGAGGAAACAGTAGGTGGAGAAAAATTACTGCTAACAATAATTCCGACAAATATCAAAAAGAAGAATCGGAAAAGCTGTGTAATTTGGCCGGTCTTGATTTCAACAAACCTTTTGGAGAAAAACATTGGAATCAAATGCAGGAGTATCTCAGCACTATTAAATTAACTGATGGTTCAAGTGGATTACAGTTGATAATTGTCGACTCATCAAATGTCGACAATTATCTATTTCAAGGCTCTATAGATTTTCCCAACAAATTATTTATGGAGCACATCGACTACGGTAAAAACACTGGACATTATAATTTTATTAAAGACATCAATGCTTACACACAAATATCTGATCTGTGTAAGTATTGCTTAACAAAACATCAGAAAATAAATCATTCATGTAAATATGTGTGCAACTACTGCTCAACATATCCAAAGTGTGACGTTAACAGTGATAAAGTAGACTGCGATTTATGCAATCGTAGTTACGCAAATGATAAATGTTATCATAATCACAAAGCTAACAATATCTGCAAAGTAAAATCAAAAATATGTAGTACTTGTAATGTTGAATACTCAACTCATAGAAGAGCAAAACATGTTTGCTATCAACTAAAATGTACAAAATGTAGTGTGTATTACAAAGAAACACCGCATTTTTGTTATATAAAACCTTTGGATATAGAAAAACTGGAAAAAGAAGACAAAGAAAACAAACTAATAGTTTGTTTTGATATTGAAAGTGAACAGATAGCTCAAAATAATGGTTTTTATGATCACAAACCTAATCTACTCATTTCATGTAAGTTATTATATAATCATTTTAAGAAATTACAACTAATTACAAATATTTTACACAGTATGTGTTTGCGACAAGTGTTGGGATTACCAACAAATGGCGAAAAGATGCGATGTCTCAATTGATGAACCAAATGACGGATGTAAAGTGTGCGGATATGGTATCCGTACATTCTATAAAGAAAATGTAGTCGAACAGTTTTCAGACTATTTATTCAAAGATGTCGCTGTAAGAGCTTCAAAAATTAAAGCACAGCTATACGTAATTGCACACAATTTCCGAGGATATGATGGTCACTTCATATTTCAGGAAATGTTTGGAAGACAGTTTGGTGATCCGAGTGATATAATTATGAATGGTATGAAAATACTTAAAATTACAAACAACAACACATCATTCATAGACTCGTTGAGTTATTTCCAACAACCACTGGCTTCACTGCCAAAATCGTTTGGCTTTCAAAACATTGTCAGCAAAGGATTTTTTCCCCATCACTTCAACAGAAAAGAGAATTACGACTACTCTGGTGAAATACCAGATATCAAACACTTTGGCATTGATGAAATGAGGTCTTCAAAAGAGTGTGTGGAGTGGTATAATGACTTCAAAGCAAACAATTACATATGGAACTTTGAACAACAAATCAAAAAGTATTGCTTAAATGATGTAATAGTACTCACAATTGCTGTGATGGAGTTCCGCAAACTGTTCAAAAACTTCACTGGTTTGGACCCCATAACTCGTAGATTCACATTAGCCGGTGTTGGACTGGAGTATTTTAGAGCTAAAATTCTAAAAGACAATATGATTGGTGTCACACCTATCAACGGTTATATCGATGGACGACATAAGTCAAACAAAGGTAATGTATGGCTTGATTGGATGGAGGAGAAGAGAGGTGTAAAAATCTGCAGAGAGATGAGAATTGGTCAGAACTATGCTGATGGGTGTATTCGAGATGGTGTACTCGGAGAGATATTTGAGTTCAATGGTTGCTATTGGCATGGATGTCAAAAATGTACCCATCTGTTTAGCCTTAGAAACACCTATGATGGCAATGAGCAAGTAGATCCTATTAAAGATTATCAACGAACAATTGAAAAGGTATTTATATAAATAATTGTATTTATACAATTTTACTTACATTTATATATTTTTAGGAAACATATTACAAGTCTAGAGGTTTCAAAGTGACATCTATTTGGGAGCACGACTTCGATAAACTGTTGACAACTGATGTTGAGTTCAAAGCATTCCACAAAAAACGTATGGCATACTATAAAACAATTGACAAAATAGGTCACGCAAACATACGTGAGTCGTTTTATGGTGGTCGTACAAACAATTTGTACTTCAACGCCGACAGTACCGGTACAGAGTTGATTAAATATAAAGATGTGTGCAGTCTGTATCCGACTGTACTTTCAAAATGCGAATACCCTATTGGTCATCCATCTATAATCAGTAAATTTATCGACACCTCAATTTATAATTACTTTGGATTCATTAAATGTAAAGTATTACCACCTAAAGATCTATACATTCCTGTATTACCATTAAAATCAGAGACCAAAAAGTTAGTGTTTGCATTATGCAATCAATGTGCAAAAGATATGAGCCCTAACAAATGTAGTCATAGCGATAAAGAGAGAGCTATCAGCAGTACTTGGTACTCTGAAGAGCTTAAATTAGCAATAGAAATGGGATATAAAATTCTCAAAATATATGAAGTGTTGCATTACGAACGCAAAACAAATGAAATATTTAAGCCATACATACAACAATGGCTTAAACTTAAGACCGAGGCAAGCGGATGGCCTGACAATTGTACTACTGATGAGTTAAAGCGAAACTACATCAGTGAGTATCAGAGTCGTGAAGGTGTGGATTTAGAGTTTAATAAGATGTCACCAAATCCTGGTCTCCGCTTCATTGCAAAGTTAATGTTGAATAGTTTGTGGGGAAAACTAGCCCAAAGACCCAATCAAAAACAAACTAAACTTTGCAAAACATATGACGCATACCGTAGTATTATATCTGATGCTAAAATACAAATAAAAGGTTTGTTAAAATACATTATAAAAACATAATAAATTAATATAAAATATTTATTTATTATACTATACTTTAGGAGAAATTATGCCCAATGATGAGACTATTTTAGTCAATTACCAATACATTGACGACAACTATTCATCTGCTGGCAATACAAACATAGCATTGGCCTCGATGGTCACCGGTAATGCTCGTATTCATTTATATCGTGAATTACACAATATTGAAAGCTCAGCAAAGGGACGGGTCTTGTATTTCGATACAGACTCTGTAATCTATCGACACGACCCTACCAAAGGGTGGTACGACCCTCCGATCGGTGATTTCTTGGGTGATATGACCGATGAAATAGAAAAAGATTACAAAGAAGGGTCGTATATCAATTCGTTTACTTCATGTGGACCCAAAAACTATGGTTATCAGGTCGTTACTGGTGATGGCCGTGTGATTCAAAAAGTAAAAGTAAAAGGCATTTCAATCACTGAGGAAGTAAAGCATAAAATAAACTTTGAAAGAGTTAAAGAGACTGCTCAACACTACTTTAACAATACACCAATCACAACACTGGCTCCACAATTATGTTTCCGTTCAGATAAACTGCACAACGTGACAACAAATAAAGTAAATAAGATATATCAGGCAGTATCTGAAAAACGTAGAATTGTTAGGGGACACCCTATTTATCAAACTGTCCCCTATGGATTTTATGAATAATATGTTAAAACTATTTAATACTATTTATATTTATATTATTGTACTAATTATTTGAAATTATTTTAAATAAAATGTGATTAAAAACTATTTTTATGTTTAATTTATTTACATCAACTATAAATAAATATCTAAATATAAAACTAAGAATACATATTGAGGTCATAATTGACTATATAAAGTAATGTTTTTAATAAAATTATTTTATATTCATTAACAAGTATGGCTAAACGACACTTTAAAGACAGTTATTTAAGAAAACTATTGGAAGGTATTGTATTTTATATTAATATATTTTATTAATTATATATTAAAATTTTTATATTATTTCAGAGCCACCGTTAAAGAGACCAAAACAAGACCAGTGCATTCAAACTGAATTGATTCGGCTAAAAAACATGAAATTTTATATGTTGTCAGAGCCGGGAATGAAAATCATCGTCGATAGACTGACTGCAATTGGACATAAAAATGGTATAACAGAAGATACTAACAAATTAGTAAAATACTTGTCTGAATTGGCTACCTGTGAATGGAAATTTGATACAAAATCAAATGTATAAAATTTTATAAAAGATGAATAAATTTTTTTTATTATTAAACCTATGTTTTATTTAAAATGAATTGCATTAAAGTGGATCGAAAACACATTTCATTTAAACACCCATTCACTTGTATGGTCGCTGGACCTACAAGTAGTGGTAAAACTGTACTACTTAGAAATATATTGGAGAATTATAAACAAACTTTATATTTTACTGATATACCAAATAAGTTAAAAATTGTGTGGGCATACGGACAATGGCAAGAATTGTACACTAAATCTATTGCTGACTGTGATATACAATATATTGAAGGCCTACCCAATGAAGAAGAAGTAAAAGAGATTAAACCTCATCTCATAGTTATTGATGATTTGATGACTGAGTTGGGAAATAATGTTAAATTAGCAAATTTATTTACTAAAGGTAGTCATCATATGAATATAAGTGTGATATTTATATCACAAAATATATTTCATCAAGGGTCCCAAATGAGGACAATTAGTTTAAATTGTCACTATTTGATATTGCTTAAAAACCCAAGAGATAAAAGACAGATAATTAGCTTAGCCTCACAGATATATCCGGAAAACTCAAAATACTTTATAGAAGTGTATACTGACGCCACATCTGTTCAATATGGTTATATTAAAGTAGACCTAAAACAGGATACACCTGAAAAATATAGAGTACAAACAAATATTATACCAATTAATAATAAATTGAAAATTATTTGCTATATACCTAAGTAATGTCTGATAATTTGAAAAAATATTTTAGAGACTTGCAGTTTGTTTCTAAAATAAAATGTAAGAAAACACAAAAAACATTATTGAATTATTTAGCTAAAGACCCAAAAGTATATTTAGCTATAAAAGAAATTGGATTAAATGTTATAAAAGGAAATATAAAAACTAAAAAATTGAATAAAAGTAAAAAACTTTTACTTAAAAAGTTTGAAAGGAAACAAAGTTTAAAAACTTGTAAAAGTGTTGTACAAAAAGGAAACGCTTGGATGTGGTTAATACCGTTACTAACAACTGTATACGAATTAATAACAAAATAATGTCATTCAGAAAAGTTGAATTGGTTACTAATGATAGTGATGATGACATCGATATGGATATATCTTCAATGAGTGTGGATAGTAAACCATTTGAAAAAATTAAACAAAATACATTAGTAACTAAAAACATTGTTGACAATGTTACAAATGATAACAATATTAAAAATAATTTGCCGAATATTAATAATTCATTTCTAAGTATAATAGAAGATATGGTTTTTAAAGTATTAATTAAAAATAATTTAATCAGTACAACTAAAAAACAAAGCAAAGTTACTACAAAAGTTCATAAACCTAACAAAAAAGTTGTTAAAAAAGTAGTAAATAAAAAGACTGTTAAAAAATCTAAATCTAAAAAATCTATACAATGGATCAAAATATAAATGAGTTGTTGAATATAATATATTATGATCCACAAAATAGTGGATCATTTAGTGGTGTAAATAATTTGTATAAAACTGCTAAACAATTAAATCCAAATATAACATTAAAATTAGTAAAAGATTGGTTAAAAGGAGAGTTAACTTATACTCTACATAAACAAGTACACAGAAAATTTATACGAAATCCAATTGTTGTGACATATATTGATGAACAATGGGAAGCAGATTTAGCTGATATGAGAGAATTTGCTAATAAAAATGATAAATATAATTATATTTTAACAGTAATTGACTGCTTTTCTAAATTTGCATTTACTGTTCCATTGAAAGTAAAAACTGGTAAAAGCATTACAAATGCTTTTAAAACATTATTTAAAAACAGAAAACCATTATCTTTACGTACAGATAAAGGTAAAGAGTTTTTAAATGAAATATTTCAAAAATATCTAAAATTAAATAGAGTCAACTACTTTCACTCAAATGATTATAAAATAAAATGTGCTATAGTTGAACGCTTTAATCGTACATTAAAGTCACGTATGTTTAAATACTTTACTGCTAATGGTTCGCGAAGATATGTAGATGTACTACAAAAACTTGTTAAAGCATACAATACATCATATCACAGATCTATAGGTATGTCACCTATTGAGGTGACTACAGAAAATACAAAACAAGTATACAATAACTTATATGTTAAATCTAAAAAGTTTAAAACACCAGATGTCGCTACAGGAGATAAAGTACGTAAAGTGTACGAAATGTCTAAATTTGATAAAGGTTATTACCCTAACTGGATTGATCAAGTCTTTACTGTAGTAAAGACTATAAAAGGTGATAATCAATATGTGTTTAGACTAAGTGATGGACAAGGAAATATTATTGAACAGCGATTTTATCCACAAGAGATCCAAAAGATCAAAGAAAATCTATACCGTATTGAAAGAGTTATTAGAAGTCGTGTTAGACGTGGTCGTAGACAGTATTTTGTTAAGTGGTTGAACTATCCGGAAGAATACAACAGTTGGATTGATAGCATTCAAGATGTCTATACTAAATAAATTGTGTAAAACTGAATTAATTTTGTTTACTATTCAAATGTCATTAATGACAATTGTAATATTTGTAAGCTTAATTAACTTAACTTTTGAAATTGGCAACAAAAATTTATGGGCAATTATTTTAACTAGTTGTATTGGTTATATAATGCCTAACCCTAAACTTAAACTATGTAAAAATGTTATAAAAGGCTCTGATACTGTATTTTAAAAATAAAAATGAATTGTTTACTAATTAACATATTGTGTTTTATTTTATTTATTATATTTGTTGTTGTATTATTATTTTTAAGAGATAAAGAAAAAATTATTTGGAATTGTTATTTTGATAACAATACACAAATAAAACTTTGTGAATAATGAGTAAATATATTACTTTAGTTAATAATGTCAAAACATTTGACAATACAATGTCTGATTTTAGAACAAAATTAGGCAAAACAGTTAAACTTGATGATAGTTGGTGTGTTGGTATATCTGAAATAACTTATACCAAATCATGGTATAATATATTAAATGATCATAAAATTACATTATTTGATGAAATGGGCCGTATATATGGTGATAAGTCTAATCAATATGATGATAAGTTTACACTTAAAGCTGGTTATTATGAAACACCACAGAAATTAGTTAATGAAATTAACAATATTTTGACTTTATTTACTGATATTAAACCACCAAAATTAGTTTATAATGAGATTAATAATTTTATTACAATTAATGTTGGTATAGTTGAAAGTGTAGTTAAAATATTTCCTGACTTGGGTGAAGAAATTGAAAACATTTTAGGTTTAAAAGATAGAAAAGTTACACATAATTATTATTATGGTAGCAATAGCTTAGTTAATATAGTATTCAATGGAATTGAAAATAAAAATACTATTAAAGGCTTTCATCCTGTAGAGATTAGTGGTGGTTTTCATTCACTATATTTATATAGTGATATTGTATACCCATCACTAGTTGGTGATACATTTGCACCTCTACTGAGAGTAGTTGAAATACCGCGTAAATATAAATTTGGAGATACAGTACATTTAAATTATGAAAGACCTCAATATAGACCTGTAAGACTCAATGAATTTGAAACACTTGAAATATCTATAAAAGATGATAGTGGTTTATCTATACCATTTAAATTTGGTAGAGTAACTATAACATTGCATTTTATTAAAGTATGAATAATCCATATATTGATTACTATAAAATCCAAGCCGGTAACGGTATTGTATCTTATGCTGGGCATAGATACCAGTCCGGTAATGGTATATTTGGTAAAATATTTAAACACATTAAACCTGCATTAAAATATGTAGCAAATAAAGGATGGGATGCATTTAACGGTATTGGTAATGATATACTATCTGGTAAATCATTCAAAGAAGCCGGCACAAATCAGTTGATAAGATCAGCTGATACTATTTTAACAGATGTTAAAAATAAAGTTTCTAATGTTAGACAACAAAAAGGTTTAGGACGTAAACGTAAAGTTAAAACTAAACTAAAATCTTATAAAAGACGTAAAACAGTTAAGAAAAAACAAAGAAAATACTAAAAATGTCTACAATACACGAATTATCATCTCTAATGACACTTCCAGAAATGGATGTGTTTGGAGTACCACCAACACAACTAATGATTGAACGTGATGTTCAAACTGAACACCGTCCAATAAGTACATTATCTAATTCAACAAATACTATTGAATTTGAAATACATACAGGCTTAAATGAATATATTAACTTAAGCAAAAGTGAACTTTATTTATGTTTAAAATTTAAATTACAAAAGTCTACTGTATCAACAACACCTGAAGTTAAAGCAGAAGACTGGAAACTAATATCTCCAATCAATTATTTAATGCATTCATTTATTAAACAAATTGATGTAAATATTGGTCAAACAACTGTTACAACATCATCAGTGAATTATTCATATGTGTCATATATTGACACTCTTCTTAACAGTAATAGTGATGCTAGAAATACACATTTAGAGACTGCATTTTGGCATAAAGATGAGACACCTATGGATTCGGTAAATGAGATAAGAAGTAGTCGTATACGACCGTCAGGTAACTCATTATCTGACGGGTGTGAAGTCGAAATGTATGGCAATTTGCACATTGATTTAGCATCGCAAGTAAAGTCTTTACTTGGAGGGGTCACACTGAATATTAAAATTTACCCACAAGATCCCAAGTTTTATTTAATTTATGATAAAACATTGATACCAACAGTTGAAATAATGGACGTAAGATTGTTTATGCATAAATCTATTGTTAACCCACAAGTAGTTGTGGCACACAATAGAGCACTTGAAAGTGCTAATGCCCGCTATTTTATTACACGAAAGGAAGTAAAGACATCAATTATAGCTAAAGACACATTAGATTGTTATTTAAATAATGTCATCAATGGAGTGATTCCTAGAAAAATATATATTGGTTTTGTTAGTAACGAAGCATATAATGGTTCATATAATATGAACCCATTTTATTTTAAAAATTACAATATCCGACACATTGCATGCTATGTTGATGGGACTCAATATCCACACAGACCATACACACCAGACTTTGCAAATAAAAAATATATGCGTGAATATTTTGGATTATTTGAAACAGCAAATCAAATCAAACACTCAACAGATATTGACATAACACGGGAAGAGTATGCTGAAGGTTATACACTATTTGGATTCAATTTTACACCGGATTTATCTGATGGAGTAGCAAAAAGTGGTTATGTATCAACTGTGGTTAGAGGTAACTTACGAGTTGAACTAAAGTTTGCCTACCCTATACAAGAGACTGTAACTGCAATCATATTCTGCGAATATGATAGTTGTGTAGAAATAGAGAGCTCAAGATTTGCTATTAAAAATTTTCAATAAATATGAATACATTACAAATAAATAACTATTTTAAAAATTGTAATAAATATTATGGTACATATCCGAGAGATATGTTACCAAATATTATACCAAAAGATAGTGGTGTTATTATTAATACAGATAAAGCTAGTGATGCTGGTGAACACTGGGTTAGTGTATACAAAACAAATAATGATAGCATTATATATTTTGATTCATTTGGATTACAACCACTACATAATGATATCTTAAATTTTATAAAAGACAATACTGTAAACGGTTGGTATTACAACTGTATTAATTTTCAAAGTGTATACTCTAATACTTGTGGATTATATTGTATTTATTTTTTAACTAATTATTTTAATGGCGGATCATTTGAACAAATCCAAACTGTGTTTGGTTTTAATCCTCACATTAATGATTGTGTTGCCAAATTATTATGTAACTGGTAAATGTCATTTATCAGATGTGTATAAAAATTTTAGTGATTATTATAGAATATACATTAAAATAAAAGATATTTATAATGAAAAGTTTCTTATTGTTATGACTAATGTAAACGTAATTAATGGTACGTTAGCAAATATTGCGTCAACATATAGACATCGCATTGAGCGCTATTTTATAGAAGAAGGGTTTCCCCTCAACAACGAACACGATTTACTTTTTATAGTAAACAAACTTAATCTGTAAAATGAGTAAAATTAATCAAATCTGTGGTGTAATGGACGCACAAGGTTTTGTTTATAACAATATCTTTGTCCCCCGTGAGATTGCAATAATATCTCACACTTGTAAAATGTCTGAGTTGTGTGAGACAAACTTAACTTATAGAGATATGGAATTGAAAGATCGGATTACTAACCTTTATTTGGCCAACAACTTATTGGGATTATCGTTACGTACAGTAAACACTGAGATAACAAAAAACTCAACAATGGATGCCAAACAAATTATTATTCAGATGTATGAGAAAATCAAAAGCAAAGAAAAGCCATACATTGGAATTAAGTGCTCTCAATTGGCGGATATATTGGACATGTGCGCTATACCTTACGTTGAATTGGATCAGTATAGATGTCCTAGTCTTAAGACATTAAAGAGAATGTATGGAGGCCGTTCATGTCATTTTCATGAACGTATCATACCCGATAAATCAGATATGAGATGCGCTCAACACAAATGTGAGCTATTGTGGAAATGGATTAAAAATTACTATTTGTTTTCATATTAAAATGTAAATAATTATACATTTTTTATTTATTAATAAAATTTATTTTATTCAATTAATTTGTTTTGTTTATTTATTACAATATTTGTTTTATAATATACAATAATTACTTTAATTAAGATATTTAATGATTTCATCTTTCAATGACAATATAATGTCAATTTCAGGGAATATGACATTTAATTTTTTAATGTTACCATTACTAATGATACTAAAACAATACAATTGTTTTTTCAAATGCATGAATGAGATAACTCGAAGATCTCCAAAAGAACCAAAGTCTTGGGTTTCCATCTTTTTCAACAATTCTTTGAATTCATTACCATATAAATAAACGCCATGTTTGGTGTAGAAGACATCTTCTCCATCATTGCAAACAGTCAGTCGGATGTCCACAAATTTTTCACCGTTTTCGTGTTCCAATACACGAACAAATTTGTCAAATTTGTTTTCACCATCAGATTTGGTGAAAATGGATTTTTGAAACAATGTTTTGCCAACCATTTTGATGATGAAAAATTTAATTTACAATAATAATCAGTTATAACAAAACTAATAAACACTAATACAATAATAGTGTATACACTTTGCTTTTATAAGTTAATATTTTATAGAGTAAACAGGATTTACGATAGTGTAATACACTATTTGTTGTTGCAATAGTAGTTAAACTACTTATTGCAACAGATGTTGCAATAATTGAAGCAATAGTTGTTAAACAACTTGTTTCAACTGTTTTTGTAATAGTTGATGCAATAGTTTATGAGTTTATAACTACATCAACATTTATTATAGTAATACAATTTGCATTATCAATATGCCTGTGATAACTAATGTTTCGATGACTGCTGATCTCTTTGATATGATTGGTTTTATTGATTTAAGAAAATTGTGTAACAACTGTTGTAATTGTGTATATCACAATTACCCATTTGTGAGAGTAATTAAACGGTATCGTAACCCTAATGCCACGGTTATGATATACGACTCTGGTAAACTAGTATGTGTGGGTGCAAAATCAAAAAATGATGGTCGAATAGCATTACGAAAGACTGCTCGCATAATACAAAAACTCGGATATGATATCAAATTACATAACTTACGTGTGACTAACATTGCTGCGTCACATAACCTGAAAAACGACTTGAATGTAGAGAAACTGATGAATCAATTTAATTGGAGCAGTAATTATGAGTTGGAAATATTTCCACATTTGAGGATCAATTGTGGTAATAAAAGACATATAACTCTCACTAGAAAAGGGAAAATGATATTGACTGGTGTTTATACTAGAAAAGCATTGAATGAATTATATGAAGAGTTTATGTTTAAATACTTTGATTACTTAATAAACAAATAAATATGAAGAAAGTTAGATTTGATGACAAAATACAGATAAAGACTATGTATGTTTGGTCATATGCTTCAAGACAGGCTCGTATATCTAACTGGCATTGGATAGTTTTTAACAGACGTATTCATGAATATAAGTGTAAACTAATTGAAGAAAATATATCATATGTATTAGATAAAAATTTTAGAGAGAAAATATTTAATGAACGCTTTTGTAAATAAATAAAATGTAAATAAATTATAAATATTATTTTAAAAATAAATGTATTTATATTTATTTTGTTTACATCTACACTCATGTTAGGTCACATGATTTCCGCTATCCCCTCTCCGCTAATACATCGGAAGGTTGACCAGTTCGGTAAGTTGGTCAGTTTAGGTAGGTGGTCTGTTAGGTTAGGTTGGGTTAGGTTCGGGTAGTTGGTCAGTTCGGTTAGTTGGTCAGTTCGGGTAGTTGGTCAGTTCGGGTAGTTGGTCAGTTCGGGTAGTTGGTCAGTTCGGGTAGTTGGTCAGTTCGGGTAGTTGGTCAGTTCGGGTAGTTGCTCAGTTCGCGTATGTGGTCAGTTTGGGTATGTGGTCAGTTCGGGTAGGTGGTCAGTTCGGGTAGGTGGTTACTATGGGTAGTTGGTCAGTTCGGGTAAGATGGTCAGTTCGGGTAAGATGGTCAGTTCGGGTAGGTTGTCGGTTCGGGTAGGTGGTCAGATCGGGTAGGTGGTCAGTTCGGGTAGGTGGTCAGATTGGGTAGAGGTAGTAGTGACGTCATTGGTGTACTTCACTTAGGTTAGGTTAGGTGGAGTCACGTGATCACGTGAACCCCCTCTCCGTGACACAGCTATATGGGGGAAAGCACTGTGCTTTCCCTCATGTGAACCCTTAGGTACCAACTACTTTTATATTATCTATCATAGTTACTATACTAGTCAATGAAAATAATATATTTATTAATAATACGATAATGATTTTATCTTTTGGTAATAATAAAAATTATAATCTTCTTATTTAATTTTAATTTTTATTACATAAGTATTAATAGAATTTGGAAAACATTTGATACTTTTGTTAATTTTTGTATTTTTAATGCATTTTAATATTACATTTTTAAATTATAATAAAATGAACACAATGTATATCCAAAAAATATAAACTTAATTTGTTAAAGATATTGTTTGGTCAATTATATATTGAATATAGTATGAAATGTAGTATTACTAACATTATTAAATAGTTGTTATACATGTATGATATTTTTAGTATCAAATGATAAATATATGCATTAATTTGTATAATAATCAAAAGATCGTCTGACAAAAGGTTATGTCAAGACTCGGTTAGACTATTATTATAGAAAATAATAAAATCATTTAAAAAAAATAAAATTGTAAGATTTTAATTTTAAGTATGATAAATTAAAATTATATCTATTATATGCTATATAATAATTTTATTATATAAATTTTAATCAAATGATTATATACAAATTATATATAACTTTCCTCAAATATAATAATTTAAGTTAATTTTTTTAAAAACATTTTTAAGTACACATATTATTAGTTAACTTCTTTCAAAAGTTGTCGTCGTTTTCGTTACAAAAATATAATGTAATTGTTTTGTATGTTTGCCTACAAATTGCTTACAACAAACTTCACGACTAGTGGTTGTCTAATATAACAGTGTGTTTGAAGTTGTTATGTAATTTGGAGGACAAGATTTATTAGATATTTGACTTCAACTTTTGATATGAGTTCCTGGAATCAGTCGGTGCTCTTCAACATTAGTATATATTTCTATATTGTAATGATTGTTAAATGCAATGATCATAGAAGAGGGAAAGTCATCTTTTTGACTGACTTCCCATTTCTAGCGTTTTTTCTATGTATAATATATATCACTAGTTATTTGTTGGTATAATACAAACGCTAAATTTATGATCTGAAACGGCATTTAAATATGATTTTTTGAAGTATTTATAGCATTGATTATCAATAAAATATATGCAATATTTACGTTATAATAGGCAATAATAGGGAATTATATTTGTGCGAAACAAAGTCACTGTAATAATAGGTTTATTGGTTTATAAATTGCTTGTAATATATATTTTTTGTTCAAAATAAGAAAAAATAAAAACCAACAATACATGTAATAATATTGGGATCAAAACATTACATTAAGTTTAAAATTCAAGTCCAGTACTGATCTCAATATAACTATATTTTGACCCCAAAAATATGGCATATAATTCATTATCAATTTATTTGATGATTAGATGAATAAAGTAAAAATTGATTACATGTTATATATAAATTTATATTATACTGTTTATACAATATTGTATATATAGTGTTATTCAGTATATGATAAATGTAAGCAAACAATGATATGAACTGCAAGTGGAAACTGGATTTCCAGATCGGGGCCATTGATATAATATTGCACTCAATTTCTGATGGGATGGTATGTCTTGTATGGATAGATTGAATCCAAAAATAGTAATTTGAATCAATTGAATTCAATATTTATATTAAAATTTATATTAAAGATCTATATTAAAATACTAATTAAATTAAGCTTTATTTTTAAAAATTATGCATTATTTACACTGTTTTGTTTTGTGGTCTTTCCCGGTCCTGGGAATCCCGTATAGTAATGGAAGCCTAGATATCCCTGAGTACCCCCATAGCACTCTCATACCTAACCGACCTCCGCAATTTGAGATATTCGACTTTAAAGTCTCAGGGTACTCAGGGAGGTCTAGGCTACCATCACTATACGGGATTCACAGGACCGGGAAAGACTACAAAAACCCGTTGTCATTACCTAAAATCTTGGACCTATTGATATCTAATTGTCTACTAATTAGTATCTCAAACGCTTACCGATTGATTACTATTTATTGACAATATTATCACTAACTAACTGACAGTTGTGTCAAACAATTTGGATTATTGTTTGAATTCCTATAATATTTAAAATCATTGTCTAAACTTAGTTTTAACACTTAAATGTTTAAACTCAACATTATTGTACAGTTTCGGTCATTTTTTGATTAATTGTCAAATTAATGATTATAGGATTTACATAGAATTGTTGAATAAACTAAAAATTGTTTGACAGTCGATTCAACCGAGAGACCGAAGTCTCCCAAATGACTACAATATAAGTAATACTATTTTCAAATTGAAAATTTCAATACAAGTAACTTATATACTGTATTAATATTATCAAAATACAGATAAAGTAACACAAGTATTGTATGTTAAATATTTTTAAAGTCATTTGATATGATTTATTATATACATGTATATAATAATATAATATTTTTTAAAATTACAAGTGATAGTGAACTTTGAAATATTTAAATATTTAGAAATAAATACCATTAAATTGCATTTTTGTTGATGAGTGTAAATTAAAGTTAAAAAAAATATTTTTATATTTTAAAATTTAAACTATGAAAATTATTTCAAAGTTCAAATAATTTTTTTGTGATATCAAATATCTTACAAAAAAACATAATAGCAATGATTTTATTACTTTAGTATATTTTGATCGTAACTTATAGGTGTAAACCCATGAAAATATCCATCAAATACATCTACTGTACATTTATTGGTAAAGTTTTTAACGAATACATTATAGATAAGTATTTGTGTTAAAACTATATCAGAAAATCTAATAGTTTTGCCAAAGTTTACTCAAAAAGCAATTATTTTAAAATATGAATATATTCTCTCTTTTCTAACTCTCCTTATCTCTAACTATACCCAATAATACCGGTGCGAAAACATTGGACCAAAAGAAACTAAGAAATGGGTCACAAAATAATAAATAAGTCAAAGAAGTGATTGAGAGGCACATCCTGTCTCTCGACGATTAAAACGACTATTTTATTGCCGCAAAACATTTTCAATTGAAAATAATAGTGTTATGTTTGATATATTATTTGTATATTCAATCACTCTCTCTCTCTCTCTCTCTCTCTCTCTCTCTCTCTTTATCTTTCTTTCTTTCTTTATCTTTCTAACTCAGTTTGTAAATAAGTTTTAATTTTTTTATATAAAAAAATAATCTGTAAATTTGTAATTATATATAATTAACATAAGTGTGTAAATAGATTTACATTGTCTCTGTTTTGAACTAATCTTAAAAATTGTAAAAAATATTACAATTAAAATGTTGTAAATACAGTAATGTTGTAAATAAAATGTTGTATGTTTATTAATGTAATTTAAATTAAAATATTTCATCTAAACATTAATTTTAATTATATTTTTTAATTAAAATAATTATATACAAAATTATTAACAAATCAAATGTTAATGTTATACAGTATTATACATATACTGTATATATTGATACATAATACACATACATAAGATTACAACAATAATGTTATATCAATACCTGTTTGCAACATTAAAGTGCCAAAAGTAGTACAAATGTTGGCTAATAGGGAGAGTTACCTAAAAGATTAACTAATTTTGTGCTAAAACTTTTAGACAATATGTTTATCAATCTTGAAAAAAAGTTTTGTTAAAAGTATATAAAAATTATTTTATATAAATAGTAATTTAAACAAAAACTACAATTTAATAACTAAAATTAGTTATAAATTATAAATAAAATTATATATATATATATACAGTATAACATAAAATAAATAAATACTATTAGAAATGTTATTATTAACTAATATGTACTCCATTTATATAACAATTTATATTTTAATTAAGCAAAATATTTTATTTAAAATAATACTTAATAATTTACTAATTTACTTATTAATACATTTACTAAATATAATAATTATTTAGAAATTTTTAATAATATTTTAGCAAAAATTAGTAAACAAGTCTCACTCTCACTAATGACTTACAACAAAAACAAAATAACTAAAAAAATTTCATAATTATTACTCTATAGATAATCAGTGAAACGCGGAGAGAGAGAGAGTGCGAGAGAGAGAGAGAGAGAGAGAGAGAGAGAGACTACAAGAATTGATTGTAATAAGTAATAGTAAACACTTAACTATAGGAACGTTAGTTAAGAGGAGAGGGACTTATGTAAGGAATTGGATGTGAAGGTGACCTTGACTTACACCGGGCTATCAAACGGCTAGTTTTGAAGGCAGAGCTGAGAAAAGCAATATATGATTGCTATAGCTATACAAACCCGGAAAACTAGTTTTAGGCTATGCTTTAATGCCTTTACCGATGGGTCCCAACACTGTGTTTACCATACATTTGATATCAACATAATATACAGCACTTAAAATATGTATTATATGTATGGCTAATATCGGACCCTAGTTTTGGCATTTTCTTAATAAATTTTGTGAGACAACAAACAAACAAAACAAAAAAGAAAATAAAACTAAAAGTATTTTTATAATAATAAAATGTAATTTAAAATATAATGTATATTTAGGACTTGTTTTGTTACTAATTTAATGGCGAGCCTTAAAAAACTTTTTTCTTTCATTTATTTATTGCTTTTTAAAACTTACCATAGATTTAAACTTTAGGTTTATTTCTACCATTTTTTATTATTAGTGTTATTTTTTATGCAAAAATCTTATTTTTACATAATATGCTGTGATATCAATGTTTTTAATGTGATTTTTATTTTCGGGTGAACCCATACTTTGACTTTCAAATATTTTTGGCCAAAAAATAGGAGAGAAACGGATCTTTTAAAATATTTGTAATGAACAATAGTATAATAAAATTAAATTTAGTTAAAGCATATTTTTAATAGCAAGTATTAAAATCTAATTTAAATATATATTTATTTAAATATAGTAATATAAATAATTGTTTGAATAATAAATTAAGTTTTAATAGTTTAGTGTTTTTATGAGATCAGACTATAGAATAATTGTCATTAAACTCTAATTATAATTATTTGAATTTATTTGTAATCATTTGTCAACTGTTTTAATATTTGTAAAAACAAACATTTACTTTATATATTGTTGTCTAACCCTTTAATTATGTTTTTTTAGTATCTTAATAAATATAATTATTTTTTGTAAATACGATATAAACTATAAATACTATAGTAATTCCATAATAACAGTAATATAACAATTGATTGTTTAAATTTATGGTTTGAACAATGAATAGTACTTATCTGTAAAAAACAAGTGTTGCATAAATATAATTATTTATATAACTTTAATTCAATCACATTTAGGAGAGAGAGAGAGAGAGAGAGAGAGAGAGAGAGAGAGAGTCATTAAATATATAAATTGATAGTTGAGTCTCACAACATTATAATTGGTTTTTTACTAAAGTTTCTCTCAGTATAAGTAATTGTGATTTTATGTGATCCTTGTTTGTGTATAACAGCACAGTTCCACATGACTGCCGGCCCTATCGACCTTACCTTACCATTTGAGTCCCTTTTTATCCATATAAGTCAGTGTAAATAATGGACATAATATACCGTTTATAGCTATCTTTCAGACATCAGAGATATTTTTGTTTGTAAGTCACTTAAAAAATTTACCAAAAACTAAGTCACAGCTAAAAATATCAGTTTTGATCTCTCTCTCTCTCTCTCTCTCTCTCTCTCTCTCTCTCTCTCTCTCTTCAAAGTCCTTCACGCGATATATAATTATATTTAGTGTTTAAATTCAAATCACAGCAACACTTGTGAAATTTAAACGCAAGTGAAAAAAAATTATACATAAATAGGTATATATTTTTCAGACAAAACAAAAATACTATAGATATTAACTACAGTATATATATTATATATATATATATAATATTCTATGTTATACACCACACCATACTATAATACATTTTAGAAATCATAATAAATTATGATATAACTTGAAAAACAAAAAATACTATAAGAAATACAGTATTAAAATATTTATAATATGTTAAATTAATATTATTCTTATAATATTTTACTAAATAATATTTGTTTGAATTTATTAAAATTATTTTAATAATGTAAACTTTAGTAAACATTTATTAATTAAAAGTTTTTTAAAATTATAAATATTTGAAAAATCTCTAATGTAATTATAGTGAGAATCTACTGTAATTACATTAAAAACATTGCAAGTTTGATATAATAGGATATGTTTTGAAATAATTTTACACATTCTGACCAATCGGTGTGAAAAAATATCAGGATATCTATGTCGGTGTCTATCTATTAGTTGTTTATATGTATGAGAATATGTTTTTTAATAATATTTTAAAGTGAGAAACCATGAGATTATTGGGCTCACGAAATGTGATAAAAATTTTAAATAACTATAAGTTATAGTCTATAACATTGCTTTCAAATGTTAATTAGTTTATAAAAAAATTTACTTATCATTATTTGTCTGGAAATAAAAATAAACAATATTTTTTATATTATAATACTTAAATCAACAAATAAGTTAATTGGATTTTAGATAATAATAACTATAAATTATTTTTTATAGTCTTTATTAATAACAATTGTAATAAATTATTTAGTCAATGTCCATCTTTAAATGTTTGATAATATTTTTTATGAGTTTATTTAAATAGAAATAAAATATTTTTTAATTAAATGATTATTTATTTACAATTATTAAAAATGTTTTAAACATCTACTTTGTAATAATAAATTTATTAAACTAATAAATCTTAATTATTGTAGTAAATAATAACAAATATCAAAAGCATTATAATATAAAAGTAATATATTTTATTTGCTAAATAATTTGAATAATGAACTTAAACTAAAAATATCAATATATGATATGTTATACTATTTTTTAAATAAAAATTTTAAAAAATACTTATAATAATAATAATTTTAAATAAATTTCATATCTTATAAAACATTATATTAATAATTTACAAAATTATATAAAATATAAATTTTAAATATTATGTATAAGAAAATACAGTATATATCAAATAGAATTAATTATAAAGTTTGCGATATTTTTATTGTATTTAAATGTTAATATTGTTATTAAAATATCATTTGGGTTAGAGTTTGAATTACAGAAACAATAATAACACTTCATATAATTATAAGGGATATATTAGAAATTTATTTTTATAAACAATTGTATTATACAGTATAATAATAAGTGTTGCCAAATATGTTATTGTAAAACTTAAATATTATTGTTTAAAATTAAAAACATTTCTTTCTATTATATTTTATTTACACTTATTTAAGATTTTTTATGAAAAACATTTACTGTAATGTAAATTAATGTATAAATAATTGGATTGATGAGAATTTTTTATTCTATAAAATCCCAAATTAAATATTTTACTTATTTTTATTTCATTTTGTGAATTAAGTAACAAATATTTTGTAAAATAATATTTTATTTTGGTTATACTAATTGCTAAGGGGCGATCAACATATTACGTTCGCAGTTTTTAAGAAATCTAGACCCCTCGCTCCCCTATGTTTGCAATTGTTCGCATGTAGTCACTTAAAAAATTACGTTCGCATATTCCTAACCCCCACTCCTATGATATAAAATAAAATACCACTATTTCTTATAAATAATTTAATTATAATGAAGGCCTCATATGATGTCTTTGAGTTTGAGTTTTAATTCGAAAGTCATATATTTATTCAAACCGTTTTATCAAAAGATTAACTTTGATAAAAAATTAAATTCATTAAATGCGAACGTTCTTAAGGTCTCTACCCCTCCCTCCCCTTGTTTGCAAAAGTTCGCTTTGGCCGACACCCCCTGTCCCAAGTGTGAACGTAATATGTGAATCATCCCTAAAATGAAATTATATTTAGTATATAAGTAACAATGTTACTTAATGTTACTGTAATATTACATACTAAGTAATTGTAAGCTGAAATTATTATAAGCTGTAAATGCGTTACAATTTATATTAAATTTATTGTAAAAATGTAGTGTACATATTAATACATATATAATTTATATCCATTTAATAAACTTTATTATGTTTATAATTTACTCAATTATAGAGCATATTCTGCAAACTTTTTCATTAAAATTAATATACAATAATATATATTATACACAGTATATGTTGTTTTTGTTATAAAACAGACATAATATACTAATTTAGATCCTTTAGTTGAGATTTGTTGGAAATCATTAATTTTAAGCAATGACACCACTTATCTAATATTGTAATTTTTTAAACAATAATTGTTACGCTGTTTTGAATTTATTAAAAACAATAGCATATGACACTAATACTAAAGCATTATGTATACAAACGTTTGGCCACAAAATGCATTTACAAACCGTATATAACTTTTATTTATTTATATTTTATTTATTATACTTTTTAAAACTAACTTTAATTGTTTTGCAAATCTATTTTAGAATTGTCATTAAGTTTTACTAGTCTATGACTATACAGTATAAAAGTATAATATAATATAAATTATATAAAAATGTAAGTTTACAGTACTTTTTGTATATAAAAATATATTAATTAATATGAATCATAATATAATGTTACGGTACTTAAAATAATACAGTGTTGTAATTATAAGAGCAAACACTACATATTTTCAAAACATTTAATTATTAATAATGAAATATAATACTCTATTTATTTAAAATATATTATTTTCTCAATTTTTATACAGATTGTTGACTTTATTTGCAATTTAAAATAATTTAGAACTAATGTTATTAATTGTAAATTATATAATTTAAATGGAAAAATGTATAAATTAATAATTATATAAATATATTTATACTTTCATTAATGATTTAATTAATAAATATTAATGTTTACAAATTAAACGAAAAAACAGTGATTAGAGTATATAAAACTACTTAATTATTAACACACCTTTATATGTATATAAATATTTATAATTGTAATTTTATATAGTTTTCTTATATTTAAAAAAATGAGAGAAAATCATTGAACTGAATGAAATGAGAGAGAGAAAGAGAGAGAGAGAGAGAGAGAGAGAGAGAGAGAGAGAGAGAGAATTTTAGTGAATATAAAATCACATAATTTTAATGAAACCTTAAACCTTGAACTCTGTACTCTGTATCACAAACTACAATATAAACAAAGCTTTTCACCAAAACATACATAACATACAAAACATCACACATTTATATAAGAAATGAGAAAAACGAGAAAAGTACTCAATTTATTATCATTTGAAAACTGAGAAACTCATGAAAGAGAGAGAGAGAGAGAGAGAGAGAGAGAGAGAGAGAGAGAGAGATTGAAACATAAGAGCAACCATTTAAAACTAACTTTAATCTCTCTGTTATATAGCTTACTGTCCAATAAATTTACTTTTCTATAGCTTTTCTCTAGCTTTTCTCTTAGGGGTTAAATACAAAAGTATACTAATATTTGAATAATAAAATATCTGTTTTAACTGTAAAGATATTTTATTAAAGTTTGTGTTTTTAAAGTTTTACCAATAGATATTGTTCAATGCATTTATTATAATAAATAATATCTTACTGTATATACGATATATTTCATATATATTAGAGTATTATGTTAATTATGAATGATCCAGGATAAACATTTTATATAAGTATATTTTATATCTACATTTTTAAATATCTCGGTGTTATAAAATCAATAACTAACTAGAAACTATAAATCACTGATTTAAAAAATAACATACACATACATACATACATATACTATATATATATATATACACGAAAATATACAATAAAAAAAAGTTTTATATTATCATATATTTGATACCATATACTTATAATACTAGACATCTCTTTAAAAAGTTATTTTAAGCGCATTTAATATTTTTGTTATAAACAGAATTGTTAATACAGTATATAAAATTGTTTAACAAATTCATAAAAATAATGCAATTACAACATTTTAGTTAAATAATTATAGCATTTTACAATAGATAACTTATAAATTATTTATTTATTACATTTATAAATATTAATACTAAAATATATTAATATAAAATATTTTAAATCAACAAATTATAATGATAATGAAAATAGCTTTTAGGATATTAACATTGAATTAAATATTTTAAAAATAAAAAATAAATAACTTATTGCTGATTAAATTGCTTTGATATCGATATTGAAGACATTTTAATAGCTATTAAATGAAAACCACAAACCATGAAGTGATTTGTCTGGACTATTGTTAGTATAAAATAACAAATGATTAAATTAATGAATATATTATTTTAAAAATCTCTTTTCGGGAAAAATAAATTTGTAAGCAAACAATTGATTAATTATTTTAGGACATGAAAAATATCTGTAATTTTATATATTACGTTATTTGGAAAATAATAATTATTTTTTAAATACATATTACCTAATTTGTCAAAACATTTTTTTAATAAACAATATACATATTGAATAAAAATTTTAAGATAAAATCTTGATCAATTAGTTTGGGTGACCCCCTGTTTCTATCAAAATATTATACTATAAATTCAATGTAATTTTAGGATATCAATAACACATTGTAAGATTACTTGTCTTACAGCTATTATTTATTATTATTATAAAAATAAAGAAATTATCGGTTATATTATAAAAGATTAATATTGAAATTTTTGAAATTATTTCTAAATTAAAAACAACATAATAGATATGTATAGCAGATATAAATAAGATTAAATATTTTAAGTTTAAAATATTAAAATAACACAAATAAATAAAAATATTTTATATCTTAATATAACATTCGATATCAATAAATGAATTATAAATTATTAGTTAGTTTCAGCAAATTGTAGATAACTATAATTAAATAATTATAATATACTTTATATAAAGTTCCGATTGTATATTATTTTCAAAAATATTATGACTATATATGATTAAATTTTTAAAATCTGATGAATTAGTTAATAATAATAATAATCAATAATAAACATAACAATAATCATAATACTGGGAACTAAAATACAATATTTTATGATTTTTTGAGTGCATTACTGAAAAAAGTAAAGGAGTTATCATTCAATTTATTGTTATGTTTATTATATAATAAATAACACTTAAAATTCACTCTCATTTTTTGCCATTAACTATGTTTCACCAAATTAGTTGTCAAAAGATTTTGAAACTAAAATATATATTTTACTATAATAATAATAAAATTACCACTTTTTGATGAGATTTTTGGCACCAAAATGTTACAATATATATACATTTCTGTATATGTATATATTTATAATAAGAAAATTTTTGTAAAAATACATAATATTAACTTTTTAAAGTAATTATCATTACATAATAATAACATATAGATACATTATTTATACAGTACATTAATGCTAAACATGTTATACCGTATATACAATACATTTATTAAATTTAGTGGCTTTATATTACCGAAACAAAAATATTTATTTGCAAATATAGTACTCCAATACAAAGTTCAAAATTTTGTTTTTTATTGTTATCATTAAAGTAACTAATATGTAGTTAAATAAAGTTTTATTTTTGTTAAAATAAATATAATATTAATCTAATTTAGTTTCATAGGATTGTCATTGACATAATAAACTGCAATATGAAACATAAATAACCAAAAAATATAATTTTATAAACTTGTGATAAATAAATTTATATAATATACTACACATATTTTTCTGTTTCACCTGATTCATAAAAAATTTTAACTAATAGATAAAACTCATTGTATTTTTTCACAGTATCTTGAATAAAGTGTATATATCTATTAGTTATATACACTTTATTCAAGATACTGTGAAAAAATACAGTGAGTTTTATTTTAATAACAAATACAAATTTTAAAAATCATTAAATTGTATAATTAGTAATACAAAGTGTGTTATAACATAAGCAAAAGTTGATCACAATTTTTTGGTGAGTCACATATAAGTTTTATTTCAGTATTTTTTTATACTATACTGTAGTCTAATGTAATAGTGATCATTGGTAACAATAGCATCGGTGGAAACTTCCATCCCTGAGCCCATTAGTAGGTTCCCTATGCATACCGTAAACGCTATGGAAAAATCCCAATAACTCATGTGTTTCAATGCAAACATAGCACATATGTGCTAAAAGCATACATAAATTTTTTAGTTTAATTTCGAGAATTTATTAAATTTTTTAAAATTAATTAAATTAAATTTTAAAATAAAGTCAATTATATATATATATATAGTAGATTTATTATGTTTGATTGACAACTTTTTTAATGAAATGTCAAAATTTTAATTAATATTAATATTGTATTTAATTTAATTATTATACTTTTTTAATGTATTTTTTATCCGAGAGAGGGCTAAACCTAATCGACAAAAAAATTTCTAACAAAATTGATTTTAAAACATAAATAAATAGATGTAATAAAATATTTTATAGAAATATAATACTTTACTCTACTCTACATATCTTTATTTAGGTCTCTGTTCAGCACTTATAACATAAATAAATTTCTTTGAAATTAAATCAAATTACAAAATTGTTTACAAAAAAAGTTAATGAAAAATAAAATTTTATTATGTATTTTATGAAATTTATATGATTATGCAGTTATTAAAAATTATATTTATTTCTGCAAAAATATACTGTATTTTGCAATTTATAAAATTTTTTAGTGCATTCAAATATTGTTGAATATTCAACTATCATAGTATTAATTTAGATGGAAATATTGAAAATGGATAAAATAATATCATAAAAATATATGATAAACATTATGTAAACACTTGAGACAATCATATCAATAACAAAACTAAAGCAAAATCTTATATAACCGTAAATTCATAAAATTTATATTTTAGGAGATTTTTTATAAATACTTATAAACAGTATTGAAAATTAGAAAAATATCACTAAAATTGTAAACATATTTATGTTTTAATAAATCTGTTTTCATAGTCTATAATATACTATGCATTTAAATTAAATACTACAGTACTATATTATATACAAACCTTATACAATATAGAGTATTACACATTACATTAAATATTTATGGTACTATTAATATTATAAAATATAATGTTTAGTAATATATGATTTATTGTCCATATAATATTTTAGATTTTTTTACAAAATGCATTTAATAGATTTATTTAAGAGTTCAAACATTTAATATAAGGTATATACAGTATATATATTAAATGTAAAAATATACTATATATAAATTTATATAAATATATATATTGTAGACGATTGAGTGATCCTTTTTAGATAACATTGAAAAATTTTGTAAATTTTTAGTATATAAAAATAAAAGTACTTCAAATTTAGATTTTTGTAAATATGTCGTACAGTATATAGTGTACATCATTTTAAAGTAAAAGTTTTGCTTAACTACTTGAGATATATCTCAACAAAATGTTATATAACTAACTATATTTTTATACATTTTTGTTAAACTTTTTAATAGATTTATATTGATTTACAATCTTTGTTAGTTCTCTAGTGATTAACAAATAAATTATTATTATAAAGTCAAAGATAACTATTGTTTTGTGTTTTCAATATGTCATTAACAAAAAAAATGAGATTTTTGTTTATAAAACTATGTAAATTTAGTAAATATTTATGATTTAAATTACTATTTATAAGTGTAATAGTTTATATGTTTAAAATCTATTCAATGATTTATTTATAACATCACATTTAAAGCAATTGTATTGAATCAATAAATACAATTAAAATCAAATATAAAAATAATTATGTTAAAGTTAAATAATGTTAAGATACTGTATATAAAAGTACATTATTATACAATATTTTTCTTTAAACTTGATTTTTATGTAATAGTTGCACACATGTTGTAACTTTAAATTTTGTTTTAAAAATCACACATTTATTTATTTATAATGATGTATATACTCTCGTATATTAGAAAATAACCATAACCTTGAAAAAATTTTAACTTTTTATTTCTATTTATAAAAATCAAAACATAAACTCTAACTGAAAATTTTGAAAATTCTCATAAAAAACAAAAATTGATTGTAAAGCAAGGGTTAGGATATAAATATATTTAAATACTGTAAACATCAACCACACTGTTTATAAAGTTAAGATTAATTAAAAATCGTGTTACAATATTTTAATTGTAATTATATAAGTTTTATTTTAATTTTCTATAATTATATAATTTATTTCAAATGTTCAACAATAATTATATTTAACAGCAATTAAATTTTAAAAAACCAAATACATCATATATTATAATAATGTTTATCACGTATTAATAATTTGGTTAAAGTATTAAAATTTATATTAAAGCCTTTATTGCTTAATAAATAATAATATCTAAAATGAAAATCTGAAAAATGTTATTTTATATTTATAATAATAATAACAAAAAGTAAAATTTAATATAATTGTAATTGTAATGTACATTACATTAGATGTCATATACCCGAAGCAAATAATGTATTACAAGACTCATGTGTTAGGAATTCTTGAATTTAAAACTGGTTTACAAATAATGAGCCGCTTTTAGGAACAAGAGATCGACGTCAACCCCAACCCCAACCCCAACCCCAACCCCAACCCCAACCCCAACCCCACACCACAAACCAAACCATTGTTTTTATTTGAAAAATATTTTTACTGAATTTTTTACTATTAAACATTTTAATAGTAATTTATTTATATGTATTAAAATGTATAGTTATAATTTGAATACAATCTCTAATTGTTTGTGTTGATGAATGTTGAAATGTTATAAATATATTTTTTAAATATTGATTTATCACATTTATATTTTTTTAACATTTAACAAATTAATTTGTTTTTAATGAAAAATTGTTAATTTTTATAACAAACAATTGAAAAATAAATATAAAAATACATTAATATACAATTGTTAATTTAAATAATAAATTAATATTAAGTATTATAACTGTAATGATATAAAAATGATATAAAAGTAAAATTAAGAATTGTAATATAATAAGAAAATTATCCATTTTATAAACAATAAACTATAATAATTAAAAAACAATTCATAAATATCTCAGAAGTAAATGTTTGTCGATATTAATCAAGATTTGTATTTTATATTAAAATATTTTTAGTTATTAATTATTTTAATGCATTTTTAACATCAATATTATGTAATATACAGTATATTTAATGACTTAATGTTACAGTTAGTATTTAGGTGTAGCTTTCATTAATAAACTTAATTTATAAAATATAATATTTAATATTATATAATAGACATCTAAGAGATTTTTTATAATACCCGTATATACTCTATACTATTGTATATTAATTTATTTTATATACAATAATTAATTTTTATTAAATATAACTTTATACATTATTTTATAATTAAGAAATTATTTTATGCAAATTAATTATTTATATATACAAGTATTAAATTATTATTAAATATCTATTTAATACATAAAATAAATGTCATTTATAAATACTTTATATAATATATAATTTTAAGAATGATAAATAATTTTAAAAATTAATTAACATATAAGTTAATTTTTATATTACCTAATAATTTGAAATATATATTATGTATGAAATATGTATATATATATTTTCATTTTTAATAATTTAGTTAAATTATAGTTTGAAGCAAATAAGTCCTTAAATGTAATTATTGTCTCAAAAGTTGTCTTACGATAAGAGTCTACACATGAATAACACGATTTTCTCGGATCTATTTATATTTATGTATTAATAAATAACTATTAATAAAAATTCAATGAAACAAATAGATTAGAGATTATAATTATTTATGAAATTACTCAAAATTATAATATTTGATATATCATATATAGAAATACTGTACATACAGTACAGTACTGTAATATATGTGGATTATATTTACGATAACATTTCATGAATTGTAATGTAAATGTAATGAAAAAAATAAAAAACTTGTTTTCAAAGTCAAAGTCAATTATATCAATGAGAAAATGCCATATTTAGTATAAAGTATAACCATATACAGTATATATGTAGCAAATTATTAATTATGTAATAGACTGTATTATAAATAAACTTTAAAGTTATATTTAAACTGTTGTTTAGTATTAACAAAATGAATTTATATTTAAAAACTAAATATAAGACCCAACCGTATACTGAAATTTCAAATAAGAAACAATAAAAATAGGTTTAACACCACACAAGAAAATACTGTGGGTTTTAAAGATAAAAATTAATCACTACTTCAWTAATAAAAGTCTATATTTATATAACACATATTTTGCTTGCATTTCATGCTATGCCACAAATCCCCAGCCCTGACATTGCGTCTGGTGTGTAGGTCTGGCCTTAAAATTATTATAAACTAATGATAAATACGGTAAATGGCGAACAAAAATATTAAATAAAAAATTATCACAAAAATATTGTTAATTTACTAATAATGCAAATATAATCATTTATTTTAGATGTAATTTTATTTATTTATTGTTTTAAATATTTATTATTATAATTGTTATTTCGGTTAATAATATTATATATCATTTAAATACAAAAAAAATTAAAAATTTTGTCGATAAAGTAACAATTGTATGTTGAAAATTATTAGTCAAATTCATTATATTTGAAATAAATTAAACTTCAATTAATTTTTGTTAACTTAAAAATATTATATAAATTTTATATTTAGTTACAATATTTACGATTATACGATATTTTCGTATAGTAATAGTGACACACATTTTGAGGTATCAAATGTTTTGTACAAATTTATGTGAATATAACAAGTATTATCTTTTTTTAGTTTAAAACAATTTTTTATCTCTCATATGTCGTGCAAAAGTGACAGCAACTTAATGAACAACAAAACAACAAACTTCACTATATTTTACTTTTTGTTTTTTGAAAATTTACTTTTTTGGTAGTACTACTGATTATTATTATACATTTTAGATAGTGTGTATTCAAATTTATTTTTTATAACAAACAATTATTGTTAACAAAAAACTAGACAATACACATACACATACACATACACATACACATACACATACACATACACATACACATACACATACACATACACATACACATACACATACACATACACATACACATACACATACACATACACATACACATACACATACACATACACATACACATACACATACACATACACATACACATACACATACACATACACATACACATACACATACACATACACATACACATACACATACACATACACATACACATATACATATACATACACATACACATATACATATACATACACATACACATACACATACACATACACAGCTTGTGTCGGTTAAAAAACAATAATAATAGTTAACTATAACCGCATATTTCCGTTTGCATTACATTGACTCTTATTACACAATATAAACACATTATACTTATGTTAGATTTAGTTAATGCACTCAATTTTTTTATTTATTTATTGTTTTCTAAACTAATTATTGTAATTAATATCATATAATACTTAGTTATAAATTACAAAATAAATTACTTAAACTTTTAAAAAAACTAAGTGTAAGATTTAAAAATCCAAATTATTAATAATAATTAGGGATTTTTCTTTTCTGATATTTTTAATGTTTTTATAAATATAAGTGCAAATAATAATAAGGAATAAAACGACTTCAAAACTGGTATTTTGAATGAAATTTACTTATTTTCGCAAATGAAATAAATTTTGAAAATATAATTATAATTAATACAATTATTTAATAAGAATTATAAACATATAAATAGTAATACATATACTGTAATTTATAACTGAAAATAAAAATTTATATAACTTTTTTTTATTTACAGTATATTATACACAAAAACACTTTTAATTTATATATAATCTGAATAGTAATATTTATGTTAATCAAATGATAATTAATGTATATATATATATTTTATATATGAGATACAGTAAAAATATCTATTAATATACTGTAGTATTCATTATGTGTTATATATAGCAAACAAATATGTTGATTAAAATAATTTTGAAAATATAAAATGTGTTTTTTATAAAAACAAGCTCTTATTCTATACATATGTATTGCATATACTGTAAATAGTGTTATATAATATTAAATAACACTTTTATAAGTAGTGTATGAATAAAAAGAGAGATAGTCTGATAGAAATAATCATTTTGAAGGACAACCTGTGTCTTGACATCAGCTCCGGGCTCTTTCATTCAGACTCTGACTCTGACTTTCTCTCACTTTTCTCCAGAGCTAACATTTCTCGTGTCTCTTGTTTTATAATAGTTTTTGCCGTCATTTTCACGATTTCGGTACACTTGCGGAACAAATTGTGATTTTCACTCGTATGTGAAAATCTGAAACCTATTTTGGATCAATTATTACGGATTTTCAATTCCTAATATCCAACTCATGGCTTATTTCTATATTTCCAATTGAAATGATATGCATTTTCAATACTACTGCAAATACATTATAACTATTATAATATTACAACTATAATTATATTTAGTTATTTTACAAAAAAATATTTGAATACTACTGTATATAAATAAATATGCATGATTATTTTAATTTATTAATACTGTATTCATACTTAATATAAATTTATATATATAACAATTCAACGAAACAAACAACAAATAATAATTATTATATTGTAATATATGGTTGAATTAACTCAATCACTTAATAATTTATTAAATATTAATAATATATTTAAAAAATAATTAAATATTTTTGCAATTAAAAAAAATAATTTGTGTAAAATGTTATGTAATTGGTAACAGTGCATAAAATATATGCCGTTTAGTAGTTTATTAAAGAAATGGCTAATTATTTGAACAAACGTTAAATTTAACATTTTTGTCGCTCAACAGGAATTTCAGTTGAGCTGATGTTCATATCATTAATAGTATTGAATAATAAAAAATATGATTTCATATGTATGTCTATATGTATGACTGTATATATTATTGTTAGTTATATACATATAAGGAATATATTGATAACCTTGAAATGCACTGAATATTCTGTATTAATATAACTCTCTTTCTGTTATATTTTTCACTTATATAATATTCATTGAGTCGTTTCAATGTTATATTTAAAATACATTTTGTGTGTGTGCTGTGCATGAAATGAAACAAAAATAAGAGTTTATATAATATCATTAAATATTTTTTATATATTACGTAAGTTTATATTTATTATATAACTGTGTGTATGTATACAATATATATATATATATATATATATGTGTGTGTGTGTGTGTGTGCTAATAGTAATAATAATGTTGTAATTTTTGTGTGAGAAAAACTTAAAACAAAATCATTTTGTTTACTATGTATAATTTTTTGTCTAATTATAACAATACTTAAACAATATTTATTAGGATAATAAATAAGTTTTAATGAAAATTTTTAGTATTTTTAAAACATTATTGTACTTTTTATAAAATTATTTGTCAAACTTATAAATAAAACATCATAATCATTAATAAAGCTATATTATACTTTAGTAGTAACTATTAAAATAAATTGTTTATTCAAAATATATCATATGATAGAGTAAAAAGTAAAAATCATAATTTTCTTATATAATATTTCATATATACTGTATAAATATATATGCAATTAATCTATTTAAAAATTAAAATTAATCATTAATTTATTAATTATTAAATTGTGCAAAGAATACATTGTTTAACAAATAAACTGAAAACAACATATTTTGTTTTTAATACTGTTTTATATTTATACAGTATTTTTATATAATTTATATAACTTAAACTTTCAATATTTTAATTGAAATTTTATTTCAAAAACAATTTTTATAAAATGTATATAATTTTATTTTCAAAAAATACATGATAAAATTATTTGAATATATCATACTGTATGTACCATAATATAAATAGTATAAATCATATTATTTTCAATGTCATACAATATCGTGATTTGTATATTTTGAAAACTAAGTATAAATATATATTATAATATAAAGGTAATATTATTATTATTATAAGGTGCATCTTATTTTATACAAGTTTTTATCAATAGTTTTATGTGTTGTCTACTAATAATAATATAATAACAAAAAATATTCTTATTATAAAATTCAAGGTTTTAATTAATCATTTGCTTTCATTCAATCACTTACTCACCCGCTATTATATAACATTAAACTTAGATAAAAACAATGTTATAAAATAGATAATATAGGAAATTATAAAAACATAAAAGTTATTAAAAGTTATAAGTTTGATAAATAATAAGCGGGTGATTAACGAGTTATTATTGTTAAGTATTACTGTATATATAAATACTTATATGAAGGTTAAGATAAATAGAGAATGTATAAGAATAATAACTATTGTGACAAAATTATATGTAATTTATATATATATATTGTATAATAAAGTTTATGCTATTAAAATGTTTCACAAAGAAAGTAATTTTATGTGAAATTAACATAAATATACTATATTATAGCTAACAATATGCAATTAAAGCACCATCAACTTTAATTTACCTTAAATACAATAAAATATATAATTTTTTGATTTAGCAAAACTCGTTTAGATAAGAATAAATATTGTTAAAAAAGTAAATTTATAGACATTATTACAATATATAATTTATACTTTACATAATAGTATATATACTGTACAATATAAGTAAAACAAGTTTTACAATAGTATTATCTAAAATATTTATTTCCAAAATTACATCTTTTGATTTACACATTTTTTAATAAATGTTAATTTAAGAAAAATATTGTATAAAAATTATAGAAATATTTACTAAATTGTCGGTTAAATAACATTTTAATCACTAATGACTCATTAGTAATGTCTTTTGCAATTGGATTTGATTATATTATATATATTATTATATTATAATAAAATTGTTTTTTTTGAATACTATTAAAATATATATCAAAAGAATTACATATTTTTAAAATTTTATTTTAATTGTAATTTTATTTCATTTGAATTATGTATTTATTATAATAATTATATTTCAATGGACAAAGTGTTTAAAATAACGACTAAACAATTTTTTCAAAAATTATTATTATTTGCTTCACTCTCACAACAAGTTAACCTCCCTCTCCATGTGCTATGACTTTATAATATTAGTCGGGCGTTATATTAACCTCTTTTTGTCCTTAAACTCACCTTTCAGTCACCTTTAAGAAACAAGTTTTACGAGAGAGTAAGTGAGTGAGTAGAGAGAGAGAGAGAGAGAGAGAGAGAGAGAGAGAGAGAGAAAGAGAGAGAGAGAGAGAGATGTTTGAACACAAGTTATTTAGAAAGTTGTTCCGACTTTTTACTACAACATTGATTGTAATTACAGTTTTTCCAGTCCTTACAGTACTACAGACAGTGCTTTTTGCAATACATTACTGTGTGTTTCAAGTTTTGATTTAGTGAAGCAAACATTTTTTCATATCAAAGTTGTATATAAAATGAGTGAATGAGTGAGCGATAGATCCTTATATATATATAAAAACCTGAAGAGAAAGCATTTTTAAACAATTTATTCAGATTTCAAGGTTAAGGAAAAATCATTAAATAAAAGACATGAAAACGAGTCTTCATTGAGATTCAGCTGCGCTTAAGATTTCACATACAAATTCTTCAGGTGATTCTTGCCGTTTGATTCAACACATAACTGGTCTCCCGTTCCCCACCACTACCTGTACTATCTGTCTGACTGTCATTTCTTTTAATACCATTTGTTATCCTTTTTTTTATATTCTTTACTTAATCTTATGCTAACGTCTCTCTTCTTTCAATTTTTATCGCTTTATTTCAATGCTTTAATTTTGTTGTGTTTCTGGTTTTCTGTTTTGATTTTATTTATTTTTTCTTTAGTTGTTTTGTTGATATTAATAATTTTTATATATAATTTTTAATTGTATTTCTATTTTAATTTCTATTGTAATACTAGTTTATGTTTTATATTTGGTTAATTTCTTAATTATTTAATAAGTTGTATCAAATAAAATTAACCACACATTTTTTATTATTTCTTTTTGATTTATTCAATTTTGATTATTAATTATTTGAGTATAAATCTTATTTGTAAAATAATAGTATATAAATTAAATATAAGTTTTTAATATTATTTTAATAATTACTATGACGCCTGTCTAAGCATATAATTTAAATAATGCAAAAATTTTATATAATTTATATTTAAAAAGTGTTTAGATTTGACAAATAATTTTATATGATTTAAGTTTTGTTTTTCAGACATGTTTTAAAAAACCTATGAATTATTTTGAGAACCAGTCGTATATGTGATCGTAATAAACAATAATAAATTAGTTGCAATGAAATTAATTGATTTAATTATAATATTAATTATTAGTTTATCTTAATTATTTGTCTTTAATTAACTAAACATTATTAATATGTTTAAGTAATTTGAAAAAACCATTTAAACAATAATACAATTGTATGATAAATAAATTATTTTAATTGTTTAAATTGCTTAAATTGTTTTAATATGTAAAAATAGTAAATATATAATTTTTATTATAAAAAATTAAAAATGACAACATGAAAAGATAAAACTAATTTCGGAGATATGCTTTTAATAGATAAATTGAATAACAAAAAAAAGTAAAAAATATTTTTTGAAATTATAATTGTAGTGATAAAAAATGATTGTTTCTCTTATACAAAAACCAAACAAAGAATTGAATGAATAATCAAAATCAAGTGATTATTTTGCTTGTAATCAAAAAACAATGTATTATTTTGTGATGTTATTTGAATGGGAGGAATGGGAGGAAAGGGAGACGAATTGAGTTAATGGAGTTATTTGATGGGCAGTATTGGGTAGGTATTCAAAAAATGGACTTCAAATTGAATGAACTGTTGTTTAGTAATTTTAAAACTATAGTATCGTATTAATAAAAAATGCCATTTGTATTGCCGTGAAAGGGCCGGTAATGTTAGGGATGTGTAGTGTAAATGCATTGAGTGCTCAATCAATTTGCTTATGAACTCTATGAATACAATTGTTGCATAAAACAGAAAATCATAACTTGTTTGACAACAAAATTTTTTATTTGTTTTGTCATCTCATCGCAGACTTACACATATTTATAAAAAAAATCCAAAAAAGTTGGCATAAAATAAAACAAACAACAAAAACAAAATAAATACCTGAAAATGTCGATACCTTAACATTACAATCTGATATCACTTTGATTACAGACCAACCAAACCAATGACATAAACTCTTTTTCTACACTATTATTGTGTTGCCATTAAATAATAGTATTTTATTTAATTTTATTTTTGTTTATTTTAAATTATATTTTATTATAGTATAGATTTTAGTCAGACAAAGATATTTTCGCTCTCCAAAAGATAAGTCAAAAAATAGGTATTCAATGGTATAAAATCTGGTTTAAAAATAGTGGGTATTCACTGTTAAATATCTTTAAGAAATACTTCATTGAATAAAATTATTTTGAGGCAAAACTGACAAAACTAAAAGCAATTCATAACAACTGATAGACATTTATTGTATAGATTTATATGAAAGTATGTTTTGGAGTAAATGGCATCAGAAAAATGGAAATAAATTTAAAGAAATAGTTATCACAAAAAAGTATTAACTTTTAGATAAAATTTGGTACATTTTTTATATTTTGAATTATAATTTGAACTTTTATTAATACTATTATTACTTTATAATATTGCTATAAGAATTTTAACAATAGATATATAAAATTGCAATATAAACTATAATAGACTAATCTAATTAATGTTTTTAAATATTCTCCATTTTTATATTTTTTAAATATTTATATAATATTGTATTAAAATAAATAATATTAAATTTATTTTTATAAATTTTGAGGTTTAATTTAAAATATTTTTTAATTTATAATTTAATTTATTTTACATACAAATTATCTATTTATTGTTAAATTAAATAACTATTGATAATACTGTATTATACAGTACAGTATTTAATAAAATTATATATTATTTCATTTTTACAAATATATATATATATATATATATATATATATATATATATATATATATATATATATATATATATATATATGAATATATATGAAAGTTTTGCACATTTTATGTAAAATGGCAAATGCAAAATACAAGTCATTGTTTTAATTAGTGATGGCAATTAAAAATATCTACTAAATTTTCTTAGGAAAATTTCTAAATAATAAAAAAATCTATATCTATATAAATTTTACTTTAATATTAAGAGTCCAAAACTATTAATAAATTTCAATGTGTAAATTCAATTAAAAATTCAGAAAAATTACAAGATATGTTATAACATGTATTAATTTTGTTAGCTTTAATATATACAGTAGTAATTATTATTAATTTTATTATACAAGTATTACAAAATAACTAATAAAAAGAAAATAAAAAAATTAAAATGGAGATCTCAATGAAAAAATAATTATTTTTAGAAACTTTGTAGAAACTTCCTAATTTCCCTTTTTTGGCAATTCTAGTTTTAATACGTGACAGTCATTTCTATATTAAAATTGATATATAAATTTTATTGTCATTTATAATAAATTATAAAAGTAAATTTTGTTTCATAATAAATAAAAATGAAAACTTTAGAAATATCTTTTTTTATAAATACATTTCAACATTTATATAGTATTTAGTTATTCATTTTTAAATAACAAAAAAATAAATTTTATTTATTTATAAACTAGAATTTAATATAATACATAATTTATTAAATAACAAAAATTATTGTAAATATAGTCAACACTACAAATTTTAAATAAAAATTATTTAAAATAATAATAATATACAGTAAAATGATTATTTAACTTGAATTTAATTGTTAAATTGAGACAAATATTACAATTGATTTGCTTTTTACGTGAATCTAAAGCTTTGTTAAACGCACAAACATTCCTCACAAACAATTGTATTATATTTATAACCAATATTTTAATAGTAGTATATATTTTACAAACACCTGACCAAAATATGCCCTTCCCTTTAACGAAAAAAAATTCAAAAACAATTTTGTTGATAAATTACTATTAAAAAGTATAATTTTTCTCCCTATTAATGCCTAACCAGGAATGTGTATAATATTCTTAATATAATACAACATTAATACCAAATATGAGATAAAATCACTCTAAACGCTCTCTCTCTTTCTCTCTCTCTCTCTCTCTCTCTCTCTCTCTTTACTCACTTATGAGCGATGAGTTTGAATATCCAATTTTAAGATATTTTAGTACTTATTTGCTTACAAATTGTTGAATACATTGTATATTAGTATAAATTATATACAATATCATGAAAAACAATTCAAAAATATATTAGTATTAATAAAAATATTTAGTATTCAGGTCTTAAAGCAAAAATCGATAATCATTGCCAATACATTACCATATGTTTAGTTAAACAAATTTAAATTATTATTATTATTATTATACTCTGATATAATCACAAATTTGAAGGTCAAACCATTTTCTCCAACAAATTCATTAATATTTGTATCGTTCAAAGTATTCACTTTCAAAAAGGATGTCTTTAATGATGTGTTTACTTATATAGAGTAATATAAATATACGACTCGTATAGCAATATATTTGTATATTAATACTGTACTTACTTTTATGTATAAACCTCTCATACTATTCATATCAATATAAAAATATTTCAATTTTATTAAATTAAATTAATATAAATGAACACATAATAATATATTTCAATAAACATCACTTTATTTTTCTGAAAAAATATCGTTTAAATTATAAAGTCATCCAAACATTGATCCCAATGATTGACAAGTTTTTCATCTTTAAATAAAATATATTTATGTAATTGTGTTGTTATTTTATTTTATTCATAATATAAATCTATTGTGATTTGTCTAAAATAAAGCGTAACATGAATAATAAAAATAATACAAAATCATATAAATGTATTATCCATTTTTAATTGCTTTTTAATATTAAATAATAATGTCATGAAACAAATTGTTATTAATAACTTTATTATTTTATTGTTAATTTATGGTCAATATGTTTGTATATTTTGTATTAAAAAACAGTACAATTAATGGCTTATTTGTAAATTGTGTTTTAACACGTTTGTCATTTTATGTGCATTATTGACCAAGGTTGTGTAATTTTGGCAATTATTATTAAAGTCATTTTTAGCTTATATTTTAGTTTTGTATTTAATTTTACTATTTTTAATTTATTAAATATAATTATTCAGAATTACAGAAAGCAATCAATAAATAATACAATAGTTTGATTGACCACACAATCTGATGACAATTTCAATTCATTTTTTAAAAGATGTTTATACTCTTTATGTTTATGTGTTTTTCATTATTCAAATAAATTAAACTTATTTTCACTAATATAATAATTAAATATAATAATCATAATAAAAACACAAACAATAATAATTATTATTAATTATAGTAATAAACTTACAAAAAGATTAAAATGTATGCAAATCTTAGTTTTCAATATTTAATAGCAATCAATATAATTATTCACATTTATGTTAAAACTATTTGCTTTCACTTTAAAATGTATGTGAAAAACGATATTTTCAATAATAATCATATTAAACAAAAATAAATGATTATTTTTAATTATTGTAATTAAATATTTATATTATAGAATATATAAAAACAATTCTTAGATTTGTAATAATATTATATATAATATTCATGAATTTATTGAATTTGTCTCATTTTATATATACTAAAATCAACTAATTATTAAATATTTATTAATTGTTAAATATATTCCTAATAGAAGAATAACAAAAACGTTCATTAAATATAGCAATTCATATCCCAATCAATCAACCAATCAATCAAAACCTAATGTGTTGGCCCCTCTGTCAGGTGCTCTGGTTTTAAAGGGGGTATTATATTGGAGGGAAACTAACACAATATAAGGGAAATATACATTAATATATATATATATTTATTAATTGGATACATATGTTATGTATAATTCCCATCACTTTTAATACTAATTGCAAACCCATTCCTTATCCAACTCCTACTCCAATAATAAATGTCTAATTTATTTGAAAAATCAATCCCTATTCTCCTATTAAAATTAAATATATATATATACATGTATTTAAATGCATTGTATGTAATTATATATGCGTTACTTGTATTTCTATAGATTAATAATAATAATAGCAATTAAATCATATTTTTAGAAATAATATAATTACTATTATAATAAACAAATATTACTTAAATATGGTTTAATAAATTACACTTAAAATATAAAAAACAATTATTTCTAATAATATTTTAATAAACTTTACTATTGTTATTAAATTTTTTAATTCAATAAAATGCAGAAATACGTGCAAAAATTATTTTAATAATTATAATAATAATTTTTAATTCTGTGTTGTTTTTCCACATTTTTATTAACACTAAACAAAGTATTTGTCACTAATATTCCTGAGAAATGTGTTATTGATTTAACACAAAATATAAGTCAAAAAACACAAATTTGTTTAATATTTCGTAATGAATTGCTTATTGTGTGACTGAAAATGATTTTGTCAAAAAAAAATATTTTATTTATAATTTATAATTATTTTTTATTCACAAACACTCATACGTTATAAGTTACAGACTAATAACTTTGTGGTGGTATTTAATAATTATAATTATAATAAGAATTTGGTTTATATTAATTTTAATTTAATATATCCATACACATGTATAAATGTAAATAATACAATATATATATAATATGTATATAATAGAGACCACTGTTTTTCACACACATATATTAATTATTTGAAAAAGATTTTTGTAGTCATAAGAGTTGATAATATTTAAGACCTCAAAACCCGTTTCAAATTTCTTGAACTTTCAATTTAAAAAAAGATTTGCATTTGCTATACATATTACTGAGACACTGATATATATCATACTATATATATATATATATATATAATTATGTATAGCATTAATAGATAATGGGATAAGAAAATAATAAGTGTAAAAATTGTGTTTATTTTTGTAAATTTTCATCTAATTTTACTCTTTTTTTAGTTTAAATTTTCTCATAATTTTATTTTGTAATAATATAATAATTATAGTAATAATTATAATAAGAAAATATTGAAAAATATAAAAGATTTTACTTATATATCAGATACAAAAATTATATTTAATTATTTTTCTCTATATTTTAACTTATATTAGGATATCCAATAACTTCATTAGTAATATATTAATTCATATTAACTCAAAATACCAGCAAAAATTGGTATTTGAGAACTCATTTCTGGACTCTTATTATATGAAAAATATCAAAAAAGATTTTACTATTTTTTCCTAATTGTAAACATCAAATAGATTAATACAATAATTTCATTGATATCAACGATATAATGGATTATCAAATTATAAAATGATATTTAAGGATAACTATTTTTCGATTGTTATAAAATGACAATTATTTTCTTTAATATTTAATAATACCGGTAATCATCAAAATAACATCAATATGCTCTATAAGCTAAGTCAAAACAGTTGAATAATAATTACACGTATTTGTGAATTAGAGGTATTTTCAATGGTACAGAAAAAATTTGTAACTCTTTTTGTAAGTTTACTAAATTGCTTGTTTAACATATATATATATAAATTTATATATATATATATTTGTAATAGTTACAGCAATAATATAGAATAAGTGTAATATAATTTTTGTATATATTAGTCAAATTAAAGCACAGTTTATATACCAGTAAATTTTTAGCCAATAAATTGTTTGATTGATTTTATACTAATTATATAATGTATTGTAATATGTAATGTAAGTGTTAGGTGTGTGTATATATATTTATATATAACATAAGTGTTTTTTGTATCAATTTATGTGTTATATCTGTCCATATGATGGGTTTAATGTTACTCACATAAGACATAGGTCTGACCTAAAGGTTTGATGAAATGGTGGTCAACAATACCGCAGTGACTGCACGGCATTGAATGGCTGTAATCACTAAAGAACTCCATTCGCCGTTCGGGAGGTATAACCAAATGCTGACAATTGTTGCACCGGAGGCGGTCTGGACAACACGGGATTCCCGCAAATATATCGTATGAATACATTGAACCCAATATTAAATGAGATCCATTCCACCGGACATTACATGACTTGCAATGGAGTCGACGGTTCCAACCTATTCAGTATAGTTAAACATTAGTTATATTGTTTACCAATAAAAATGCTAATATAACACATTATAAATATGTATTAATAAGTTTTCTAATAAATGTTGACAAACAACTTATAATTGCTAAACATCTGTATTTTAATTACAGTTAATTTGAGTTTGGATATCATATTGAATACTATATCGTATTAATTGGATTTTTATACTAAAAGCTCAAAAGTCAATTGCAATAAATATTGCATTTTGAACCCAACTTAAACAGAACACACCTAAACATAACAATAATAATAATATAAAAGTGGTCTCGAGTTATGTGTGACATAAATAGTGAAGCAATAATACAATGATAGGGAAATATAATGTATTCATAGCTGGTATTCAATGACAGCATAATAAAACACTGTTCACACAAAACATCAAATATTATTAATAAAATTCACATAAAATTTCAAAACAACAAAACTTTAGTGAATGTTATGTGAGAGATGAGAGAGGAAGGGAGGGCCGAAATATTGTATACCTTCTAGACATCCCATGCAAACAGCATTCATAAATAGGACGCGTCCTTCAATGTGCACCGGGACTGCAGACTTGTTGTGTTGACGGGGAGACAGAAAAAATGTGCCATCAATTAGTGGATATCTATCAAAGATAATCATAGTTCCCGAACATATGACACATGCCGTTCGGTTCATTTTGTTGGCCGAAAGCGTCGATAATATGAAACATCGGGTCTCGTCATTGCCGTGATTGCCATCGTCTTCCATCTTAATATGATATGAGTTAATCTTATGTCGCGGAAGGGTATTGAAAGACGAGTAATCTGCTCGACGCGAGAATATCGATCCCGACGAATGGCGTTCTCGTTTGACAGCGTCTGAAAAGAAGCCTTTCCTCAAGTTTGGCGACGAACTATCACCAGCAGTCGATATGGGCGGTGATGTACCGTCAGATGAACCACCGGAACCGGTAGAGGACATGGAAAATGAGCGCATACGGATTGAATCACGTGATGACTGAATCAAATGTATTGCATTTGTAGGGTTGTTGTTAGTGTTGTTATTACTAATAGTATTATTAATGGGGACCAGACTCTTGACATTGGCGTTACAGTTAACTACAGGACTACTAATATTAACAGTCGGCTTATCGTTTGACTTCTTCTTCCTGTTTCTACGTTTCTTATTGTTGTTGTCTTCAATGGTAGTGTTGACCGCCGCCGGTACGGCCCAATCCAAGTCTTTCTTCAAGTGACCCTTTCCACACTTACATCCACAAGCCTAGTATACATCAAAGACAAGCACAAACATGTCAATCATTGTCAACAATCTTAACTAATTAAATATATATAATATAACATATAATTATACCAAACAGTATAACTTATATTTTATATTCAGACAAATTAAAGATTCAATTTTATTTAAAATGATAATTCATTTAAATATCAATGGATTCAACTAAATGTCTTTTCGAGTAACTGGGTGTCGACTAAATAAAATGTACCTAAAATAGCTAACATGTTTGTATTTGATATATTAATACCAGTTTTATATGAATACTTGTTTTATATATTAATTTCTAATAGCTTTTGTTTTAATAAGACAATTGACTTTTCATAAGAATATTATAATTATTATTTTAATAGAAATTATTAAGTTTGTTAAGACATTTGGCTTTCAATAAAGATTACTAATATTTAATAACTAAAAATGATTCACTTTTTTGTTTTCAATGCATTCAACTCATTAAAAATTTATATCACGAGAGAAATATATTAATTATTTTAAATAATATGATTATAAGGTTGTCTCGGATTTCATGTTTATATTAGATAATCAGTATTTTTCCGGAGTGTTCACTAAAGGCAATGACGGGACACAAACATACAGACAATTATAATTGAAAAATATATCTAAAATGATTATTAGTGTCTAATGAGTTATGTGTGTGTTATATAACAAATAACAGTATACTATACTCTGTAGTTTATAACTGCTTTAAACATCTCCTCATTGAATACATAGATGTCTGTATGGTTTGTATGTTATGTTTGCAGTCATACAGAAATATACAGTAAATGGATGCATACATTGCATAGCTTATAGTAAAGATGAGCTAATGGGCCGACACTTTTGGTGCACACCTTACTGTTCACTGTTTTTTACAATCAGTGGTATATATGAATAATAAGTATATTTTAATAATACTTCAGATTAAAACATTTCAATTAAGCAAAAATTTAAAAAAATTAAAATTATTATATCAGATATCTACAAAAACAATGAACTCAAATGCGATATTTTTCTTACTCTTTCAAAAATCATGATAATAGGTATAAATTTATTTAATGATATAAAATATCTCATTTATCATTTGAAAACAGATATTTAAAAAAAAGTCAACGATTTCTCTACTCATCTAATGTTTGCAAATATAAAAACTATACAATAAATAATAATAATATGCATTATATAATATCCGCATTTTATATATTTCTAGTTTTATATGATATATATCTAAAAAAGGTTTTAAAAATAAAATAAAAAATAATTTGACAAAAAATAATGATTACTAAATACAATAAAAATTTTCATATAAATATATAAAAAAGTCAATATAGTTATGTGATTATAAGTATGTCTGATAAGAAAAATATCGCAAAAAAATATTATTATTAACACTAAAAATAAAAAACATTATTGAATATTATTTCCTATTTGTAGATAAGACTGTATAAATATATTATAAAAATATCTAAATATGTTTTATGTGAAAATACGATAAAAATTATTACAAATATTACGCAATAATTATATAAGTTTTTTGTAAACAAGTGTTATGTTATAACATATCTGAGTCTATATATAACGTAATATTGTGTATAAATAATATATATTTATAATTATTATAATATAAAAATATAATAAAATAAATGATAACTCACTTTATAGGCTAAATCGTAACCCTTTTTGGTCCATAGATTCTGTAGTCTCTGTTTCTCAGACCAACTGCGGGCCCTACCGGTCGACCTGAGGAAAGTAAGAACCGATTCCTCCCATTCCTCGAAGCACTTCCTATGCATATACCGTCCCTCACGGCAGTGATCATTATTGCAGACAACTTTGATGACATCTGTCAAGTTTGTCATATGGATCAGCTCACCGACCGTACAAACTGTGGGTACACAGCATCGGGTCACTGATGGGTCGTTCTCTTTAAGATAGTGTTCAATGTTATGGTGATGTCCGATATCGTCTTCAGCCAACACTTCATGTCTATTGGTATAAGTGTTGTTGTGTTTCATGTGAGGCATTGTCTGTCTGTCAGTCAGTCCAACGCTTTGCAGACAAATACAGGTTTTTTGGTTAAGTTTGTAGTGTTTAGAGAGTGTTGTGTTGTCTTCACTTCAATCAATGCTCTGTTAGTGAGACTAACGCTGTAAACACCGATAGACCCCACAGTTGTTGTTCACAACTTCAAGGTTACCATTTTCAACGCACGCGCAGTAATAATATGACAATTACTATTTCAAGTGCACAGCGCATACAGTTCCCTCTGTATGTCTGTCCCAGTAGTCCATACATTACCTACATGTGCACAATTAGACATACAATACAGTTAGCATTCATTTATAATTTTAATCAAAAATATCACCAAAACAAGTGTTTTTATGTTAATAAATAATTTTTTAAATATATATATATATATATATATATATATATATACAGTATATATATATCTTACTAAATATATTTAGTTTAAACAAAACTAATTGATAATTATTTATTTAATCTAATTATATACATATTATTATTGAAAAATATGTAATTTCTAATATCAATCTATTAATATTTAATTTACTTAATTGATTTAATATTATATCCTATTTTACACATAAAACAAATTTCAAATATAATTCAAATATTAAATTATAAAAATTATTTGTTAATATTATTTGATTTAATAACTAGTTTTTAAACTTTTATTTTATTATTTATAAAACTATACTGATATTGTTTACTTAATATTATTATTAACTAAAAATTATAAGTATAATATTTATAAATGTACTAAATTTGAGCATTTGCCAAATATATATGAATATATTGTGTATACGTTTATGTTGTCTAATACTGTCGAAGCGTTTTCATACACTGAATATTCTGGTACCGCATATACAGTATAACCCATTTATATACACAATATAGTAATGTATTAATCTATATATTTGGCAAATTCATCATTAGGTCAATCTATTAAAACAATGAATCAGACATTTATCACACAAATTAAAGATATAAATTGAGTCAATAAATAATAAATCAATATATTATATATTTATAGATTAAAATTTTCTATAATTGTATTTTATAGCAATAAAAAACAAAAAAAATTGGTAAACACATCACTATATATAGATTATACTGTGACTATGGATGACCTTGAATTATAACACATATAAGTTATATTTTGGGTATTTTTTACTAAAATATTATCGATATTTATAAATGAAATAATAATTATTAATTTAGTTATCATATTATAACTTAAGGAAAAATATTACCGTATATTTAAATAAGATTATTAAATATAGATTTATATATTTATTATTCATGTTATTAACAATATGTCATAATTCTAATTAATTCATGACTAGAAATATAAAATATTTTAAATTAAAATATTTATAAATTATGTTATATTATTAAACAAAAGTATATTACTAGTTGTGTTATATATTTATTATTATGCAATGATATATAAGTAGATATAAAGCTTAAGTATTATATAATTGAGCGCCAGTTTAACTAAAATGATAGAAACCCAGAATAAATAGATATACAGTACTTATATATAGTATGTGTTTATATAGCATTTGCTACCAAAATATATTTCTAGCATAAACTGCATCAATATTTTTATTACTATATCAACAGTATTATACTGTATATATACAGTATTTATATAAGATATATATTAATACTTAGTATTTTTAGTATTATATACAATATTCATCAATTAATATTTTGTTTTTAAAATTTTATTTGCTTTTATCTATTGATTTAATAAAAATAAAAGTGATTTCAATTTACAGAGCCTTAGACCTCTAATACCAGTTTTAGTCATACATACCGTATATATGGTTGATATCAACATAACTATAACATGTATTTCAAGGTCACAATCAGGTGATTCATATTAGTGAGAGTTAACTGTGACTTTCAATACAGTTGTAATGTTATATAATATATAATATATAATATAACAAATATAACGATAGACTCGCCATCTCGACATCCCTTTCCCTAATATTTATGCTTTACTTTAATGATTGAGTCAAACATATCAATCATTTGAGGCATCCCTTGATTTAAACAAAACAGAAATCATATTTCAATTCTAGTACACAATAGCTATAGTTTTAATTTTATAAATAAATATTTTTTATCTATAAATTTAAATAATATTTTTTATTTCATTGTTATAAATATTTATGAAACAAAAATATCTTTTAATGGATTTGAATTAATATTTTATTAAGTTATTCATTAGTTTTAATTTAAAACTACTTATGTTTTATTTTAAGTAATTTTGTATTTCAAGCTTATATTTTCAATGAAAATTTATAGTAAAATTAGTTAGTATGTCGATAAAGTACAGTAATATCATTTTAATAAAAATATTTTAATTGTATAATGTGCAAGTTAATGTTTATAAAATTAATTTATAATAGATATAATTAAATGAAATTGCTTTTTCACTAAAGAAATTTTATTAAATTTTTCATATTCATTGGTGATTACATAACAAACGTGTCCTTCAATTCTAGTCTTATTATTATTATATTATTGCTTAAGAATATTCTTTGATTTCTAAATTGAAATGTAAATCTAATTTAATTTTATAATATAAAAATATTTTAGAAATATTCAACAATATGTTATACAGTATTGCAATATATTCATTATTAAAAAATAATATTGCACTACCTAAACATAAGTAATCACTAATCAATTATGTTATTAATTATGTTAATTTTTAATATATATATATATATAATTTGCCAATAATTAAAAAATATTATTTATTTTACATTCACATCGTTATTGATTACAACTAAATTAACATATAATTTATATTTTATAATCTCACTATTATCTCATCTAAAATCTATTATTGATTTACAAAATTGTTTCATTTATATTAAAAATTGATTTGCTATATGTCTACCAATGTATAGCCATTTGATAATATAAATACAGTATCAGCAATACTATAGTGTATGTATGTCTATGAGTCTAATCTAACGAGACATTTACTGTATTATATAATAGGGTTGACATTGAATTTAAGCAATAGAAATATAACAGTACTATATTGTATATACTGTATATATAGAGTACAAAAACATTGTTTTCATACAGTATAACATATACAGTAAAAATTTTCAGTGCTATAATTAAATCAATAATATTGTACGTGTAGTGAAACAATATTTTTATATGAGATAAGCTTTGAAAATGTACTGTACTTAGCAAGTTGATTTATATTTATAAAGTTATTAAATTTTATCTAATAATAGGAATTTTTTTACAAATGCAATTATGATTTAAATGTGATTTTTAAAAATTCAATGCTTAATACAAATTAATAATTTTCTAAACTTATGTTGTAATGTTTTATGTTTTAAATATATTTATATAATGATATAAATTAAAAAATAAATTGATAATACATTTAGTTAAAGTTTATAATAATATTCAAACTTATTATAATTTTTAAATATTTTAATATAAAGTAAATATATAACTATCATTAAAGTAAACTAATCATTTGATTATTATGTAGTATATTGAATAAATATATTTAATATATTTTGTACTATAATATAGTAAATATATGTATTAGTGGTGTAAAACAAGATCTTGATTTTACAAGATTTTGTTACGTCTTTGTCTTAACCGAGACAAAGACGACGCCATAGAGTAGTCAATAGTCAAGACGTGACGGGAATAATACAAAACAAGACGACAAAAGTGATACAGTCTTCCGACATATTGTTTTGTTTTGTTTTAAATAATAGCAAAAACATTAAAAATTTTTATAATAAATTACATATATATATAAGTAAATATTAATTATAGTTAATAATTTATTAAATATAAACAATTTATGAAAATTGTTTATGAATTTTTGACACAAGACGAGTAAGATCTTGCAATACGTGACGTAACAAATCGGGGTTTTAGAGCAAATGTTATAACACTAATATATATAATAAATATTTTTGTATTAATATTAATATTTTACTTTTAAAAATATATAAATTTTAGTATTTATTGCATGGTATTTGTTATTTTCAGAAATTATAGTTAAACTTGTTATAAAATATTATTATTATTAATTTTTTAATTGTGTTTTTAGTTTAATAAAACTATTAGCTATATTAATATTTTATTATTTAAACAATATAACTTGATATGCTGTAGTTATAAATATATTAATGATATCTATTAATTGATATAAATTAGATTAATTTAAAATAAAATAAAAAACATTTTTGATTTTAAAGACTTATCGTTAAATATGAAAATAACTTATATTATAAGTTTACGTTTTATTATTTATAAAAAATAAATTTATAATTAATTTATATTTTTATATTATTTAGATAATGCATTTTTAAATTTTAAATATATAAAATGAATGATTTTAGAATAATATTTTTAAATTTATATTTTATTTACATTAAATTTTAATTAAATTTTTAATGATTTTAATTTTGTGAAATTGCGTGCAATTAATTTATTTTAATGTTGGTATTATATGATAAATTAGTATTTAGATAGATTTTTCTAACTGAAAATTTATTTTTGCAGACAATATACAAACTATTTAAATCACGATTTATCAAATTATTTTGATTTTATACATTAACTACAAAATTGATTAGTTTAATATGCAATCATAACGTGATATATGTAAATGAGTTTTTGTTTATATATAATGTCTAAATAAATAACAATTGATTTGAAGTGAAACAACTAAATCTCATTTAATATATACAATACACGATTACATCAAATATATTATATCATATAAATTTCTTAATAATATACTATAAATTTTGAATTTAAAGTACATTAGTTTATAAATTTATATTTATTTATGTTTTGTTGATATAAACATTTTATTATATTTTATAAAAATCATTATTGAAAATATATAAACTAAAATTCTAATTTTCATAATTATATAATTAAAAATTTAAGCAATAGTTAAATTTGTCATTATAATAAAATATTTTTAAAATAAATATGTTTAAATAATGTAAATTAAAATGCTTTTTAACTTATAATTTACTTTTATTAAATCATTGTTATGCTAAAAGTTACAAAAACCTTGATATTGTTTTCAATAAAGTCAAGGAAACTAACTTTAAAAATATGTTTATCTTATTTTGTGTTATTTCAATGACTATTTCTTTCCGTAATAATTATTATAACTGTACATCAAATATTATATCTATAAATATATTGTAGATTTAATTGGTATTTTGGTTAAATTGATTTGAATTTATTTTATAACTTTTTTGTTTACTGTAATTTATATCTAAATTTAATTTATTATTTTATATTAAAATAGACTTATTATTTTTTTGAAAATAAAATACAGAATTATTTATTTAAATATTATTTGGTGCATAAATTTTGAAATGCTAGTAAACTAAAATAATTTAAAAATAAATCATAACTATTTTGTGTAAAATTTATGTTATCAAATAATTTAATATATTACTGTATATTTAACTTTTACTTAAATAAATATTAAGTAAATATAATAAATGAATATAACAAATAATTATTTAATATTAATAAGCTTAATTTATATATTCATAATAATAATTAATATAGTTAAATATTATAAAAGTTATATGTATTATCAAATATGGTAATAAATACACTGAAAACTAAATTATTATTAAAGTTTATAATGTCTTATGATTAAAGAAAAACGCATAATATTTTAAAATTTATTCAAATATTTTTTTCCATTCATAATGAATACAAATTTTATTCATTTATTAGTCATTACTAAAATATGTTTAAAAAATATTTAATAAAATAAATAAAATTTTGATTTGTTTTCGAAAATGTAAAACAAAAATGATTAAATAATTAATTACACTTAAAATAATAATTCTGTATAAATATTAATGTGTGTGTGTGTGTGTGTGTGTGTGTGTGTGTGTGTGTGTGTGTGTGTGTGTTTGTGTGAAAATATAGTAAATATTGAGAAATATTGCTTAGTATACTATTGAGTGATGCACTTGTATTTGAATACAAATTTGGTCCCAATCTCTGCACAGACTCTACTTTAAACAACTATTCTCTTTTCAAGACATGGTTTATAAGGAAACGCATGGAAACAACAAAATAATCTAAAAATGACGGCAAATGATAGAAATTATAAATATATTTTAATTTCTTTCATATAATACCTGTGTATATCATAGCCCGGAATGAAAGCAATGTAAAGAAATTTTTTTAGACAAAATTTTATAAAATAAAATATCACACATACACATACACATTCACATACACATACACATACACATACACATACACATACACATACACATACACATACACATACACATACACATACACATACACATACACATACACATACATCCACATACACATACACATAYACATACACATACACATACACATACACATACACATACACATACACATACACATACACATACACATACACATACACATACACATACACATACACATACACATACACATACACATACACATACACATACACATACACATACACATACACATACACATACACATACACATACACATACACATACACATACACATACACATACACATACACATACACATACACATACACATACACATACACATACACATACACATACACATACACATACACATACACATACACATACACATACACATACACATACACATACACATACACATACACATACACATACACATACACATACACATACACATACACATACACATACACATACACATACACATACACATACACATACACATACACATACACATACACATACACATACACATACACATACACATCCACATACACATACACATACACATACACATACACATACACATACACATACACATACACATACACATACACATACACATACACATACACATACACATACACATACACATACACATACACATACACATACACATACACATACACATACACATACACATACACATACACATACACATACACATACACATACACATACACATACACATACACATACACATACACATACACATACACATACACATATATTTATTAATATAATCACAACTGTAATCATTATTGCATTAATTAATTATTATTTGTTTGATGAAATGACATTTGAATTGAAAATATATGAAACAATCAATAATAATATATAGCATACAAACTGATTATTACAATATTTTAACAAATATAAAGATCATATAATGAACATAATATAAGCTTATTATGCAATTAATTCTTATTATATAAATCCACCAAAAATTAATACAAATTATATAAAAAATAACATTTTTTAGAGGAGTTCAATACTGAAATAACTTAGCGATAGATATAAGAAAATCAAAGACTTTTAAAAATTTTAAATATAATATTAATGTTTTAAAAGATAATATTTAACTATTTTTATCTTAATTTAATTTACTGTTTATTGTTATCTTATTATTGTATTTATCAAATGTTTTATATGGCTTACTATGTCTATCAGTTATATTACTCAAAGTGATGCCAATAAAGTCTTATTAAGTCTTATTATTAATTGAATAAAGTATTGTTTATATAGAATTAGTTCATAAGATTACACGATTCATAAATAACAAAAATATTTTAAAATTTATATTTTACAAAATTGTTTTTATTTATAAAACAACTAAAGAGAGAACATTTTTTAATGTTAATATATATTTATTTTAAAACTACAGTTAATACGACAGTTAATTTTCTTTTAATATTTTTTAGTATATTTTTTTAGTATTTAATTTTTATATTTATCAAATAAGATTATTTTTATATTTTTAATTATAAATAAACTACATAATTCATATTAATATAAGCACTAGATTTTTTACATATTATTTACATAACTTGTAAAGTTTTAACATATTTATATTATATTATATTATTATTTATATTATTAACATAATTATATTTTATAAATTATAATGTATTAATATAATAAATTATATATATATCAATGTATATGTATATAATGTTAACTAAAGTAATTAACTTATAATTACTAATGAATTTCAAATTATTTAGTTTATATTAATTAATATATAAACCAAACAAGATATTAATTAATTTATAGAAATATTTTATTACTATTAATATTTACTTTTTTAGCATAAATTAAGATATTTTTACGCTATAAGGCATGACATAAATTACTATATAATATGAATACATAGATATCTGGGAACTGGAGTTAATAGAAAACAAGGAGAGAGTGATGTAGTTGTTTGAGAAATACTGTGTATAACTATGAGTGCAATGAACGCAATCAACACACAATTCCATAACTTTTCTGCCAATTCTCAAATCCAAACATATGTTATGTAACTATTAGATAATAACTTAACATAAATGTAATCATTACATGATATATATATAAAAGTTTAGTATAAAGTTATAAATTCAATTTATTAAAACAGTACATATATACAGTATATATATATATGCTTTACTGTTTAGTGAACTTATAATACTATTACAATAAAATTGTTATATTGCATACATTTTTATTTTATTTCCAGATTATTTCTTAAACAATATTACAATTTATTAATATTATATCATATATAAGCAAATTATATTATACGTTATGTTAAATTTTATAAGTAATTCCTTATTATTAGAAACCAATTGATTGTTTAATTTATATTTTTGTTAAACACATCATACATTTACAGAATCTTATGAGTCGCTCAATTAGATTGGATTTATTAGTTATTGACCTCTCTTTTTATATTCTCATACATTTTATACAGTATACCAAAGTATAATAAAGTTACAAAATATTTAATTTATTTTTTATATTTTTATTGATGTTAATAATCTTTTTAAAGTATCTAAATTTAACATTACTTTATGATGTTAGACAGCATTAGCATTGTGCTATAAATGTATTAATAAGCCTCTAGATATTAAACCGATTTTGACTTTTTTTGTTTCAAATGTATTATTCATATTTTATGTTTTTATAATAAAAATATTTTATTAAAAAATACTAAAATATTTTTATATACTGTACTGTATATTAAAATCGTTTTTAATATATAAATAGTTCACACAATTTGTCTTAAAATTCAACAATCTTTTTACATTATATTTGTTTGTTCTGAATTCATTGTATAATACTATTGATATTAGTGTGAATTTTATATACAATATACTGTACAGTATATACCTACAGTATATATATATATATATAAACATGGTATACTATATTTATATTATGTAACTTTTATATAGAATAGTATAATGTGTATATTTATTCAAAAAATAGAACCGGTATTAGTGTTGACAAAAAAAGAAAAATTTATAAAATAATAGACAAATTTCTAGAAAGTTTCTAAAAGAAATTTCTATCTATGTGAACTCCATGATTAATTTTGTTCTCTCTATATTTGTTATTTTGTAACATTGTTTTTACAAGTAATAATTAAATATTATAATTAGTATTTTAAATACTAATTAAAGTAAAAAATTAATTTATTTAATCATATTAAACTATGATAAAAATAAAAGATAAAAAAAATTTACAAAACATTATTATTTAATAATTATAATTATTTATATAATAGGGATCCCATTTGAATAATAGTGTATTACATTATATACTTAGTATATAATGGGATTATCTCAATCTCATCTATGGGATTATACTATATATAGTATAATATTATACTGTATGTACAGTATTATGTCTCATTAATATATTATAATAGCTATAGATATGGAGATCCCATAGTATAACAATAAAGTTAAACTTCTATAGAAATTTATTCCTCAGAAATTTTCTAGAAACTTTATATTTGCTCATCTCTAACCGGTATATGTATATTGTACAAATAACTTTTAATTATAAGTTAATATAATAAATTAAACATTTAGATATTTGTAATATATTTATTTTATTTAACTAAAACTGTATGTTACTTATTTGTATGATAATTTATAATAAATTAAATTATTTAAAAATTTCTATAAGATATTAAAATTTGATAATTAGCTCAACTATTTTGGTTCACTGATAATGTTCTAAATATCTAATTTTATATACTATTTATTAAAATATGAATTTTATTCTAGTTATTATTATAAATTAATTACAGAATATTTACTTAAATTAAAGTAATTTTAGATACAAAATATTTTTTATATAATAATATATAATATTTTATTATTGTTTTTTTTATGGTATTGTTTTGTATTGTATTTGTTTATGGTATTTTTAGAGTAATGTTATCACAACATTAGAAATAGTTTAACATAAAATAAAATTTTTAATATAAACATTAATGTATTGTGACCAGGGTTTTAAGGAAATAAATGCCTGCACTGGCAATGCCCAAATAGATGCCATAAATGCCTGGCATTTTGGGCATCTATTTTATTTGTCTGCCACATTAAATTGCTAAAAAGAAACTGTATTTATAAAAATAATGTAATTTGCTGTTTTTAGCTTGTTAATTAAATTTACAATTAATATACTTATTTCCAATGATATTACAAAACAAAAATACAAACAAATATATCGATAAAACAATTTTTTATAAATAAATTAATAATATAAAATTAAAATAATAGGTGTCACCACCTGAAAATAGATGCCCAGGGCATGGCAGAGGCAGGGCAGGCATTTGGCAAAATAGGCATCTATTTTTTATGCCTGCCATTTTTAAAACCCTGATTGTGACATTAATGTAAAATAGACATTAACGTAATAATAACACTAATAAATTATAGTTACATTATATTTTTTTTATTTATATAATGAAATATTATTTAAAAATATCACTAAATTAAATATTTTATTATTCATTTATAAAATAACTAAAAAATTAATAATTATTTTATTATTTAAATAATTACTAAAACAATTATGTTTGACATCAAATGATTAATATAAATATTTATCATAAATTGAATGTTAAAAACCTAAGAGATTTCTATCGTATTTAAATTAAGAGAAATAAATTAATGTTTCAAATATACTATATTAAACTTTATAATATTATGACATTATGTGAAAAAAAATTTTAATAAATTATTTTATTGATACAGTATTAGTTTTATGATATATCATAATATTAAATTATAAACTAATAATAAATATACAATTAATTCAGAATTTTCTTAATATAAATATTATAATCTTGGAATTATATATTTAATAAATTAATATTTATTATTAACTTTTTACAAAATAATTTAATTAATTTTATCAAACAAAAGTATTTCTTTTATAGTATAACTAATGTTTTATTTACAAAATAATATTAATGATCAGAAAAACAGACAAAAAGAAAAAGTAGTTTTAATTAGAAAATTGTTGATTTAATGCCAAAAATTTTATTAGTTTACACATCATTTAAGTGTATCCATAAAAATTGCAATTTTAAGCTATTATATTAAGATGAAAATAAAATAAACTTAATATTTATATTTTATTTAATATAATACTTATTTGTTTATAAATTATCTTTATACATAAAAATTAGCATTTGACATAATAATATGATTATTTGTATGATTTATAATAAATTAATTAAAATTAAACTAACTATAAAATTAATAAATAATTAAATGTAATATTTTATTTTAGGTATAAATGATAACTAAAAATTATATTTATGTAAATCACAAAAATAATAATTTTTTATCTTAAATCAGTAAAAAATTATGTTCAAAATGTAAAACTTATTTTATTTACGACTTTATGTTTAAAACAAAATTTTTGTTATTTTGTTTTGTTATAAATGAAGTCATTATTTGCTTATTTAATGTTTGTGTCACTAATTCAGTAACAAATGATTTTTCCTTTCATACAGTAGTCAATGATATGATTGTTAGATAAAGATAGCATTTATATTAATTATTATTATTTTATAATATTAATTGATAAATGATTTATTTAAAAAAATGTTATAAAACATAATAAAAAAACAATTTATTTTTATTATCGATGATATATAAAAGTATTCTAATAAAACATTTATTTTTTATAGTTGCTTAATTAAAAATTATTATATTTATTAAAACGTTATATAATATTAATGACATTTGTTTTCTTAATTTTACTATAAATAAATTAAATTTTATTGATTAACTTAAAATATATATATATTATAGTTATTTAAATAAAATAATGTGATTTTTTAGTTGAAATATTATCTATATATTTAACTATAACTTTTTATTTATATGTCATTTATCACAAGTCGACAAACATTGATTTATTTAAGGTTTACATGCAATTTTATTTATTTTTACAACACAGTAATTTGTCAATAGTTTATAATTTTAAATTGATAATTGCTTTTTGACTTTATTTGTTAAAAATATTAAATTATAATGTTTTAAATCATTATTTTGATACTTATGTTATTGATTTAGTTTTAAATATTATTTGAATATTTTACTTTTCATTATTCTTAATAATTATTATTAAATTTTCTAATATAGGTGTTAACAAACATTGAAAACTATGAGAAATTTCATATGAGAACCAAATACTGTAAATTACATAATATGATCCATAGGTATAAACAAAAAATGCAAACTATGACCTAATAAAATATACTGTATATATATCTATAAATAATATAAATCTCTATAAAAAAATATCTATATAAATAATATAATAAATTTATATAATTTAATTTTCAAAGTTACAAATAAAAACTTTTTAAATTTATGAAAAATGTGAAAATAAAATTCAAAAGTTTTATTATTTAAAAATACAATTGATTTTATGAAAAGATGTTGAATTATAGGTGAAAATATTTTTTCGTTGAAAAAATACAATTGAAATTTGATTGCTTTTAAAAATTGTGACACATTTATTAAATAGAGAAATACATTATAGAAAAATTTATATTATAATAAAATATAGATTATGTGTTCAATTTTGACTTAATAGTTATGAAACATAAAAAGTGACAAAATATCAGTTTTATTGTTAATTGTTTTTTTTGACAAATTTTATTTAAAATAATCAAAATTTATTCTATTGTGTAATATTAAAACAATTATTTTTACCAATAATAAACATTTATTGATAATTTAACATTGCATAAAGTCCAGTGTATTCAAAAATAATAGTATTTTTGAATTGTTTATTTTTTAGTAACAAATTTTCTCGATAATCTGTCAAAACAAATGAAGTTATAGTTTTCTCATCAATAAAAACATTTCAGTTTTTTTGACAACATATAAATTGTTTTATTAATTGTTTTGCCAAAACATACATTTTAGTTATATTCTTATATTTAACAATGTATATATATATATATATTTATAATAAGATAAAAAGATAATAATTTGTATTTAAAATTTTGTTAAAATCCTATTTTCAAAAAACTACATTAATTTTGAAGTTTAGTGTAAAACAATGTAAAGGTTTTTTTTTAGAAAAATCATGAAAAATAACTTTTAAAATATACAACGTTTTATATAATCATTTATCAAATCAGTCACCCATTGAATGCCTATAATTATAGTCTCTATTATACTATAATATATTATATCTTTAACTCTTTATACAAAGGTATTCATCGTTTTATTATTGTTTGGCAAATAAATGAATACTAAAACCACATGTGAACAGAAATTTTAAGACTATTTGCCTTTTGAACAAAAAAATACATTTATATTATTTACGCGGAAATTGTATTTATTTTTATACGCCTTTGTTTTAATTGCTTTTTACTATTTTATAAATTAATCTATATATGTATCATATGTTAAAGTATATTACACTTTTCATAAAACAATAATATTTACAATAATTACAATAAAAACGCACAGTTATTATAAATTTATTTTATTCAAATGACTTCAATCAAGGTTAATTTTTTAAATATAAAAATATTGTTGTATTTTCATTTAAACTAAATCATAAATTTTTATAATATTAAATATAAAAAAGTAAAATAATAGAAATGTTGAATTGACTACAAATTTAACCCATTATTTATATAACTGGGCTCTCATTAACTAAATAACTAAAAAAAGATCTACATATTTGTCATCACTATATTATTAATATTATTATTTAAAGTTTATTATTGTAGTTAAAATATTAAAGCATTACTGAACGTTGTGTTAATTTAATTGCAAATACATTTTTCAGTATAAAAATAATATTTAAATACTATACCGTATTATAAATAACAAAATATGATAAATATTTAGATCCAGATCATTTAAGTATTACAATTATGTTAAATTTCATTACATTAACATCAATTATAATTATATTATACAGTATATTAATATATAATTTATTTATTAAATATTTATAGTATGAACTTTATATGATTGTAAAATTAGTACAAAACATAGTTAACAATATTCAATAATAGGCATAATATAAGTTTGATATGTTTTTAAAAAAGTCTTACATTAAATTTGATCCATAATTTTAATTCTAATTTTGGATGAAATTTTAATTATTATTTTTTTGACTCAACTTAATTAAACATTTACCAAATATCGTTAATTTATATAAAACTTATGCGTAAATGACGTCAATATTGTGAATGATTTGCTAAATAGATTGTTATCACATATTAATCTCAAAGTTAAGAGTTTGTCATATTTATTACAGATTTATTTTTGGTCATAAAAGGGTTGGATATCAAGGTTAAGGTAATAAAGACTTTTTTGTTTTAGCAAATATAAGATTTTATAATAAAATTATAATTTATAACATGATATATAACAAAATATATTAATTAGTGAATATTTAATTTAAAATTAATTGTAATAAAAATTGAAAGTAATATTTTGTCACATTTTTAATGATCTTAGTGTATATACCATTAAAAATAGCTATTATTAAATATTATTAAATTAATTTTTATATTTTTAAAAATACTATGTATATAATATAAATACAAGTAAATATTATATAATGTATACAAGTAATAAAATACAGTAATTGTGAATTAGTATAATGTAAGTTATGTCCAAACAATAACTTATAGATACAATCAGTTTAGATCTATAGAGATATTAATATGACCATTGCCAAGGTCATTTACTTGAGTTATGTGCTATTTTTATTATGTTATTAATTATTTAATTATCAAAATTGATTTGTTGTGTAAAATAATGATTATACAATATATAAAATGTAAATAATGTTCAATTCATTAATAATCTTTATTTGATTTACTGTGTCATGTAAAGGATAACAATACTAGATATAACCGGTTATAATATATATATATATATATATATAATTTAATTAATTGTATTTCTATTAACAATATTAAATATATATATAAATTTATATATAATAGTATACACATGTAATAACGTTAGTAAATTTTATATTATTTGACAATTTTTTTGCATTTAAAGATTTAGCAAAAGTAAAAATCAACTGATCCTACAGTGCTTTCAAATTGTTATAAATATTATTAAAATATATGAATAACGGGAATCATATACTTGAAGGACATAAGAAAGAAAAATCATTAAATAATAGCTCAAACATCCATAAAACAAAACATTTAATAGTGACCTCCAAACTACTAACTATTTTTGACATACAATTTGAAATATTTTTTTTTGTTAAAAATATAATATTTTTATAAAATAAAATAATACTATTAATTAATATTAATACTATTTATAAAATGTTTTAAAGATTATAATTATAACTAGCATTAATTGTAGAAATTTTAATGCTAAAAAATTCGACTCAAAATAGCAAACAATAATTTTTTTAAGTATTTAAAACTAATTAAAACTAAAAGTAGATATAAAATGCATTTTACTAATATTTCATTATATTTATTGTAAAAATATGTGTAAATTGTTTTTATATGTTTTATTTAAATAAATTGGTAAAATGGTATTTTATATTTGAAAATAGTTTAATAGTCAATGTAAAAGTAACCTAATTTTTAAAAAATATTTTTGATCAAAAATTTATTATTGTATATTTGCCAAAAATACTAATAAAATAAATATTAATTTTTAATACTTTTTCAAGCATTTATTTAGTATAATAAGTTTTATTTTTATTTTATAAATAAAACCAATGCTTTAATTATCAAAAATGAATTAATTTAATTAATTTATGAATGAAAACAGTTTACATACTAAATAATTATACGACTTATATATAGTTATAATTTAATTTCAGTAATTTAAATATTAAAAGATTAAGTTACTTTATATAAATTGCTTTATAAATTTGTATTAATATATAAAACTAAAATTAATTGATTAATTTTTATATAAAAAATAATATAAAATCATATTTATAATATATTCTTATTGATATAAATATAATTTTAGAATAAATATATATATTTTATATCAAGACATGCGATAAAATAAATATATTATTTACTATATCTAAGTTATTTGGCACTAATAATCAATAGCCTTCACTATTATTTGTAAATACTGTACTAAACTATCTTTTTTAGTAATTTTATTGATATAAAGATAATATATTTTGTTGTTTTTATAGCTTTGTTGACAATTATATAAAAACATATTATTATTAATTATTATTTAGATATAACTACCAAAAAAATATTGAATGAAAATTTCACAATGAATTAAATGTTTATTAATCACAAAATGTTAATTAAACTTATCTTAAGTTAATATACTTGAAAATATTTTTTATTTTTAACTAAATTATTTAAAACTAAATTATGATAATAAAGTTATATTTTGAATTTAACTTTGGGTAAAATGTATTTATATTATAGTATTATTATTAATAGTTTATTTGTAATACTAACTAATAACTAATTTAGTATAACTATAATTAGTAGTATTATAATCATAGACAATGATCCGTTACTATTTAATAATTATGAATGAATGAGTTAAAGTTGAAATCAAATAAAACAATATATTGAATAATAGCTTATAAGCCGAAATAAACCACAAACTTTATATCAAATTATATTATTAAATAAAAATTACATAAAAAATATTTAAATACTCATGTAATTTTTATTATCAATTATAAATTTAAAAAATGGATATTAATATAATTTACAAAAATTTTATTTATTTATTTATTTGGTCTCATTATCTAAAGCGATAATAGTTGGCTAACAATATTGTTATTATCAACATTAAAAATGCTCGGATCTATGATCATAGATGTGCTACAAGTGAATAATTATGAATAAATGAGTTAAAGTTGAAGTCAAATAAAATAATATATTGATAAACAACTGATAAGCATAAAACTGCCACAAAACTTAATAGTTATATAACTATACTTTCATAATCTAATGTTATTTTTAAAAACATTTGTAAATAAAAAATTTATATTAATATAATTTAACATACTAAAATTTACTAAATTTATTTATTATTTTTAAAAATTAAAAAAAAATAATGATAAAATAGAACTAAATATAATATATAACTAGAGTTTAGGCGGGATTCCCAGTATTTTCCTTTATATTTTACATTATTGCAATATATATCACCAAAACTAAAATATAAATTTAATATATAACATAAAACTTATTGAAATATTCAAAAATCAATTTGAAATCAATAAATTTAGTCATACTATTTAAGAATACAACTTAAAATACAGTTAATATAACAATTATTTAATAAACGTTATAATCAAATTTGTAGTTTATGGTTCAATAGATGATATCACAATGAATTTAGTTCCCTGGAAATTCCCAGGGATTAGGGGAAATAGGGAATTTATGGGAAGGAAACGAGGAAGGAAATTTACTCGAACCCTATTTATAACTAATTTATTTTATACAGTATTGTAGATATTGAATAATAAACAGTGTGACATCTATTAAGTTAATGTTTTACTACAACAAAATTTAAAAATTGATATATAAGTTTAATTATTATACATTATAGGAAAATACAATAAATTGCATAATTTGTATTAATTAAAATTTGATATAAAATAATATTCTAGATATAACTACATTTAAACTCATGTTTTAAAAAATAATAAATAGTTAGTTATAACTAATACTAAAATTGATGGTCTATTTAGAGCACTGGCAGAAAAACTTGTCATCTGAGCAGTCATTGGTCATCACATTATACATTGAGTTCTCCATAACGGGTAAGTTATTTGAGGGAAGATTAAAGCAATTACAGCCAACAAACTTGAGATGTCGTTTAGTACAGAATTGGGCGCATTTGACAAAATCACATTCAGAGCACTCACACAATCGGTTCAAACGGAATATTCTGGTCGAACAGTCCGACCGATTGTATCCCTGAGCGGCACAAAACTCCTTACACTCGTCATTAAACGTACATTTCTGCAACGGAATTCCCATTACTGGCCATCCAATGGACAAATAGTATCCATAAGTTATTATATTTTTTTGAAAACATTTTCAAAAATATAATTTATTTATAACATTAAAATACATAATATAATTAATTATATAATAGAATAAAAAATTATTTGATACTACCTATTATTAAAAAATTAATTAGTTGTGCCGTAATTATAATTATAGAAATTTTTGACAGCATTTTTTAAAATATCAAAATGCAATCTATTGTTGAAATAAAAATACAATTGAATATAATATACTAATTCAGTACACTATTGTAAACTATATATCAATACATTACAATTGTTATGCAGTGTTTTAAATAAAAACAAATATTATTGCAATAAATTTTTGCTTTTTTAAACCTTTTGTGTCAAATAATTGAATTAAAGTCAAAGTATTATTTTTTATTATTTTTGTAAAATATTATTTTATTGTCCAAATGTTTGCGACACTAAATTTAATTTTGTGTCATTTCTATTGAGATCATATTTGCTTAGGTATATACACAAATACATAGTGTATATATAACTTATATTCATTTATTATACTTTATATTCAATTCAATTTGATTTTTCGAGTATTGTTTAAATAAATAAACAATATAAAAAAGTAATCATAATAATAGCTGTTTTATAATGTCTTTTTCCGTATATATTTATAAGCAAACAATAGAAATTTAAATGTGAAAAATATGATTGTTATTATTTAGAAGTATAGATATTAAAATGCCATTGAAATTGTTTATACTATTATTTATACAATACCTGTCGGGACAATGATCGGGACACTAATGTTTGTGTGGAGAGAAACAACAAAATTATAAACATTTTAATGACAATGACTTTACTCTTTTATAAAGCTCTCTCTCTCTCTCTCTCTCTCTCTCTCTCTCCTCATTCAGTTCATAATTACACAGTTGGTGTGATCACCTCATGTGTGGTCTCTCCCGAGATATGATTGTCCTCTAAAATTATAATAATTATATAGTTATTTAAGTAGATTTTCATGAAAACACTATTTATTGGCAAATACTTAAAATCACAACTATTTTCACATTTTTTACTGTTTAGTCGCATCACTGAATTTTTCATATGTGAAACAAATATTTGATTAAATAACTATAATTGTGTAAAAATTGTTTTAGTATATTTTTAATATAATAAATTATACATATTTAATTCTTCCAATAAGCTTTAATTAAAATATATTTTTAATTAATTAATTAAAATATATTTATCATTTATTTGTTAGTAATATGATAAATATTAAGATGTGTTTCATAAATCATATGTAATGTAACTTTTTAAAATACAAAAAAATGTAAAATATAAATTAATATATTTATTATTAATTTGTCATTAAAATTACTTTATATTTAATTGATATTTCAATGATTTCAGTAATACATTGTAAATGAAAATTATCAGTTAAGTTAAATAAGTATACAATAGTTTTATATGTATTATATATGATAACTCAAGATTATTTATACACTTAAAAATGTTTTTTAAAAAATGAATATAAAATTAATTACAATTATATAGTATTTAATGAATATTGTTTTTAATAATTACTAAGTTTTAATTTGTCTAAAGTAATGTTAATCTTTTTTATTTAAAATTGCATACAAATGTTAAACTAAAAATACTGTCTAAACATAAGTTAATTAAATAATTACATTTAAAAACAACAATCGTATGCTTGAAATAAAAAAGCAATAATTTGTGTTAAATATAATATAAAAGTTTATATTTTAATATTCTTTTTAAATATTTTATTTACATATCAAATAATGCTTTATTCTATCTTAATTATAATTATCAGATTTATTTATTTATTAAAATAATGACAGTCAATGACACCAAAAATTATATTTAATCAAATAATATTAGTTTAATTTATTGGATTTGTAATTAAATAAAGTAAATATGATTTGTTTGTGACACCAAAAAATAACTGTATCTTTAAGGTTGTCAAATAATATATCACTGATCCTCAGGATTAAACGATAATATAATATAAATGTAATATATATTAATACATTGAATTACAAAAATGAAATATAATAATACATAATACATAATGGTATAATATTATTATGTATTTAATACTATTGAAACATTTTTCTTTAGTAGTAACTATCATTTTATCTAACTTTTATTGTATTAATTTGTTTATTTATATCATTTTCTAATATGATCATGTTACAATTGGTCTATTTCAGTAATCAATATCTAATCGTATAATTCATGTTTTATCTAATTACAGATTATTTATATCTAAATATAATTAATTTTTAAAATATTTATTATTATATTATCAATGGATATCATATTACATTTCAATGTGGATTTATTAAAGTAGATTATTTTAATTCATATAAAAATTATATTATATTTTAATAAAAATTGTAAGTTTGACTTACTTTTTACATCACTTAAAAACTTTAAAAATCTTAATAAATATTATATTATATTTTAATTTATTTAAATCTAAAGATTGAAATATTTTAAAAAATATAATAATTGCATTATTTATTAGAAAATATGTCATTTTTCAAGTGTAGTACTGTACTATTACAACATCAAAAATAATTAACATTAATATTGTTGTATTATTTTTCAGGAAAAGGTGACAATAATTTTCAAATATTTATCAATCCTATGTTGTATTATTGAATAAGGAAACAAATAAAGGATGTTAATAAACAAATATATGTTACATATTTTTATTTAAAAATTATTAAATACTTTAATAAAGATTATAGCATTTGAAAATATTTAATGCAATAATAAAAACAATGCAATTATTGTGATGTTATAAGTTAAACTAGTCTATTATTTACAAATTGTAACTTACAATATAATAACTAGTTTTATCAAAATTAGCAATCGTTAAAAAAGTGGTGTATTATGTTTTAAAAAATATATGATTATCAACCTTGAACATTTTTTGACGTGTGATAAATACACTAATGCATGCATTACTTCAATACTGTATATTAATATTTATATATTGTATAAACTGTATATATAATTTATATATAAATCACTTAAAGTTATTGTGACTTTTTTTAAGTCTAGTAAACGTGTGATTATGTTTTTTAACATAATAGCACGTTTACTAGACTTAAATTATTTATATATTTTTTTAAATATTCATTTATTATTATATTTTATTATTAAGTAGTTAGTAGTTAGTAGTTTACAGTCAATTATTATAAAGATAACTACGAGTATATATTTTGACAATTAATTACATTAATTTATTTTCTTTCTTTTTTTTGTTTAAAGAGTTAATGATCAAACATTATAAGTTGAATTCAAGCGACTTATTAATTGGTAAGCATTTCATAAATTTCACAAAAAAGACATTTTATTTCATATTAAATATTACTATCTTTTTTTTGACTTATTGATTATACGATAATTTAAACATACAGTATAACATATTTCCTATTATTTTATTTAATATAATTAATATCTTATCAATAAATTGATGGAACATTACCATCAAGGGGTGGACTCTGGGGTTTATATTTATATACTTTTCATAACTTTGTTTTTACTAATTTAATTTATATTTAAATATTATTTAAATGAAGAACTTATTATTCTATAATAATAATAATAATAATAATAATAATAATAATAATAATAATAATAATAATAGTGTACTAAAACTTTAATAAATATTTTTAAAAACAGTTTCTACAATGTTTAACAAATCAATGATTGATTGGCAAAAGTATTTAAAAGCAAAACTAATTGATAAACATTAACAGTATTGGTATTATCAATGAAGTTTGAAGTCATATGAGTTTATCATCACTTCGTTTTTCAAACGAGTGTCTTAACATAACAATTGGATTTAATAAATCATTAATCATTATTGAGTTAATTATTTAAAGTAAAATTTATTTTCAATGATTTGAATGATTTGTTTTTTATTTTGTTACAATTGTTTTAATTGATTCAAAAATCAACAATTGATAACTTTAAGAAAAACGTTATGAATATCTTTTTAAAGTTTTTGTTAATTTATTTGCCATATGTTATAATATATGGTAGCATTGTATCGGTTAACTCATTTAATTTGTCATTAATTCATATCAATGATCTTCACTCACACTTTGCACCGGTAAATGTGTGGAGTAGTCCTTGCGATGAAAAGTCTATAAAATCTGGGAAATGTTTTGGTGGTATCGCCCGCATTGCCGCAGAGGTATAGTTGTATAAATCTTTATAAATTTTTACATCAAATTATTTAAAGATGTCATAAAACTTTAGGTAAAAAAACTGCGTGAAAGTCATAAAAACTCATTGTTTCTCAACGCTGGCGATAGCTTTCAGGGAACCGTTTGGTACTCATTGTATAAATCAAGTATTGTTTCCCATTTCACTAATTTACTCAAATATGATGCCATGACTGTCGGTAATCACGAGTTTGACGACGGAATAGAAGGTTATTATCCTTTTCTGGACGACACAAGACATCTGATCCCAACTGTTTGCTGTAATATCGATGTGTCAGATGAGCCGCGACTTAATGGCAAAATTAAAAAGTCAATTATTCTGGAAGTAGATGAACACAAAATCGGGATTATTGGGTATTAATATATTTTTTATTATGTTATATTAACAAACAGACATTTATAACTAATTTATAGCTAATTTTTGTAGTCATAATTTATAAATATCAGTACAATAATTAAAATGACCAATAATTATATATCTACATATGTATATATATATATATATATTAATCATATGTATAATAATAATAATAATAATAATAATTTACAGATACTTAACCCCTGAAACCAGTTTTCTGTCAAATCCGGGCAAAACAATTAAATTTGTCGACGAAATTGAAAGTATTAGGAAAGAAGTAAAACATTTGCAAAGTTTAGGGATTAAGATAATCATCGGTTTGGGTCACTCAGGGTTTGTTAGGGACGTAGAAATTGCTCAGAATGTGCCCGAACTCGATGTCATAGTCGGCGGACACTCCCATACATTGCTATATTCAGGTGAAAAACCTTCCGTCGAGGACGTGGTCGACAAATATCCGACTGTTGTAAACCATGGCTCGCATCAGACTATTATTCTTCAGGCCTACGCTAACGGCAAATATTTAGGTTTAATTAATTTAGAGTTTGACTCCGACGGTAATATAACCCGATTTGATGGACAGCCCATACTATTAGATAACAAATATGCTGAAGGTATTTGTTACGCCAGTTATAATTTACTTGTATTGACATTTATTTTATGATTGCTTTCATTAGATCCAATTATAGCGCAAGAAATTAATGGTTATGACAAACAAATACGTGAAAAATATGGAGAAGTAATCGGAAAGAGTAATGTTTTGCTTGAGGGCGGCTACAAGTGTGAGGTAGAAGAGTGTAATTTAGGTAATCTTATTACCGAAGCAATGGTTGTCTATTACATGAAGAACAGGCAGCAAACGGGCAACGGATGGACTGATGTGGCCGTTTCCGTCACCAATGGAGGTGGCATTCGGGCCACAATCGACACGTCGACCACTGGCGGCAACATTACATTAGAGCACTTAATCACAACATTACCCTTCAGTAATAATATGATGATTCTTGAAATACCTGGTAATTGACATTTAATGAATATTTCATTTATTTTCAAAATTATTTATATTATTTAAACTTTTAGGACAATTATTAAAAGAGATGTTAGAGTATAGTGTCTCCCGATATGACATATGGGGCGGCGGAAAGTTTCTACAGTTTTCTGGTTTGCGAGTCGTTTACAATCTAACAAAATCCGATTACAACAAAGTGGACACTCTGTCTGTCCGCTGCTCCGATTGTAATGTTCCCGAGTTTAGGCCACTCAATGAAACTATGATTTACAAAGTGATTGTTCCTAAATATATAGCCGACGGAGGAGACGGCTATCAAATGCTCAAAAGTCGTGATATTAAACGTATTACTAGTGAAGCCCTCGACTATGAAATTGTTTCTCAATATTTGAAGGAAACTTCAGTTATTTATACCGGAGTTGACGACAGAATTCAATTAATTCATTAATTTAAAGACAAGAGTTTTGGCTATTTTTATAAATAAAAATAATTTATTAACTCTTTGTTTATAATATTTTTTGTAACTTATCTTAAAGTATTATAGTTTGTTGTATTTTTATACTATTTTTATATACAGAACTAACTTATTGTTGAATTTTATTTAATTTATAAAATTATACTCAATTTATAAGTTAATATTTTATTATTAAAAAAATAACACTTTAAAATATAAGTCAAATTTTTACATTATTTAATACTGTTGTACCGTTTTATAAATACTGTATTATACTGTATCTATCATATCATAATTTATCAAGGACATATTCAAGGATATTCATGTTTTTATTAAAATAATGCAAACATATTAATATAAAAGTCTACTTAATCGACAAAAACTGTATTTTGATAATATAAATATAAACAAATTGATTATTAAAACATTTTAAACGATAAACAGTTGCTATTACTTAATTGTGTTAATTAATTGTTGTTTTAAATCAAAATTACAATTGTAATGTTAATTAAAAATGTTTATAATTAAAAATAATTTATTATTAAAACGATTACAACTTTGTCAACAAATTAAGACAATTAACAGAAAATTAACAAACAATACAAAGAACGAGATTCTTGTAAAAAGACTTCAATCAGTTTGTGGTGACAATAATGTGTCGACAAATGTCTCGGTTCGGGAACAACACGGAAAAGATGAGGGATTTTATCCCACAATACCTCCCGATGTTGTAGTGTTTGTATCCAACACACAACACGTCAGTGATGTCCACAAAATTTGCTATGAAATGAATGCACCGATTATTCCGTACGGATCGGGAACGGGACTCGAGGGTGGAGTTAATGCCATCAATGGAGGCGTTTGTATTGATTTAAAAAATATGAATAAAGTTATTGAAGTTAATAAAGAAGACTTTGATTGTGTGGTTGAGGCCGGCATTGATTGGCGTTCACTAAATGAATATCTACGAGACACCGGTCTGTTTTTCCCAATAGATCCCGGTGCCAGTGCATCCATTGGTGGAATGGCAGCTACATGTGCATCGGGAACTAATGCCGTGTTGTATGGTACAATGAAAGAGAATATACTTAACCTTGAAGTGGTTCTACCAAATGGTGATATAATTAACACGAGTGGACGTAAATGTCGGTCTCGCAAATCATCGGCCGGTTATGACTTGACTTCATTGTTCATTGGAAGTGAGGGAACGTTGGGAACCATAACACACATAAGTCTGCGATTAAGCGCTGCACCCGATTGTGTTGCCGCAGTTGTCTGTAGTTTTCCGGATGACAAAGTGGCCATTAATTCAGTCATTGAAATACTTCAATCAAACATATCTGTGGCTAGAGTTGAGTATTTGGACGACGTATCCATCAAAGCGTGTCGTTCTTATAGTAAAGTATCACTTCAAGAGACGCCGACACTGTTTCTCGAGTTTAACGGTTCCAACGACGATGAGGTTAATCAAAGAATAGCTATGGTTCGCGATATTGTTGTGTCAAACGGTGGATCAAACTTTAATTGCTCTACAGATGCTGAAGAAAGAAAAAAATTATGGAAAGCAAGACATGAATTGTATTACGCCGTCAAAGCTATGAAACCTAACTCTACGGCCATTATTACCGATGTTTGTGTTCCCATCTCAAGACTTACTGAAATGATTGTACGCACAAAACAATTGATAGCAAGTAATGAAGTGACGGGTCCTATGTTTGGTCACGTCGGTGACGGCAACTTTCATACTGTTATTGTGTTTGATCCCAATGATAGTCAAGAGTTAGCGCGTGTCAAGTCTACGGCTTATACTATGGGTGAGATTGCACTGGAGTTGGGCGGCACCTGTACTGGTGAACATGGGATCGGTAGAGGAAAAGTGCAACTTATGAGACAACAATATGATTCTGTAGCCATCGATCTCATGAAACGTTTGAGAGCAACCATTGATCCCAAAGATTTAATGAATCCACAAAAACTTTTTTAATTTACTTTTATTTTTTATATAATTAATAATATATACTAACAAATCATTCACTAGTTGTTAATTCAATTGAAAACTTTGTGTTTCATTTAGCAAATTATTAGCTAATGTGTTGTGCCATTTAACGGGCGATTTTATGGCCGCCACTGTAAGGACACGATTGAATAGATCTCTTTGTGCATTACTTCCACCCATACATTGTGTGGTATATCTAACATCCAGAAGCAAATCAACACATTTTTGATAGTTTTGTCGATAAAACTCAATCAATGCATTCACTATAGTACGTGTCGTTGTCAACCACTGTTCATTACTTTCATAATCTTTAATTTTGATCATAAACTGCTCGACACTGTCCTCGTGTTTAGAGCCCAGACATGCAATCAGAAAGTGAATGTCAAAGAATCCCAATCTATACGGTTTGTCTAAATTTGGTTTCGTTATACTATATACCTCTTGCCATCGTTTATCATTAACAACACTACAATTTGAATCAATTAGATCCAATCGTAGCAGTAATTGTGAGGCATCAGTAATGTTACCGAAGCGCCCACTGGAAGCCCTTTTCAAGATTTCACTGTCAAATATATCAACAGCTCTGTCAAAGTCTTGTTGTTCAATATAATGAAGTGCCAAATGCCAGTAGTTATGACACGAAAGATAATTAGCTTTAGTCCACTTGTTTTCCCTATCTTTTAAAAACTTAATACCGGTGTCACTCATACCACAGGTCTCATGAATGTGAGACATGGCATGTGTGGCCCATCCGTCGCAGTCATTCATACTGAGTGCCAACTCTGCCTCAATCTTTGCTTTTGACATTATATTTGTCTCTTCCAATGCAAACGCATACATCCCGTGAACATAACCTTCCATTGGTATCGACCTGTGCTTCCAATGTGGTAATACCCGTGCAATTGAGTCTCGCATTTGATTTTGCAATCCGTTCTCAAAGTATAATACATGAGATAAACGAATGGCGTGAATATCAGTCGGCCATTCCGTTAGTATCTCTTCGAAGACATTTAAGGCACTCTTTATATTCAGATCAGCCAAATGTTGAATAGCTTTTACGTGCAATTCTTCGCGTTTATTATAATTTATTTTATTATTATCCATGAGATCAACCAAATGATTGACTTTTTCTTTTAGTTGATGACTAGTATTGACATTAATACTACTTAATTCCATACCTAATGTCAAACATTGTCCCAAAACAAAGTTGGGATCACTTGCAGTCATATCTGCCATTGTCTTCATAAACCCTCCATATTGTTGGTCATCGTAAAGCCCACACAATTGGTTTAGTGTACAGTCGTATAGTTTGGATGTTTGATCGCATGTAGAGCTCATAAATGACAACTTCTGGTCTCTCCAATCGGCACAACCTCTCAATTGATATTTAAGCATTTTTTAAATAAATTTTATTGCTTGCTATATACAGTATAATTAAAGTTATATTATATTATATAGTTATTCATTGAAATCAAACTAATAAAAGAAGAATAAAAATATCAATTTTTCAAATCATTTATATACCAACTTTTAAACTATAAAAAGGTGTGACTTTAATCTATACAACCAATAATATTAACAGTTTTAGCTTAACTAATATTAAATTATCGATTGCATAAATATATGAATTTTATGAAATAGTCATTAATTACATAATTAATGAGAGTCTTAAACAGCGGTGGCGGCAATGATAGTGACGATGCTATTAATTTCAATTATACGGTCAACAATACGTTGAATTTAAAAGTGACCAAGGGCAATGTTGTAGGTAATTTAGAACTGATTAATATTGTAATTGGTCATTTTTTTAATTAATTATATAATTTATCAGATAATTTACAGTCTACTGTTAAAATTTAAAAAAATAATAGTCGGCTGTAATTATCTGGCTAATCGTACAATTAATTAAAAAATAAACAATTACAATGTTATTTAGTTTAAAATGATCTATAACTTTACTATTGGGCACTTTTAAAGTTAATGTATGGTCGACCAGTTAAATGTAATTAATAGCATCTCCACTATCATTGCCGCCGCTGTTGTTTAAGACTATCTTTTTGATTAACGTTAATCAATGAATCCTTAACCACATTACACACACACAAACAAAAGGGTCGATACAGTTGTCGCTACAAATGCATGTAAATCATTGATATAGTAATTAAATTATTATTTATGTTGAAGTTGTATTGATTCAATTTATACAGTATAGTACACTTAGGTTAATGTATTGGTAAAATTAAATGTATTGAAACTAAAATTGCTCATGGTCACAACCATACCAAGCATATTTCAATTGATTGTCTACTAATAATGTGATTACAAATTATCTTTATACTATATTTTTTAATTACCTTATATATATATTATAAAATGTTATAACAAATTAATATACAGTATTATAATAAAAAATAAACAATAAAATATAGTTATTGACTTTGTTATTAATTATGATAAATTATATAATTTATTGTATTTACTGTATACTAATAGTAATAATGCAATGCTTGAATATGTATAGAGAATTTTTACTTACTTCAATTAATTTAATTGATATACAATAACATAAATACAGTACAATAAATTCAGTTTTAATAATATTTTAATTTTTAGTTACAATATTTAAATAACAATCTCTAAAAGTAAAATAATAATAATTTCTAATATTTTTAATAATTTTAGTTTTCATTTTCGTTATTATAATAGGAGTAATCTATACTACTATATAATTTGTTCAATGTTTGTATCAAATTTGTGTGACGCAAACAATTACTTTTAATGTGTCGCGCGATTATTAATAATTTTAATTTATTAAATAAAAAATTAATAAATAAAATATACTTTTGATAATAAATTGTAAGCGCGTAAGTATTGTTGCACGTGTTAACTATTGATACACATTTTATTACGTGGAGATCTAACTAATACAGTATATTAATAATTTGTTTTACTAATTATTGTTTATTCATCTGTAAATTATAATAAAATTTTAGTACAGTATTGATAAAGACTATTAATATTTAATACAAAAAAAAAATAGTTTTGACATAATTTCTAGTCCTCAGAGATATCAATAATTTTTTGTGGATTCATTAAATTTTTGGGATCAATTGTTTTCTTTAATTGTTTCATTAATGTTATGGTATTTTTATCAAATTGTCTGTTAACCATATGAACCTTACCTCTTCCAACCCCGTGCTCACCAGTACAGGTGCCGCTCAACTCCAATGCCATATCACAGATATAATTAGCCGCAGACTTAGCCCGACTCACTTCATCTTTATTTTGTGGATCAAAAAAAATATCGGTATGAAAGTTACCATCGCCTACGTGTCCAACTATAGGTGCTGTCAATCTGTACTGATTAAGCAATTGTCTTGTTTTAAGTATGATTTGAGTTAGTCTTGAAATGGGTACACAAACGTCTGTAATGATAGCACTGGCATTTGGATTGATTTGTTTGAAAGCGTAATGAACTTCATGTCTTGCTTTCCACAGTTTTTTTCTTTCTTCACTATTTGTCGACGACTTGAAGTTTGTGCTGCCATTAGAAGTGACAATATTTTCCACTATTAATGATTGTTGTGTCACTTGATTAGGTGTCGACCCAATTAACTCTACAAATATTGTTGGACTGTCCGGTAAATCTATTTTACTATAATCACGACACGCCTGCAGACCAATTGAATCCATGAACTCAATTCTAGCGACAGGAATACCTGATTGAAGAATTTCAATGACTGAATGAATGGCCGATTTTTCGTCGGGAAAACTACAGACACCCGCAGAAACACAAATAGGATTTACGCTAAGTTTAAGACAAATTTTAGTGATTGTACCAAAAGTTCCTTCACTACCGACAAAAAATGACGTCAAGTTATAACCGGCCGATGATTTGCGAGACCGACATTTGCGTCCACTCGTGTTAATTATATCACCATTTGGTAGAACCACTTCCAGATTTAGTATATTTTTCTTCATTGTTCCAAAATAAACTGCATTAGTTCCCGATGCACATGTAGCTGCCATTCCACCAATGGATGCACTGGCACCGGGATCTATTGGGAAAAACAGACCGGTGTCTCGTAGATATTCATTTAGTGAACGCCAATCAATGCCGGCCTCAACCACACAATCAAAGTCTTCTTTATTAACTTCAATAACTTTATTCATATTTTTTAAATCAATACAAACGCCTCCATTGATGGCATTAACTCCACCCTCGAGTCCCGTTCCCGATCCGTACGGAATAATCGGTGCATTCATTTCATAGCAAATTTTGTGGACATCACTGACGTGTTGTGTGTTGGATACAAACACTACAACATCGGGAGGTATTGTGGGATAAAATCCCTCATCTTTTCCGTGTTGTTCCCGAACCGAGACATTTGTCGACACATTATTGTCACCACAAACTGATTGAAGTCTTTTTACAAGAATCTCATTTTTTGTATAATTTGAAATTTTGTTGATTGAATAATATTTTAAATTAAAAAAATTTGTAAATAATTTATTTTTATACATTATTGGTTACATTACATTAGCATTATTTTATTACTTCATGATATTTATTATTTCTTAATTTTAATAGAGATATCTTTTATTTTTTACTGATAAGAATAAGATAATTAAAACATAAACATTACTATAATATTTAAATAACAAAATTTTAATAAACAATCTTTCAATTTTATATAGCATTTAAATAGACATTTCAATTATCATGATATAAATAATTTCTTAATATTATTATATTTTTTAATAATATTAATTTAATTTTATAATGAATTCTGTAGTGAAAATAAGTAAAATATATATTGATTTTGAAATAGAATCGAGTTTTCAATATTAATCAATGATTTTTATTTATACAATCATTTTTATATTATCATTAAACATCGTATTAAATAAATATGAATAACATTTTTAAATTAGTGGTAGAAAAAAATTTTTGACAAAAATTTTTAAAAATCATTTATTTACTGTATTTTAAATTTATTAATAAAAGCTATAATAATTTTACATTTAATTTTAATTAAAATCTTTTATTTTAACAACACAATCAGATTTCTATATTACAATTTTAGTTTATAAAAATATATTTATAATCATAAATCATATAAACAACACATTGAAATGACTATTTATAAAAAAATATTAACTTTTTTCCAAATTAAATAAATTACATTAAAATTTGTTAAAAAATTAATTGAAAATATTAATTGTTAAAAACAGTTATTTGAATTTTTTTATAATAATCTATAAAATGAGAAATCTATATATGTAACAATCAATACTATTGTATTAATATATTATACTTTAGCAATACCGATGACAGCACAAGCTACCCGTCCCCCAGCATTACCAGTTTTTTTACTTTCCGACTCCTTATCTCCCGTTCCTTTTCCGAGATCATCTGCCATAGCGTGAAAAACAACGGCTCGTCCAATGATTGAGTTTTGACCGCTCAGTTTGATTTGAGTGTCATTCAAAGCCATCACAACTTTGCCGTCATTATCGGCCACAATATTGCCTAAGTCTCCCACATGTCTCATTGAATCGGTAGGCGCTCCGTGAGTATAGTTATTGGTGTTGAAATGCGATCCGGTACTCATACAGCCATTGCTGAGATCACCAAATTGGTGGACATGGAAACCATGATTACCGCTGGGCACCAAACCAGTCACATTAATTCTGACCGTAACCACTGACCCGTCGGCCGATTGTTGGAAACAAACCAAACCATTCACTGTATTCGACTTTATTACGGCTATACCTTTAGGCACATATTGATCATCACTTCTAGTATTATCAATCATTGACATTAATGACATCGACATCAATAAGATTACTAATTTAACTGATGACTGCATTGTATATTTGAGAGATTTGCAAATCTATAATTTAAATAATAATTATTAATAATATTGTTTTAGTTTTTCTGTTAAAATTCAATAGAAAACAATTTATAACTTTGTGATACTATTTTCTCAGCTATTTATACTATAATATTTGGATATTTTATTTATACAACTAAAATAGCATATCATTAAACTACAGTACAGTACAGTACCTAAGTAAATTATCAACTTTAAGCGATTATAAATATTTTTATAATTAGTTTATCATGAGTTGTATATATTTCTACTAAGTTTTCACATTTACATTAGTCCAGTATATAATTTTAATAAAATGTTAATACATGTCAATAGAATGCTTGAATAAAATGTATATTCATTGACTTTTAATACAAACGGTTTAAAAACACATTTATAACTAAATTATCATATTTTCATATAATAATGAATTATCATTTAATGAAAGATTATCTCAAAATTAAGGTTTACTCTCAATAGAGTAGATTAAAATTTATATTTGTTTAACCTATTAATGTTATATGTTTAATCAATAATATTTTATATAAATTTAGTAATATAAGTAAATAAATATTTTACTTATTTAGATAACAAAAGACTATATTGAGTTAAATTTTTAAAAATTATTTAACAAATCTCACTCAGATCTCAATATAATTTATTAATAATATAAATTTTACATATATTTTAAATATTTAATAATGTTTGTTTATCACTTACTTTTAAATAAAAATTGTAATATTGAATATTAACAGAAATTATTAAAATTAATAATAGATCAGAATTTATTTTAAAATATAATTTTAGTTAAATTTTATGTTATATTTAATAGAAATTTTATGGTTTATCTTAAACTTTAAAAATTATAACTACATTTTTAGTGCATTAAAAATTATACATTTTGTTTATAATATACACAATAAGACAAATTGTTATGGAAACATGACATTAACCATATTTATTATATAAAAAATAATTATATTAATAGAGATTTTTTAAAAGAACATAATACGGGTTCTCATAATTCAATATTTAATAAAAATATGTTTTTAATGATAATTAATTAATACTTTATTTAAATCATATAAATTATAGTCTATAGTGTTAGTAATTTTTACTATTGTTAGCACTGCTGCATATAATAAATGCTTTATATTATAACATTCATATTTTTGTAATCTGTATTAAATTATTAATTTTGAATAAAATTATTACCAAATTATATGATATTATAAATTATATTCAAATTATTTAAATAATATGTTAAATAATGAATCAAAAATAATTAATAAATTAAATTCTGAGAGTCGATACCGTATGATAAGTGAGTGAATTGTATGTAACGTTAATAGACTTATATTTCTGTTATTATTATCAATAATATAAACTTTGAGATCTTGAAGATAGACTGCAACCACAGTATATCTACAAAATAACTGACGCATGGGTTGTATGGATTGTCTAGTTTTGATGAACCATATGTTGTTGTTGTGAGCAATACAAGTGATGGCAATTAAGTATTAGATTTTAGTTTAAAAATAGGAAAACTTTACTATAATAAGCACTTCAGTCAAATAAAGTACTGTTTGTTTGTTAGGAAAATCGGTGCAAACTTTCCGGTTTTCTCCAAACACTATACACTGTTGTACTGAATATAACTAATGTGTTTCTCCATTATAATTGGGAATATTATAAGGAAATGTTGGGCGTAGAGTATATACATGTATAATATATTTTGTATATTAATTTATATACAGTATAATTTTGACATTAACTTAAGTTTTTATTATTGTAGAATATATTATTTGAAAATATGTCTGAATAGATTGACCATGATCATTTAGTAATTTAATTATCATTATAATGTCATTTAATAATTTTGTAAATACCATCAGAAACTATGAGTTTAAATACATTCAAATTGATATAAACAGTGAATTTTGTCGGAGTAAATGTGGAATTTTAAGAGCTATTCAAATAGTAATCAAATATATATTTTTTTAAAATTTATGTAAAATTACTTATTTTTTAAAATATTAATTAAATCTATTGTTAAATAGCTGTTTGGTTTGATATGTTTCCTAACAATTTTGATCACTTGTTATAACAACTATGATCCGTACAGCGGGTCATACATGGGGTTTGTGGGAGGAAAGGCTGAAACGGCTTTCCTATTGATATCATGGTCTTCATTAATGTGGTCATCGATAACAATGTTGTGCTATATATTCTCAATACATTCGGCTAATAATATACCAAAAACACCTTTTGTATGAATAATTTAATTGAATTTTACTAAAATATTATTAATTTATTACCAAATACTATATTCAATGTTTTTTTTTGTATAGGAAATCACATTAAACTCATTTTCATTTTCATTATATTTGTTAATATCAGTGATATTATTGATTGAAGTGTCCACAAGAAATGCCGGTGATATCAATGGTTTAGTAGAGCCGGGATTTGTCGGTAAAATATTCGCTTCGGTAGGTATTTACACATTTTTTACTTAATAATATTGAAATAATTTTTTTAATTAATAGATATTTGGATTAATCAATACAATTATCTACGGCTTTAGTATATTTTATTTTTATAAGTTATACAAAACACTTTTGGATAATATTTAATCAAATGTTATTAATATAAATATATTTTATACAATTGTTATGCTATTTAATTTGAAATGTAGATAAATAATATATGATATCATATAAATTTAAACCAAGTTTTTTTTTAATTTGCTATAACATTGAATCTCCTATTTTTATATATACAGTAAATTACATCACAATCACATTTGTCTGAAATAAATAAAATAAACCAAATGTTAAAACAAATATTAAATACATTATTAAAGTTAACATTATTTATGTTTTCCAATAATCTATGAATCAATGATTTCAAAACAATGTTTACAATAATACTGTATTAGTATTGATATAAACATTGAATGAATGTTAACATTGGATGCAATGTTAAGCCATAATTAGGAGATAATCACTATCACCGACAAAGACATCGACCTCAACTGTCACTCATATGTTGGACAGTGATGTCGATATCAAACAGTTGTTTATATTCATGTTATCTGCGGTCAGATGTCAATCAATTTACGTACGAGTATTCAGTGGACAACATCCGCGAACGTAACCACAATCTCATAAAATCTTCGGTATTTCACGCGGAGGACAGTTCGTGGACAGTGATTGTGGCGCCGATTGTCAAGAATATCACCGATGGTTACGAGTATTTGGGATTATTCTTGAATCGCGAGTCCGGAGACAAAGCTCTTTGGGCTAAATATACGTTTGCTTTACTCAATGTGTCCACTGGTCAGAGGTTTAATGTCAAGACTGGATGTCATTTCTTTACTCATAGCAATAATATCACAACAAATAAATCCAATACTTCATTGATCACCAATAATGGCAATAATAGTCAAAGCAATACTAATACTTCTGCAGCACTTCGACAGCGAAGTTCAGACCAAAGATGGTCGCAATTCTTCAGTGCCGACAGTGTGGCTCTTAATTCTGGTCGGTATTGGAAGTGATGAACTCAACAAGTCTTTAATTTACTATTAACTACTGTTTTATTTATCCATTGATAGCACAAAATTACGATATCTTACGGTTTGAGTTTTCACCGCCACTTCCCGGACAGGCGTCTAATTCACTTCAGGGCTCCCGAACCGGTGATCCCAACCGAAGTCCGGTTCAACTTATTAATGGCAAGTCGTCTGGCATTAAGTCATTTATTACACGCGAAGCTCTCTTTAATCTAAGCAATCATTTGGTTGAAAATAATAAGATTACTGTTGTTTGCGATGTATAACACATTTGATACCAATTTTAATTAATTACTAATTATATATATTTTGTGTTGAATTTATTTAAAGATATATTTGTTTACAATTAATGATCCGTTGGAGACACTCGAGAGGTTTGATTTGAATCTATCAGAAAATTATTCCGATTTGTTGAAAGAGGGAAAGTATTCCGACGTCAAGCTTATAGTAGACGGAACTGAACTGCCGGCACATAAATCAATATTATCCGCCAGATCTCCGGTTTTTAACGCTATGTTTTCTTCGGATATGTCGGAAAATCGGGAGAATATTATCAGAATTGACGATTTGACTAAAGAAGTAATTGAAGAACTCTTAAACTTTATATACTCCGGTAAAGTAACCAATTTGTCGAAAGTATCGAAAGAGTTGTTGTCAGCCGCAGATAAGTATGAATTACCACAACTGAGTGATCTTTGCGAACAATATCTTACATCAAGTCTTAATGTGGAGTCAGCTCCTGAGATACTTGTGCTCTCACACCTACACAAAGCTGTCAAATTGAAATCAGTGTCGATTGAATTTATTATAAACAACCGCAAAGATGTAATGAAAAGTGAAAACTGGGAACTCATACGTCGTGAACCCGATCTTATGGAAGAACTATTTAAAGCACTGTCCAATCAATTCGACAAATTTGGGGTTTTTGTTAATTAACTATTTTCTTAAAATAACTTAATTTATTAGGTAATCATAGTTTATTAAATCAATTTTATGTATAATAATGTTATTATTATAGTATTATTATTAGACTATAGTATACTGTATTACGACTTTTTTGATATTATAAAAATAAAATGAAAAAATATACACAATTACCACAACTTATGTGTCACTGAAATGAGATTATTTCGAATAATTATCATTTATTAACTGTTAATTAAAAATTGACTAAATAAACCATATGTATTTTATCCAATGGTATTTATTTTTTATTAGTTATTATATTGAAATTATTTTATTGTGATATATAATATTTAATAATGTTAAATATCAATAAAAGCAGTTTACAATTTATTTTATTTTATTTAAATATTGGTAATTGTAAAAACAATAAATTACTAAATAAAAGAAATTGTTATTCATACTCAATATTTTAATTTTTAATATTTATTTTTAGTAAATTCAAGTGACTTATGTGAATACTATTGTAATCACAAAATGCATTGTTACGAAATGTGTTTATCATATTATCGGAAATATTACGACAATGAATATTACGATAATTTGAAGTCCTTTAGCTTAAACACCAATAACTTGAACGCACCCTTTTGTGGTCTCAATAAATACAATCCGCCGACTGTTATGCCGTACAGAGTTGACACAAATGGCATATATTTAGAACCCGATACCCGAAAACCCAATTTGAGAATAGTTGGCGGCTTTGAGACCACCAAATGGCAATACCCGTGGATCGTATCGCTTAATAAACTGGTTGCCGGAAAATATGTACACTTTTGTGGCGGTGCTATAATACATGACTATCACATACTAACGGCTGCCCATTGCGCTGATAAGTATAAATATTTTATAGCAATTGAAATAATTTGTAAAACAATTATTTAATTTAAGTTTTATAGGAAAAGAATCAAATCTATTGATAAAAATAGGATTTCATAATCTAAATAAATACGAAGGCATTACTATGAAAGTGGCAAAAATACTGATACACGAGGAATGGGATAGAGAGAGTAATATCAATGATATTGCAATCTATCGGACACAACAACCTATTCCTTACAAATTACAACCAAATTTACATAATTATCAAATTAATAGCATTTGTTTGCCTAAAAGTGATCACATTTATCCCAGTGCTGCAATAGTTGCCGGTTGGGGACAGTTGGGCAAAGATAGCCATTTATCAGACAAACTGATGAATATAGTTGTGCCCCAATTGTCACAAGAGTTATGTCAAAGACAATACGATACTTTGGCTGAAGTCAATGATAATATGATCTGTTTTGGAGGCTATGAAAGACACGATACTTGTTATGTATGTTTGATTTTTTATTAATTATAAATTAATAATTAATATTATTTAAAGGGTGATTCTGGCGGTCCTTTAATGGAGAAAATTGACGGCAGGTTTCAAGTGATAGGAATCGTATCTTTTGGTATTCCTTGTGCTATCAAATTATATCCCACTATATATACTAAAGTTTCCAATTATGTCGATTGGATTTATGACAAAATAAATTTTGAAATTAAATAAAAAAGTTATAAATTTGTAATTTAAGACAATTTTTTAAAATATAGTTTAATGGAAATTGTATAATTATAAATATTTATATAATTGTGATTCAATACTTTCCTGGTATTAATACTACCCCATATGAATAATAATAATTTACAGTAATTAATAATTTATATTTTATAATAACTTTATAACTTTATTATTTTATTTTACAAATTAAAGTTGAATACCGTAATATATCTTTTTATTATTTAAACATTACCAACTTATCTATAAATTTAAATTTTTGATTATTGACTATAAGATTAATCAATAACATCAAAATAATTACTATACTGTATAATAAAATAATTTTATATAAAATATTAATATTTAATATATATTTTCTTATCTAATATTAAAATATTCTTTAAAATAAAAACTAAAAGACTTGATTGTTTGTTAAGTGTTTTTTAGTCAACATTTAATTAGTACAAAATGAATGAATGCATGCATTTATAATCTGTAAAATGTAAGTGAAAATGAAAGTTAGTTTTTATAATGTTATTTATGTTATTTAAATATACAATATTATTATTATTTATTAAAAATTTAATTATAAATTACTGGATTAAATTGTGATCATTTTGACCCCTCACGTATGGTTTGCCACCATTTCTGATCCATTCATTTTCAAACTCTTGCTCTAGTATTTGTGCCCCTCTTTTGCTGGTCAGTCGGGTCTCCTCTAAGCTTAGTTCACACATTTGCATGTCGTCCCGTCCTATCATTAATTATTTAAATTTTTGTTTAAATTAATTAAATTTAAAAATTAATGTTAATAAACAAACCGGCTATCAATAAGATGGGCTGCTTTTCGGGATGAATCTCCATTTGGCGAGCAATCCATTGGCCATCAAAGTGTGCGAACCACCAGCCCTTATGACCGTTAGGTGTATTTGGTTTGTTAAACGGTAGCCGAAAATACCGTTGGGAACCGTCATTAATCCCTTTGATACTAATATTAGAGTTGTGGTCGAGTATACTATTGGGTGCTCTTTGTTGTTGTTCACCATTTGTTGTCTTATTTCTATTGGCGCGCGATTTCCACGAGTGATATACTTTAAGCCGTCGATGAAACTCTTCACGACAGGCCTCCAGAAGCTCGATATCACACGAAGTGTTGATTGTGTCTCTCAGGTCTGAATATTTCCATTTCTCTAATTTATATTTCTTGTTGGCCGCCGATTGTCTTTGTTCTATAACCTATTCATATGATGCCATTAATACAATGATATAAATTACAAATTAATATATGGCTTACGGCTGCAGATCTGGGAAGCATTGTCGGTGATGACTGCCAATCATCACTTATAGTTGATTCAGAGTCTTGAGCCAATCGAGCAGCTAATTCATAATCACGTTTTTCCTGTTCAATGCGTTTCAATTCTGTCTCTAAAAGACTTTGATTCTTAATTTGTTTCTCCAGTTCTTCTTTAGCTGCTTTGGCCTCTCTCTCCGCGACAGCAATAGCTTCAAGACGTGCTTTCTCTTCCATTTCAGCCTTTTTTCTCTTATTTTCTTCCAATTCATTGACTTTCCTTTCTTCCTCTTCTCTTTGTTTTCTTTCAATTTCCATCTGTTTTTGTATCTTTAATAGCCTTTCCTGTTCGGCTAACTTTCCTTTCAATTGAGATATATTCCCATTAATTGATTCATTCATTTGTTGGATTTCTCGATCAATTTCTTTTGAATTAATTTTATTATCGTTTCTCAATTTATTCATCAATTGACTCATATCTGAGTCCACTTTTTTCAACAACTTATCGAACATCTCTTTGTCTGAATTTGATGTCAAATGTTTAGACAACTCATGGATTTGCAATAAATGACTTTTTAATTGTTTAACTTTTATGAGTCCTTTGTATCTGTAATTTAATAATTAAAAACATAATGTAATTATAAATTTTCTTTATATTAAAACAACGACACAAAAAAGTTTTTTTTTGTATGAATACTATTAAATAAATCAATTACCTGGGTCTATATTTATTCAGTGCATTCATCATACGAATATTTTTTTGAATTATTATAATTTGTTGCCTTCGATATTGAATTTTGTTTTTTACTAAAAAGGATAAAAAAGATTATTTTAAAAGATATTAATTGCTAATAAATTAGAATTAATTTACAGAAATACTTAAAAAATATTTTTTTATTATACATAATTAGATGACATTAGTATAAAAACTTACATTTGATAACTGATAGACAACACCACTGAGTCTTTTTCCATCGTGACTGAAGAAGCCATTTCTGGACTTTTTCGATGAGTTGTGCCAAATGGTCGGAATCGCTTTTCATGATTTGGTCAAACTCTGCAAACTTTCCGGGACGGAAAAATATTTTAGTCGCACCAAAACGGAAATCCGTTTCATTTAATCCGAGTGCCTTAAACAGAGCCCGACAAAAAAGTCTCGGATCAAGTCGGGCCAATTCGGGCGGCAAAAACTTGGAGTACATAGCGTAGAGATCAGCAAAAGCTGCCCGCGAGGGGTAACCCATTTGCATGAGTTCCAAGACTGATGTCATACCCGAGCACCGCAATTGTGACATTATTTGTGTCCCTTCAAATTGATGGGCCACCATATTTGGATTTGGTTTAATACATCGTATAAAATGAGTTCCCGTTGATCTCAGTTTGGACATCAGTTCCAATAATTGCGATCGAAATTTGCCGCCGACTGACACAAACGCCAATTTGTTAGCCGTTTTAGTCTTAGAGCTGAAGTTATTATTTATAAGACTAAAGTTATTGTTTGCATTTTTGCTGTTTTTGTCGTCGACAGTAAACAGTTGTTTTAGCAGAGGATTGTTGGCCTCAACCATCAGTGCTTCGAGAGAAGCGTGAAGTGCATCGTTGTTCTTGTCTATGAATGCTTGTGTCTCATAACATACAGCACCAGCAAAGTGTCTAATAAGGAAACCTTCGTCGTCGCGAATCTCTCGATGACTCCTGAGTTTTGACTTTCTGGGAACAGCTAATCGGAAATGAGTTCCATTAGTTTTATGTACCGTTTCTGTAAAGTGTACGGTTGATGGCTTCGGTAGTTTTGATTCTTCATCTAATAAGTCAAATATACCGGAGCTCTTGCCCTCCAATAAATCAATACAATCCTGATTATCAATAAATTCAATTTTCTTGAGTCCCAAACCTTCCCTTTCATAAAGAGTTTGTTCCTCTTTTAATATTCTTTCATTGAAAAACTGCTGCAATTTTTCATTGCAGTAATTAATACAAAATTGTTCAAAACTATTGTTCTCGAAATATTCAAAACCGGCGATATCGAGGACACCGATATAATGGGCAGACGTCGAAAATGGTATCGATTTATTGATGGTTTTAACAATAAAATCAAATATCTTGGAGTATATAGCTTTGGCCAACGCATCCCTAGCATTCTGGGCCTCATATACTTTCAATGGCACCATATATATTGTGCCCTATTTTTTGAAAATAATTAATAATATTACGGTAATTATTTTAAACCAAATAATACAAATAAAATCTTACTTTAGAACCGCCTCCCGGTGTTTGCATGACTCGAGACAATAAACTTTGTTGTAATTGATCGCAATCCACACCAATAAGTTCGGCCACCGTTTCCAATGAAGGCCGCGACTGAGCAGCCACTCGACAACCACCTTATAAATGACAAATTTATTTAAATAAACCAATTGTTTGAAATTAAATAATATTAACTTATCTAAAATGCTATCCAATGCAATAAATAATATTTAGATATATAATTATTAATTGATAAATTCTATAGCTATTTATTTTTAAAAATAATAATCGTATTAAATAAAATAATTAAAAAAAACACACCAGATTTGGATGCATTTGAATCTATAACAATAAAAAAATAAGAAAAAACAATTCATGCAATTAATCTAAATTATATATAAGAAGTATTAATTGTTAGCTATGGTTAATAATTTTTTGTTTATATTCATTTAGTATTAGACTAATTAAACTATTAGACTATTACATAATATAATTATAAGAATAACAAATTGTTAGTAAAATTAATAGCATAATTTGTTAATAGGTTTAAAGCATAAATAGTATATAAATTATGAAATAATTTAGTGAAATGCACTTAAGTTAATGGTTTGTTACATTATATTTGTTAATATAATTTTATTAGCAAATAACACGATATTGTTTGTCTAAATTAACGAATTTTAAATATAGCATATAATTTGACATATAATTTATCAATATTTTTAATTTTTATAATTTAAGACAATTTTCAAGACGAATGCATTGGATTGGATTTGACAATGAATTTAATAGATATATAAAAATTGACAAAAATTATGATATATTATAATATTAAAAAAGTCAAACCTTTAGAGTCATCATTGCTTTCCTCGAAAACAATGTTTCCCAGATGTAAGACAGCGGCAACTGTTTGGTAAATAGCCATACGTTGGACATCACTGACACCGAAATGATTGAGTGCACTATCCATTGCTTTAAAGTCTTTGATATCGTCAACAATTGGGTCCTTAAGTGGACCATAGTTTTGGTGTTGAGCTGACTTTCGGTCGGCATTTAGCTGACCGTCCGATTGTTTGCCACTAAAGAATTGAGTGCAACCTCTATTGAGATAATGAAATTTGTCGGGTGAAGACAACTTTAATTTAGCAAATGCTGGCGCCGGTAGTCCAGCACAAAGCTGGTAGAAAATATGGTAATTCCTTTCAGAAACACTTTGACCACATATTCGTGATTTTTCCAACAAATAATGCGAAATATATCCACCAACTACTGTGTGCTACAATTTTGTAAATAATTTTTATTTCAACATTTATTTAAATTACACTTTATAGCTATGATTAAAAAAATTACACTTAAAACTAATTTTTATAATATTAATAATTATTGATAAATTATGTGAAGCAATGAAATATATACAACTTGTTGATTAATAATAGGCATTAAAAATATCTAAAGTCTAAGTTCTGAAATTAAATGCTATTTTTCTTAAATTTAATATACGATCCAAAAGGTATGCAATAATGAAATAAATGTTTACTTTAGCGTTGAAATGAATTTCAATGAATTTTCCAAATCGCGAACTATTATTGTTTCTCATTGTCTTTGCGTTACCGAAGGCCTCCAAAACGGGATTTGCTGTATATTTCAAACATTATTTAAAATTTTATAAATGATATTAAATAATGTTAAAGTAAAAATAATATTATAAATCGTTATTATTTTAGTGACAGAATCATAAGTTAAATTCATTATTATCAAAAATATTTATTTTAAAAATATTTTTATATATAATATAAAAATTTTAATTAAATGATAAATCATTTTAAATTTAAATTTTCAATTGTAATAATTTTAATAATATGCTCTTTATCTATAACACAATAATGATTTAACATTAGATACCTATAATGGTATAAAAATAAAGCATAAATTACCGTCGAGTATGAGTTGTTCAATCTGACCGGACTGTGACCCCCACGACTCGCATAGGTATCGGAGCACATATTTGGTGGACTCTGTCTTTCCGGCGCCACTCTCACCGCTAACAACAATAGATTGACTTTGTTTTGTGGCTCTCATATCACGAAATGCCTTATCAGCTAATGGTTTGCAATATAAAGATCATAATTATGTTATCAAAAGTTTTATTTGAAACAAATTAAAACAATATTCATGATTTAATATGTTTTTTATTACATAATGTAATCATATTCTAGTGATTAATATATATTAATATTTAAGCTATAGTACTGTACTGTAACTTACATATATTGTTATGAAAATACTGTATCTATTTAAGAATTAATAACTTTAAAATAAGAAATTATAATTTAGATTTAATTATAAGTTTTGTTTTATTTTATTAGAATAAGGATAAGAATTATAATAATAAATATTTTTTTATAATAATAAATGGAAATATTAGATTACGTTAAAAATAATATTTATATAATAATTGTTATATTATTTTTGAATACTCTAATTACTGTAAGCAATCTATTATGTTATATAACAACAACAAAAAACAAATTAAGACATTATTCTCATTATTGACAATACGTATTGTAATATAATATAAAACAATAAACTTTTTGTTAAATACATAACAAAAATTTTTGTTGTCTTCCATACCGATAGCAAATACGTGTGGAGACATAGTTCCCAATGATTTTCCCTGATATGACTTCAATGTATTGCTTGAATATAAATCCTTTACTTCAAAGTATGGATTTACAGCTATTAAGATATTAGCCACATATGTCTATTTAGGAAAATTTATTTTTTTAAATATTAAAATTGTCTGTAATTTATAAAAAATTATTTATTTGTTTGAGTCAGTAATTACTAAAACTTTGGATAATATCAATTTACTAAATAATTACTCAATTAGTAAATTGTATTATCAGTTATTTAATTATTGTACTAAAAATATATTGCAATATAATATATTAAAATAAATATAATAAAGTTAAGTATCACTTATAATTTCAATTAATTACAATTACTAATTTAATATTTTTTTAATTAAATCTTTTAAAGACATTTGTAATTTTAAATATATTTATATTTACAATATTTTACTAAAATAATATAAAAGTAAAAATTAAAAAAAGTTTTAGTATTTAAAGTGAAATAAACATAAATGAAAAGTCAATGACTTACATATATTTTATCCTTTTTATATCTCAAGCGAATATTGTTGAGAAGTGTTGCCTCATTGAGAAACATAAGGGCACCTATTAATCAAACAATTTTTTAAAAAATCAATTTTAAATAATTCAAATCAAAAGTTAAATTTTTATAACTTTGAATTTACATAAAATTGTGTGAAAAATATAACTTTTCTCAATATTGTTTAATAATAATAATACTTTTAATAATACTTAAGTTACTAATACTTTTTTTCACAAAAACTGAATTCATTGAGATATTTTTCACACAATTTATTGTATAATTATTTTTGTTTATAACTTATAATAAATCAATTGACTCTTAGTTTTAAACATACAGTTGTCTTCGACTTCTTTGTTGTCGTCTTCTTCTGCGGGAAATACGCCATCATATGTGGCTTGAATTTGCTATGAATTAAGTTATTAATTAATTTAATTATATACTGTATTTTACTATAGTATTAATTATTTAATTAATTATTTTAATACAATTATAAATAAATTACTTTCATAATAACTAAACTAAAGCTATTATTTAAGCAAAAAAATAAAATGTTTGTATAAAACGTTTTATTCTATATTATCAAAACTTTATTTTAAAAATTAATTAATTATTACAAATATATTTATAATTTAATCATTTACTACACTTAATAGTATTTATATAAAAATATACTTGCTATTTGTAATAACATAAAAGTCTATTATAAGTTTTAAAAATAATAAAATTAAAAAATTATCTAATGATTACATATATATTGAAGATATATGAAACTCACTTTATTATTAGATGTCTGAACTGTGGGACCATTGGGTCCGATGTCGACAATGTTTCCCAAAACGTATCCCTCATTTACATCATTGACCCAAACTTTTTGAGATTCCATGTCTTGCTTTCACTTAACGATCACTATATTAATGGTAACAACAATTAAATATTAGGTTTTAATTTCCTTATGAATATTAATATTTTATATTTATATTTATTACAGTATTACACAAAAATATGGAAATGACTTTCAAGAAAATATCTGCAAAATAATATCAAATGAGACCACAAATTAAATAATAAATAACAACAAATTAAATTTGTTAAAAATACAACGATTAGATTTGTATATAATATGTTAGTTATAATAATACTGTTTTTATGCCATAATTACAGATGTTATTAACTATAATTAATAAAATGCAACAATAAAAATAGTATTTTAAATCACAATAAATTCATAAAATTAAATTTAATAACAATTTAAACCTTTTGATCTAAAAACTGACTGAAATGAAGGACAGACAGACAATACATACAGTAATGTATAAGCGTTTTATGCAATGAATATAGACTACAATTACCTGATAAGCAAATTCAATGAATGACTCACAAGAATTTAATTAGTTTTCCTCAAAACTAATATAATAAAAACAATCAGCAAATTGTCTTTAGTTTTATATTTATTGTTTTAAAAAACATGAAAATTATATATCATATAATTTTTTGATATGTCTTATAGGATTTTGATAAGTTCTTATAGGATTTGATACAATGATTATATATATATATATATATAATTTATAAATACCTGGACTATGATGTGTAAATTTATTTGTAATTAAATATTACAACAAAAATCGTGAAAGTATAAGATTTTAAAAATTTTATTGAAACAAATTAATTGCTGAAAAATATTGAATCTCAATATTCACATAAACACAATAATATTAAAAGTGTTTGTCATTGAGACACACAATTGCATACTATTATTGTATTACATTTAAATTTTAATAACTTATTGTTATTGTGTTTAAAGTATTTTTTATGAGTTTCTCTCATAAATACCCGTTTTGTATCAATATTGCAATAGTTGTGTACATAATGTAAATGTGATATTAGTTTACTAGTTATAGTAGTAGAAGTAGTAATGAACAGGTTTTTAAAATAGACGGCCAACACATACAAACACCACATGAAGTCATTTGTAATATATTTGAAATGTCGTCAATCAGTAGTTTCTATGGAAAATATTATATAAAACTTTTGTTTCTCTATAAAAGAGAAGTTTATTTTATCATATATTTATTATATTACTTATATAGAGTTATCCAATAATTTATTAATATCTATAGCAATAAGTAGATATGATATAAAATATGATTATAGTTTTTTACTTTTAATTAATATTTGTTAAAATAGTATGTTATTTAGAGTCATAATATATATATATAAAGGTAAAGATATACATTTGTAATATTTTGTAAAAAAACATTATGTAATTAAAGTCGTAGATACTTATAATTTATAATATTTATTGTATATATATATATATATATATATATATATATATATTCAACATTTCTATTTAGACAAAAATATAATTAAGAAAGATTTGGAAATCTTACAACAGATTGCTTATTATGAAAATACCGAATAAGGAAGATATAAAATAATTATAAATTTTTTATTGATAATAATAATAATAATAATAAATATCTTTGAATAATGAAGTATATTTAACATTCAATTTATGTAACAAAATCAAAGTCAGTCCTATTTATTATAAATAGTTGTAATAATTGCAATATTATGATTAATAATGCTTAAATCATTTTAAGCAATTTTGAAAGCTTTTGTAAAAATTTGCTATAATCAATATAACACTTTAAGATAATAGTTCTGTTTGTATGCGTGCACATTTCATCAACAACCATATTTTAATTCAAATCTAAAAATGTATTGTTATATTTTCAATTATTATTTAAAGTAATGTTATTTCTATTGTAAATTTTAAATGATTATTGAGCTCAGGTAGGTTTTAGGGATAGGTAGGCAGATGCTGTGTAATAACATATTGCTATATTCTATAAGTCACACGGCACCGGGAGGTTAGCTACCTGTGCTAAATTTTTGTAAAATTTCCTCAAATGCAAAAATTTCCAATTTGTGTGAAAATTTTCAATTTTTATTGAAAGCAATGTTATTTCTATGGGAAATTTTAAATGTTTATTTAGCACTGGTAGGTTTTAAGGACAGGTAGGCAGGTGTTGTGTAATTACACTTTGCTATATTGTGTGAGTCTTAGGGCACCGGGAGGTAAGCTACCTGTGCTAAATTTTTGTAAAATTTTCTCAAATGCAAAAATTTTCAATTTGTGTTAAAATTTTCAATTTTTATTAAAATCAATGTTATTTCTATGGAAAATTTTTAATGATTATTGAGCACTGGTAGGTTTTAGGCTCAGGTAGGCTGATGTTGTGGAATTACATTTGGCTATATTATATGAGTCACAAAGCACCGGGAGGTTAGCTACCTGTGCTAAATTTTTGTAAAATTTTTTCAAATGCAAAAATTTTTATAACAATAAAATTATTAATTTTTTTTCAAAATTTTTATATTTTCAAAATTGTACTATTTTACTTATTGCACGAGAAAAAAAAATTATTTATCTATTAATCATTAAATACATAACAATTTTAATAAATCACGTGATTTAATAAATATTTAATAAACGCGTGAATTATAAGTTTAAATATCACTTTGTTTTCATTTTGACTACAAATCTGTTTTCATTTGTTATTTTCATCAATTTTGCTATCATTTGCCTTACCTTCGAGGAATCAATTGGATATTTGGATTTATTTTATAAGATAAGTATACTTAAACTATTTAATTTAGATAAGTTTTTCCTATTCCTACATAACAGATAAAAATATAAGGATTTTTTGAATAACGTATAAACGAGTGTTTACATAATGGAACCAACTCTGGATCAGTTGGAAGCGTCATTGACTGACATTTCACTTACAAACATCAGCCAATCTCCTATGGAATACAATGTGACACCGAGTAAAATAAGAAGATTAATGGAAACAACAGAAGAAAGAGAGAATAGACTTAAAGCCAATAGACAACGCGACACAAATAGAAGGTTGAATGAATCTCAAATGGAAAGAGAACGGAGACTAAAATCCAATCGTTTACGAAATATTGAATGTCGATTGAATGAGACACAAGAAGAAAGAAGTATAAGACTTGCTGCCGAAACTTTACGCGTAACACAAAGACGAATAAATGAAACAGAAGTATTGAGAGGAGTAAGAACTGATGCAGATCGCCAGCGTTATCATCAATTGGGACGCTTTTATAAATCATTTCGAGGAAACGCTAGACCAGAAAGAAACGATTTTGGACGTATGGATCGCAAGTGTCAATACTGTGGAGCCATGTTTTGGGTGATAGAGAAGACACATGGATCAAAAAACGAGCCCAAGTATTCCAAATGTTGTAATAAGGGTCTCATCAGTTTGCCGCCGTTTCAACCAATACCTGATGAACTCGCCAACCTAATGACAAATCCTAATTATAGACATTCATTTTTGAGTAATATACGTGCATACAATTCTAACTTTTGTTTTGTTTCAGTCGGTGCAAAGTTCGAGGAGCCAACGCGTGATGGTTTGTGTGCATTTAAGATTCAAGGAAACATGTATCACCGCATGGGATCAATATTGCCACAACCTGGAGCGAGCCCTCAATTTATGCAATTGTACTTTTACGACACTGAAAACGAATCGAATAACCGAATGCACGTTATGAATGGCCTTAATCAAGACATTGTCAACATTTTAATGCCAATGATGCGCGAAAATAATCCATATGTAAACAACTTGAAGATGACAATTGATCAGTATGATAGCATTGATCCATATGAAATTGATATAAAGATTCTAGCTGAAGGACCTACAATCGATAGAAGAACATATAACGCGCCGACAGCTTCCGATTTTGCTGCAATAATACCGCAAGAAAATCGTAATTGTCCATTGGATATTAGAATTAAATTAAAGTCAAATGAAATTCAAAACATCAACCATAATCACCGTTCGTATGACGCACTTGCATATGCACTGTTGTTTCCTAAAGGTATATATTAAATTAAAATTTAATGATTGTTTAATTTATAATTTTATTTTTATAAAAGGTGATTTTGGTTGGCATTTTTCAGTTAAAAGTTTAAATACGGCACACACAAAGAAAGTAACCGCAATGCAGTACTACAATTATGTGTTTCACTACAGAATAAATTCTCATATCCATCGATGCCGACGTTTATATCAACAGTTTGCAGTCGACTCATGGGTAAAAATAGAAAGCAGTCGTCTTAATTGGATTCGTTTCAATCAACAACAGCTAAGAGCTGCAGATTATCGACACATAAGAGACGCCGTTGATAATGATATACCAACAAATAACATTGGTCAACAATATACAATTTTGCCATCGAGTTTCACTTATGGTCCACGAGCTATGAATCTTAAATATCACGACGCGATGTCAATTGTTTCCCAATATGGAAAGCCATCTTTATTTATTACATTCACATGCAATCCAAAATGGCCTGAAATCACACGAGAATTGGGAATTGGAGAGACAGCTAACGACAGACAAGATCTTATTGTACGAGTGTTTAAACAAAAATGCAAAGAATTGGACGATGACTTAAGAAAGAAACATGTGTTGGGCAAAATCATCGCTCATGTAGATGTTATTGAATACCAGAAACGAGGACTTCCTTATCAACATGGAATTTATTGGTTAGACGAAGCAGATAAACTGAGAAATGTTGACGATTATAACACTGTCGTTTGTGCCGAAATACCGAATGATGATGACATACTAAGAGAAACTATCACTAAATGCATGGTTCATGGACCCTGTGGCCCGGCATATCCTTCCTCACCCTGTATGAAAGATAATATATGTACTAAAGGGTATCCGATGGCATTTGTTGATAAGACTTATTTAAATAAACAAGGATTTGTAAAATACCAAAGAAGAAACAATGGTCAAACAGTTGAGTTAAGAAGAGGTCATGAAATTGTTTCAGCCGATAATAAGTTTATAGTACCATATAATCGAGGTCTTAGCCGCAAATATAATGCCCATATTAACGTTGAAGTTTGCTCTACAATTCAAAGCTGCAAATACCTTTTCAAATATACACATAAAGGACAGGATAAGGCAATGGCAGGATTGACTGAGAAAAACTGTGGTAACGACGAAATAAAGTTATATCAAGACAGTAGATGGGTATCAACAACAGAATCGCTATGGCACATATTTGGCTATGGAATGCACTCAAATACACCGGCTGTTTATCGTCTACCTGTACATCTTGAGAACCGACAGTTTATAACATTTAGAGAAACTACAGATGTTGATCAGTTAACAATACCAAAAGAAACAGAACTTACGCGATGGATGGCATTTAACAATMATAGTTCTGAAGGTAATATTCATATAAGAATATTAATAAATAATTAATTAATTGATATTTATAATAGGTCGTCATCTGTTATAACCCGAGTTTCCTCAACATTATACGTTTCAGAATAATCATTGGAAAAAAAGATTTAGACAACAATTGACACCAACAATCGGAAGAATTTATACAGTTCATCCATCAGAAGGAGAGTTATATTATTTTCGATTGTTGTTATTTCATATTAGTGGTGCAAAATCATATCAAGACATGAGAACGGCAAAAGGACAAGTATATTCAACATTTAAAGCAACCGCTGAAGCATTGGGACTTTTAGAACAAGACAAGGAATGGGATCTATGTCTTAATGAAGCAGTAGTGACACAAAGTGTTAAACAAATTCGCGAATTGTTTGCCACAATTTTAGTATTTTGTCAACCATCAAACCCTAAAAACCTTTGGGAAAAATATAAAACAAGTATGACTGAAGATTATGTTAGAGATGAACAGAGAAGACATGGTGAAGACTACGACATTACCGAACAAATAAATAATATTTTTGTAAATAACGCTTTAAAAGATATTCAATCTCATTTAGAAGCCAACAGCAAATCTTTATCCGATTTTCCTGAAATGCCAACAGTAAATAATAACTTAATAAATGGAACATCAAGACTTATACTTGATGAAATAGAAGACAATCCTGAACTACTACGACCAGAAGTTGAGACAAATGAAGAACTATTAAATGAAGATCAAAAGAAAGCCTATTTAAAAATAATCAATGCCGTTAACAGTAATGCAGAAAAACAGTTTTTTCTCAACGCTGCTGGTGGTACAGGGAAAACATTTTTATTCAATTTGCTTTTAAACAAGTTTAGAAGTGAAGGTCATATAGCACTGGCAGTGGCATCAAGTGGAATAGCTGCCATATTGATGCCTAAAGGTAAAATATATTCTAATATATACTATATTGTATCTAATAATTATATTGTTTAAAGGTAGAACAGCCCATTCACGATTCAAAATCCCCATTCCAATTGATGAATCTTCGAGCTGCAGGATTTCGTGTCAAAGCGATACAGCCGAACTTATACAAAAAGCAAAACTGATTGTATGGGATGAAGTATCAATGGTCAACAAACACATTATCAATGCTATTGACAGAACATTTAAAGACATCATGAAATGTATAGATCAAAGACTGAATACAATACAATTTGGCGGAAAAATAATCGTATTTGCTGGTGATTTTCGACAAGTATTACCAGTTATAAAACACGGAACAGCAAGCGATACGATCGATTCCTGTATCACTCGATCGTACCTCTGGCCATCAATAAAGACATTAAATCTTAGTATCAATCAAAGAGCACTTAATTCTCTCACTAATGATTTTCAAATATTTTCAGATTTTTTGCTATCAATAGGAGAAAGTAAAAGCCCATACAATGAAGAATTCATTAATCTACCCGAAGCTATATGTTCAAAATCCATGTCATTAGAAGATTTTCTTAATGAATTACCATCAATCAATGACTGGACAATTGTTGCCGCAAAGAATGATCATGTAGATGAAATCAATAATATCTTAATGGATAGATTTGAAGGCGATGAAATGGAGTACTTTAGTGCAAACTCATTAGTTGAGAAAGATAATCATGGACAGTTTACTGATGAATTTTTGGCGAGTCTACATTTTTCAGGTTCACTGTAAACTACTATTGAAATTGTCTAAAAATTGATAATTATTAAAATTTTTACGGTTCTTAAAGGTCTTCCTTCTCATAAATTGATTTTGAAGAAAGACTGTCCTGTAATGTTGTTGCGCAATATAAACCCATCTATTGGTCTTTGTAATGGAACAACACTCATCTGCAAAGAATTTCATCGTTTATCCATTGTAGCCGAAATTAAGACAGGAAAGAATCAAGGACGACAAGTAGTTATACCAAGAATAGATTTGATACCATCAGACACGGATTTGCCTTTTCTATTCAAACGAAGACAATTTCCAATAAAGCCAGCCTTTGCAATGACAATCAACAAAAGCCAAGGACAGACATTTAAAAAAGTTGCAATTTATATCCCAGATGGTGTTTTTTCACATGGACAACTCTACGTCGCGTTATCAAGAGTTGGATCTATTGGTGATATTAAAGTATTTGCAGGACTTGGTTGTAACAAGACACGTAACGTTGTATATCGTAATGTGTTTTAAAAACTTATAATAATATATTTATAGATCAGGGGTTGCACATCACCTCATTAAAAAAAGATGTGAGTGGAATGACTGAAAGCCAACCACTTAAAAAAAGGGTGAGGAATAATGAGATCGCCTGCACGAGGTTTCCTTGCTTATACTGAAAGATCTCAAAAAATTATTCTAAATTATATATAATTTTTCATGTACTATAATCACATATGTATTCTACAATATAACAAAAATTAAAAATTGTAATATTGTTAAACTGTTTTAAAGACTTTTCTCTTGATTGCATAAATTTATTTTTATATATATTGTAACTGTACATGTATACACCATTATGCCAAAAAATCATCAATTTTTAATAAGTTTTTTATAGACGTTTTTATGGATAGCATAATTAATTTATACTTAGAGTTTAACTATATATGTAATCTACAATCTAACTAAAAAAATAAATATTCTTATATTGCTTAACAGATTCAAAGACGTTTCTCTTTATTGCGTAAATTTATTTTTACATATATTGTAACTATATATGTATACTATATTATAGCAAAAAATCATTAATTTTTAATAGCGCGAAATTTTTTTATAGACGTTTTTCTGATAAGCATAAATATTCTAAAAGTTAGCAAATTTGCTTTTTATAATCTATTATAATCAGAATTTCAATTGTGGTTTACTATTGTATATGCCTAGCGATAGGTCTCATTATAATGCATTTTGTTGATAAGTCTTATTCTTGGATCGGATTGGAAACAAATTTGGCAGTCATTTTAATTTCATATAAATATTTTTAATTTGTAAGAGAATGCAAGACTATACATGTTACGCGGGTTAAACTAGTAGCTTATTATATAAATAACAATAATATAGAAAATAGTCAATTTAGTTCAACATCTATATGTGCTTAAAAATAAATTATCAAAATAACTAAATAATAAAATTATTTATTCAGAGCAGATAACTATATAATATAGACCATAAATTTTGTTTATTTTGTAAACAATTATTAGGTAATTGTTTACTTCAAATTTATTGATAAATTCAATATTTTATTGTAATATTGTACGTCAAATTAAATATATAATTTGTCTGAAATATATGATATATAATTTGCATAAATTATTATCACTATATAACACTTAAAAAATATTTTTACATTAATTACAGCATATTAATAAAATTCTAACTAATTTAAATTGGATTAAATAAACCAGTTAAGAATGCTAGAAAGCATTACTAGAAAAAAAACTTTGACGACATAAATTATTATCCTCGCAAATTAATTGTCAATTAATTTTAGTCATACTGTCAAATGATTTAGTATGACAAAATAAACAGCTAAAATCATACTTTTGCCGCAATTTTTTGAAAAAAAATAATTTTGATCTATAATATTATATCTTATTTTTGATGCTATATACAATTCTAAACGTTTTAAAAAAAATTTTGACTTTGGCCGCCATTTTCTCTATGTTCCCGAAGAGATATCAAAATTTTAATGCATATTTCTTATGCTTGTTTCGATGCTTTATTCAAATCTATACTTTTTATAAATTTTCTTTACTTTGGCCGCCATTTTGTCTATGTTCCCGAAGAGATATCAAAATTTAGATGCAACTTTTTTATACATTATTAGTATTCCTCTAACCGAATCTGAAGTCAGAATTTAAAAATTCGCAAAAAAATATGCTACACACAGACAGACACACACAAAAAGGCTCGTATAGATTTCAGAAAACAAAACTTTTTGAAAGTTTTTTTTGAAAATAATACTAAAACAGTTGGTTATTATTAAAATAAATTAAAGTATATATCAATAACATTTAGTTTAAAAATTTAATAAAGTATTTTTATGTTATTATTTTATTTAATTAAATTTAAACTATATATTATTAATATAATAATAATCAGTAAAAAAGAGTCAATTTGGTTAACAATATGTTGTATATATGATTATGTGAACTGAACTTCAATTGTTTGTCAGTGCAAAAACAATACAAAATTTTTTTATTATTATTTTATTGCAAGATTTTTTCGTAATTACAATTTATTAAAATCTTTCAATTGTTACATAAATTAATTAACAAGTATTTTAGTTTTATATACTGTATAAAAAATATTATTACAAGACAAAAATAATCAATTATTTTAATTTAGTATATTAAATAATAAAAAAATAGATTAATCATTTATTGTAAAAATTAGATTAAAATTTATAAAACATTTATAATAAATTATTAACAAAATATAAATAATATTATAAATTTAATTTATGTTCTACTGTAAGATATTTATATAAAGTTTATATTTATATTGAAAAATAGAGTTATAAACTATTACTAAAATTATCATTTATAATAATATCATAGCATAATAATAAAAAGTGTTTTCTAGACCTCCGTTAGTACAGTAATATTTTCATTAGTATTGTTATATTGCCGTAAGCAGATTGTGTCGAGACATAACTTACAATATTTATTACATTGTATATCAATAATAAATAATGGCATTTGATTGTCATGAATATGATGGCACAGTCAGCGATACATAAAATCTAGTTATTTGAAAATGTTTTTTTTGTGAATTAAAACACTTAAATTATGAAAGTAGACATTGAATTACACAACTTAAAAAAACAATGCCTGTATTAATCATATTTATAATACAAAACTACTTTTTATTAATAGTTTGATTAAATTGTATTTCATTTGACTAAAGAAGACAATAAACACTAAAACTTTATGCTTTAAACAAACTAATTGTTGACTATATTTATAAAGTTATTGCTTATTCGTATGAATTTAAGCTAATTGTTAAAATTTAAAAAATATATATAATAACAATAATACTGAATCTTTTATTAATACTAAGTAAAACATCATTAAATATGATTATAATTATTTGGCAAAAATTTATATTAAAAGCAATAAATGATAAAAACTAAAATCTTTATTAATAATTTTATTGTTGTTTAACTATAAGATAGATGTGATAAGTTCATAAACTAATTTATTTTAATTATTGAATAATTACAAAAAAACTATCCATTATTTATGTTTTAAAAAATAAAAACACTATTGTTGACTTACATAATAATTCATTTCACTAATTAAGTTTAACAATTGCTATATATTTTAATAAAGATTTAGAAATAATTATAAGTTTGTTTTACATTTTTTACTTGTTTACCAAAATATAATTTATATATATATTAGGTATATTTATATTGTAGTAATTTCAATGAACTAAATCTTACTTTAAAATAAATTTTGAATTATATCACTAAAGATAAATGTTTCAAATTTTAATACACTTAATCTAATTAACAAATTATATATCATATAATATATGTTTTGTCAAAAATATTTGAATTCAAAATTCATATTTTCAATCATTTCATATATTATTTATAGTTCAGTTAAAAGTCATTTATCAACTAATTATATGCTTTAATAAACAAAAATAGTTTTATGAGTTTATTTTCTAATTATATTTTTAACTTTTTAAAATTAAATTGTTTATATTATATATATATATATATATATATATATATAACCCAATTTTCTAATGGTCTGCAAACTACTGTCTCACTGTTTCTCAGCACTAATTAAACAAAAAGATATATTTTATATATAAATATAGCATTAAAAATAAATGACATCTAAAAAACTAACTGTTTATTTGTCACAAAAAATAGTAAATGCAATGATTATAATAGGTTTATAAGTTATACAATAGATTATTACTATTATCTTATTTTTCACTCTCATTTTGACTGGTTTCGTGTTTTTATTGTATTTATTACTAATTATATTTATTATATTGAAAATGTCTTGTAGTTGTTTTTTAAAAACTGCTTTAATATATTGCTTGAATTTTTAATTTTTTTTTTTTGAATGATAATAATAGATATTAAGTAAGTATTTATTAATGATATTAATATATTAATAGTAATAAATAATAAATAATTAGAGTAAATAATAATAATAACAATAATTGTCTCTAATTGTAAATCATTATATTCTTCAATTAATGTCATGCATAAAATTTATTACTAAATTTAGATATACATTGACTGTATTTCCTTTTATAAATATATTTAAAATGTTTATACTTAATCACATTTTTGAGTATTGTTAGAGTATGGAAACGTAGATAAATAACTATGTGCTATTGTAAGTATAAATAGCTATAATTTATATAATGAGTATTAAATTAAATTTATATTAATTATGGATGCAGAATACAATTTTGGATATTTTGCCAACATTTTTAATTATTTATAATAAACTCTTTAATCATTAGTAACTAACTATTAAATATATCAAATATTTAGTAATAATTAAGACTGATTAAAAATATCTGATTATTTTTTAATATTATGTATAATTTAATATATTTTACAACTAAATAGTAACTATCAGATATTATATGAATCCTAAGTTTTCATACTCTAATCATTATATATATTTATAAAAATATATTATAATACATTATAATAATGTATGTATGTGTCTACATAATAATGATAAATTGAATAAAGTTTTTATATTTAAACTCCAGCATAAAAATAATATATTCAATTCAATATATTAAAATAATTACAAAAATAACTTCAATTAACTTTTACTATATAAAAAATATAATGTTTTTATGATTTAAACTTAGAGTAAATAAATACAGATAAAATACATAACATTTACTTTTTTAAGTATATTAAAATGTTTAATGAAATATATCATTTTAAAATTAAATAATAACTAATTTATCAATAAATTTATTTTCATTATAAAAAAATTAATGATTAATGATTAATATAACTTTTTATTCTTAAACTTAATTACAAAAATTATATATATTTTCTTTATTTATGAACAGTTGATAAATAGTTTTCATAAGCCGACAATATTTTTGGGCTATTCTTTTAATATAAACGGATATAATAACAAAAAAAGTATTTTTATAAACTACAGCATACATACAGTATTTAATACAACAATAAAAAAATACCTGTAATGGGCTTGAAATACGTCGACTACACAATAATAAAGATCATATTTATATATTATTAAATAATATCAACAAAAAATAGTTTTTAATTTACAATATAATGTATATGAAGTTCAATGTACTTATCCAATGCTGTTCTTAACCTTTATAATACACATAACAATATTAGTATTTTATTATTATTTAATATATGGTTTTGAAATGTGAGAAACTCCACGAAAAACTGGTCTATTAGTAGACATCAATGCAATAACCAAAAAACACACCAACACTTTGGTGATGAATATTAATTTATAAATTATTTTGAATGAAATATTTTTTTAAAAGTTATAAATTTATTAAATTTAAAATAAGAAAAATAATTAAGTACCTGATTCAATGTAAGTAATTTGCAATTATATTTTACGGATCAGTCATATATCATTGTTTGACAATTGTTGTAGTTTTTTGTTGTTCATAAAATCCTGTATTTTGTGGCTTATAATAAACGATAATTTAAATGCAGTTATTTTATATATAATAAAAACAAATTTTTAAAATTAAAACTGAATTATTGTATATGCAATACAAATACAATAAAAATGTAATAAAACTTAGTATTATGTATATTATAAAAATACAAAACTTAAAAACACTTTATGCTTCTATAAACATTATAACAACATATTCAATGTAAACTTATTATACAATATAATCGTTATTATTATTATATATATATATATATACATGAAATTTCAGTTCAATAAATCCGTGTTTTTGTTACAATTAAAACATCTTAAAGAAAATGTAAAACTATTTCAACAAATAAAAAACAACAAAAAAATAAATATCACAAAAAGAAAATTTTTTGTTTTATACAAATAAGTTTATGAGAGTACAACAACAATAATTTTACAAAATAAAAAAAATATATTATTATTTTTTTAGTTATAAAAAATCTTGATATCTATATAAAATTATCAACATTTAAAATATGGTCACAGCTGTCACACACATAAAAAATTTATAACTATTAACAAATAATAGTATACTATAATCGTGAATTTAATATTTAATTGAAACAAGGTTATTTAAATCACTGACTCCTACATAAAAATAAACAATAAATAAAATATAAATATCAACTTTTTTTTATTAAAACTTTTCTCAAATATCAAATGATTACAGTTGTTATATATATTAGTTAAATATCAATTTATTTCATTGACAGTAGCACTGGTAGCCAAAACAAACTCAAAAAACACAACAGTTTCAGTCGAGTGGTTGTAGTCAGGAAGTGTACCCCTATTGCTGGAAACACAACGGTTACCTCACCGTAGCTAAAGTCCAGGTGTATGACTATGTATGAGTCAGGTAAGGGACTGTTGTTTAAGGTTTGGGTCTGTTATCACAACTGAATCCAACAAAGTTTGAGTACAATAACACATTACCACTGACTATACACACCATAACAGGAGTTATGTCATTGAAAATAGTGGCAAATCCTTCGTTTGCTGTTTGCCTTCACTACTCTCTCTCTCTCTCTCTCTCTCTCTCTCTCTCGTCTTGTGTTTAACAACTAGTGGTTTAAAAGTATAGACTGAGAGGCGGTTACAGCCAGAGATGTAGAGTAGACTATGCTTTGTATAATTAGCTAGTGATGGAAAATTCAGTATAATTTAGTATTCAAATGAAAAATTTTTAATAATCAAATAAATTATTGGATTTATTATTTTATAGTTAAAAATAAATATTATTAATAATAATAATACTAACAAAAAATAAATTTTTGCTAAATTTAATAAAATTAGTAAAAATATAATTATTGTCATTTATTTTACTATAAATTTATTTTAGTTAAAATTTAAGATAAATACTACTAATTGAAATTAATAAATTAGTAGTTAGTTTTTAAAATTTAATTATATATAGACTCTTCACTTATCTATTCTATAATAGATTATTATAGAGTATAAGGTTAAGTAATAAAGAAATTTGATGTTATCATAGATCATAATACAAATATTCAATATTGAATTTTCAATTTTTAAAGTAAGTTACATACTTATAAGTTAGTACAGTATAAACCAAATATAGTTATATAATAATTTTCATTGAATATGTAAGTTAAGGTTAAAGATTAAACTTAAATTTATTATCTTATATTGTCTTACAGTAATTGCATGTCTTGTTCCGTAAAATCCCTGAGTTTTATAATAATTTATAAATTATATCCATAATTTTGACTTAAGTTATATTCCTAATTATATTTATTCAAAATATTAATTTATAATTTCTAAGAATATATAGCATTGTATTGAAGTTTAATTTTAAATCCAATTAGTTATTACATAAAAAAAATTATATACTAATTGTTTGAATTCTGAATAACAAAATTTAAATGACTTCAGAGCGTTAATGTTTTGCATAATATATTTGCAAATACTGTACAAAAATCAAACTATAATCTATAATAAATTATATTCTAATAAAATAATCTATTATTATAATAAATTTAAAACAGTATTATAAATTATAACTTATAATACTATAGTATTGTTAGTAATCTAATTTATTAATAATTCTAATAAATTTATGAATTAAATGTTAATAATCAAAGTTTTACTTTTTGATTTTATTGTTAATTTATACATTGTATTGAATATTTATTATAATTAAAAATTGTATTTTATTATCAATAAAGATTATTATTACTAAAGTTTACTTAACTATTATTTGCAAAAGTTTAATGTAAAATAAACAAAATTATTATAAAGTTATTTATAAAACAAAATTAAAATTTACTTAAATATATCATATAATGCTATTGGATTAATAATTAGTAGAGCATTCAATCTAAGTTTTCTATCAGATATCAGTGAATATGTTTAAAATAATTACACAAAAATAAGCCTTTATTAAAAAAATATTGCTTTAAGTAATTCCTATACTTTTTAAAAATCGTTATCAATTTTTTCATAATTATTTTAATCACAGAAACTATTTGCTCTAACTATTGTAAAATTATTATTTTATACATTTATTATATGCATTTACGCAAAAGTTTAATTTTAGTAAGTAATAGAAGTAGTAATTTTAAATGAAATAAACTAAAACATATCTTTAGTGATATATTTTTAATGTTTGTCTTATACTATACGTATAAAATTTATATTATAAATTTAGACATATTTAGATGTAATTGATATACAGACAGTTAAAATATCAAATCAAAAAATTGAGGTATTAGTTGATTACAAATCAAACACATAAAAATTTGTGGATTATTTTTATATGATAATAAATCAACAATATAATTTTTATGATATAACCCTCTAGTTGTCTTTAATGCTATCATGAAAGATTTTTGAATTTAACTTTTTTTTACGTAGTGTATAGTAATGTTAATCAAATACATTACTGATTCAAAAATAAACTTTTAATAATAAAATTATTTTTTACCCCTTTATACTATTTTGTTAATTGTTAATATTATAACCTATTTTCATTTTGACGTTTTACATTTTATCAATCATATTTTTCTTGTTTAATAAAGTAAGTTTGACAATACATTAGACAATACATTACGGTAATTGTGAATAAAATTTTCATAATCGGTTTTAAGTCCTAATTTAAAAGACAAGGCTTTCTGACATAACTTTTCCTAATTACCGGTACATCATATCTTATTTACTGGTAATGATAAAATAAATAATTAAAATTAATTATGAAAATATTCAATTTTTATTTATATAATTAAATAATATTTTGAAAACATATTAACTTAAGGTATATTTAAAAACTTATACATTATTTATATTTCATTATTCTCTGAGTATTTCTTTAACTTTTTAATAACTTTCACTTCTTTATCAGTTCTTAAATAACTTTCTATTTCTGTGTCTGAAATCTCTTCATCAGATTTATTGCTATCAAAAGATATCTTCTGACTATTTGTCTCAGAAGTATTTGGAAGTCTTATTTTACGTTTAAAGACATCACACCATTCATTAGATTTAACATTAGGGTTGTCTTCCTTTCCAAATGTCATACCATTTGCCGCTAAATTTTGTTTAATTTGTTGATTATAATCAAAAACAAGTGATGATTGATAAGTGAGGACTTCATCTAAAACAGTAGAAATGTTATACTTATTGACATTTCTTTTATGTTTTGGCAGATGTGTAGCCAACCGTTCAATAGCTTTGACCAGTTCGGTGACTCTTTCACTAGTTGTGTGTTTATATTCAATACCAATGAGTCTGCAATAGTCCGTTAATTTGACTTTTCGGCGTTCATATTGTTTGATTGATTTCCAGGCCAGATATGAAGCCGCATATATTATATGACACGGCGTACGGCCCTCTATTAGCCAACATTCCCGAAGTAATTGTAAAATTTTACATACTTTCTCCTCTAATATCTATAGAATATATAAAATTAATAATTAAATTAATAAACACAAAAAATAACAAAAACCTTTCTTTCGGTGCTATCGAAAGTGGCCTCACTTAAGGTCACGGGAACTAATGACTCGATAGACATCTGTTGTGGTCTGTGTTGAGGAAATTTGGTGATCACTTGATTGTATACTTTATTGAAATCACTGGAAGCGCATCCAATTGTGTTACACATGTGACCAATAGTTACGGGATTATGCTCTTTAAGTAGTGTTAAATACACACAAATGGCTGCTAATATCGATTTGGTTGACTTGGATGCACATCGAAACACATCCGCCACTAATTCCTTGTAAATTGTCACCGATTGGTCTCTGATATTAGATCCAAGAGAAAGATTTGACACCAAAACATTCACTAAATTGGTGGCTATTTTCTTATGTGTCGGAAACCTATTGGGAAACCGCCGATTACTCGACACATAGCTCTTACTTTCATCGCTGCGACAGTTTATAGTGAGAGCTTGTGTCGGGTCGTCCCGAAGTTGACTTTCGCGGCTAAATAGTTGTCCACAATTTATACAAACCAATAGTCCATCTTCAGACTGGATGTTAGATTTAATACATAATTTATTTTTACACCGTTTTGTCGAAACTGTGGTCACTTCTTCATGTTTAGTGTCTTCGCAATTGTCATCTTCGAGATTATCAATGATATCATCACTCGATGTGTCCATTGTTTACATCAATCAAATGCAACACAACTTTCAMATCAAATCACATGACAAACACTGACGTAATGTTAAAGCAATCAAACAATGTATTCATTGAAATCATATTTTGGATAACTTTTTATTGTTTATTGCATTTCATTTGCAATCAATGTTTTTATAATTAATTAATTAATTAATTGAAATAATATTATTATAATTGCATTCATTAAAAGTCTTTTGTTAAACAAATTTAATTTATTGTAAAATATTTATTTTGCTGTTATGTTAACTGAATGCCGGTTTCATAACATAACTTGTAATACTGTATACATATAAATGTTAGTTTTATTACTTAATTATTAGTTACAAATTAGTTAAGTTTGGTTTGGTTAGCAAGTGTTTGGGTGGGGAGGGGTTTGGGTTTGGGTTTGGGTTTGGGTTTGGGTTTAGGTTTGTGTCAAATGTTTTTTTCTACTGTTTGTCTATAATCTAGATTTGTTTGAATTAAAATTATTGTTTAAGTGATGAGTTGGTCACAACTATTGGCAATAAATTAATTTTTTAATTATTGATTTCACTTATCTTTTACTAAATTATTTAAAGTTTTCTATTTGTATGACTAAACTTAAATTACTGTACATTTAATACATGTATTAAATAAAGTTTTATATTTTTAATTGTTATACATTTGTTACAAATTTATAGTTATATTAATACTTGAAATGCATATCAATGTGAATATTGTGTTAATGTATGCAAAACACCACAAATGTATAGGTTTTTCGTGAGGCGCGCCAACCATACAGTGATTACGTTACGGTTGTGAGGGGTTAGGGATTTGATTTGAATTAACATTGAATTGTATGTAATTTGCAATAAATGGGAACAAAGTTAATGTATTAATACGTAACTGTAATAAGTGTCGAACGGATGAAGTGATTCCTTTCGAGAACATTCTAGAARTCTATGAAAAGCATTGCAAATGCGTTGTGAAGACTATGAAAGCCATTGCTATATAAGACAGTCATTGACTTAAAGCTTATATTTATTGAATCATTGATTTTATTATCAATTGTGTGATTCGTTTAACTCATTTSAAGTCAATTAAAGRCATTTAAATAACTCATTCATCAGAATCTACTTATAAATAGGTATTGAATTGAATTGTCATTACATGTGATCAACAAATTGATTATTGATTACAATTAAACCAATTATTAGTTTAACAGCAATTAGTTGTGAGCTTAGGGTCGAAGGAATCGGTGTTTTACTACACTATTGTATATTATAATTGAAACTAAATTAAGACATAATATTTAGTGAATTATATTTTGATAAATTTGGGTTTAATTGTATTATAAATTAAAGTGATTTTTGTTTAACAGTTATAATTGATAATTGATGTCATCTGCAGACACAAAATGGCTAATAAAATAGCGGCAATTGGTATAGATTTAGGGACGACCTATTCATGTGTGGGTGTGTTTCAACACGGAAAGGTAGAAATCATTGCCAATGATCAGGGAAACAGAACCACACCTTCATATGTGGCCTTCACTGACACCGAGAGATTGATCGGCGATGCGGCTAAAAATCAAGTGGCAATGAATCCGTCAAACACTGTGTTTGACGCCAAACGACTAATTGGTCGCCGATTTGATGATTCGTCAGTTCAGTCAGATATGAAGCACTGGCCCTTTGATGTGATCCAAGAGGGCGGCAAACCTAAGATCAGAGTTGATTACAAAGGCGAAAGTAAAACATTCTTTCCCGAAGAGATCTCATCCATGGTTTTAGTCAAAATGAAAGAGATTGCAGAGGCATATTTGGGCGCAACAATTACTAATGCTGTCGTCACAGTTCCCGCTTATTTCAATGACAGTCAACGTCAGGCCACTAAAGATGCCGGAACTATCTCTGGCCTCAATGTATTACGTATTATCAATGAGCCGACCGCTGCTGCTATCGCTTACGGTTTGGATAAGAAAGGACAGGGAGAACGAAATGTCCTTATTTTCGACTTAGGCGGCGGTACTTTCGATGTCTCAATACTTACCATCGAAGACGGCATTTTTGAAGTCAAATCGACCGCTGGAGACACTCATTTGGGTGGCGAAGACTTTGATAATCGTATGGTTAATCATTTTGTTCAAGAATTTAAAAGAAAGCATAAGAAGGACTTAGCGGTCAATAAGAGAGCTCTTCGTCGTCTTAGAACTTCATGCGAACGCGCGAAGAGAACACTTTCGTCATCAACTCAGGCCTCCATTGAAATCGACTCTCTCTTTGAAGGCATTGACTTCTACTCAACGATAACAAGAGCCAGATTTGAAGAGTTGAACGCCGATCTGTTCCGCGGAACACTTGATCCGGTAGAGAAAGCTTTACGCGACGCTAAGCTCGACAAGGCTCAGGTCCACGACATTGTTCTGGTTGGCGGATCCACTCGTATTCCTAAAATTCAAAAATTACTTCAAGATTTCTTTAATGGCAAAGAATTAAATAAAAGCATTAATCCCGATGAAGCCGTGGCCTACGGTGCAGCTGTTCAGGCGGCCATTCTTAACGGTGACAAGAGTGAAGCCGTTCAGGATCTCTTACTATTGGATGTAACGCCTTTGTCATTGGGTATTGAAACCGCTGGTGGAGTGATGACTGCTCTGATTAAACGTAACACAACGATCCCCACCCGACAGACTCAAACGTTTACCACTTATTCAGACAATCAGCCGGGAGTGTTGATTCAGGTCTATGAGGGCGAGCGAGCCATGACTAAAGACAATAATCTTTTGGGCAAATTTGAGTTGACTGGTATTCCTCCCGCACCAAGAGGTGTGCCTCAAATTGAAGTCACATTTGATATCGACGCCAACGGTATTCTCAATGTCTCGGCCGCAGACAAGAGCACTGGAAAAGAAAATAAGATCACTATTACCAATGATAAGGGAAGACTCTCTAAGGAGGACATCGAACGTATGGTCAAAGAGGCCGAATCATACAAAGATGAGGACGACAAACAAAAAGACAGAATTTCTGCCAAAAATGCACTCGAATCGTATGCTTTCAATATTAAGTCAACCATTGAAGACGAGAAACTCAAAGATAAGATCAGTGAAGACGACAAGACTAAGGTATTGGACAAAGTGAATGATATTATCAAATGGCTCGACACTAACCAATTGGCCGAAAAAGAAGAGTTTGAACACAAACAGAAAGAATTGGAGGGTATATGCAATCCCATCATTACTAAGCTTTACCAGAGCGCTGGTGGAGCTGCCGGTGGATTTCCTGGAGGTTTCCCCGGAGCACCAGGAGGTGGTGCACCCGGAGCTGGTGCTGGAGCAGGAGCCGCACCGGGAACTGGATCAGGTAGTGGGCCTACAATTGAAGAGGTCGACTAAATTTTACTGTAAATTATATTTACAAAAAAATATTAGAAAACTGTTTTAAGTTATTTTAATTTGTAAATTAATTTTTATTAATATTAAACATACTTTGATTTTTTGTATTAAATTATTTGGTAACAAATTAAAAATGTAATTAATTTATAATTAAAAGTCGAACAAATAAATAATTTTTATTATAATAATTATAATAAAAAAATTGTTTTAAAATTTGATTACTTATTGATTTGTGAGTTGAAAATACTGTAATGAAAATATTTAAAACTATTACAGTAATATTAGTTTACATTATTTAGTAATAGTTTTTATTGCAGTAATTATTTTGTAAATGTGAAGCACTTTTTTAAACTATTGCTTCAATTATACAGTAGACTAAAGTTGTTAAACAATTGCCATATCTATTGCGAGACATTATTATTGGTACCACTGTTTGATGGAAAAGGATAATCAATACAATGAAGAACCAAATGGTGTGGTCATGACTAAGACTATGCGACGAATTAGATTCAACAAAAAGGATACCACTTATGGACAAATGGTTATACCGATTGATATAACACATCAATTGAAAAGTTGTCCGAAAATTTACAACATTTTTGTGGAAACCAATGGATCAGTAGAGTTGATAATTAAAAAGAAGATGATTGTCAATAACCAATCGGTTTCTCAATCGTCGGATACAAAAAATGGTAAAAAGATATAGATTTTTATATAACTATAATTATAATAAAAGCATTTTTTTGTTTACATATTATTTGTACCGTAATATTGTAATACTTTAATAACTATAATACAGTATTACAGTATTTACAATATATGATATATTATGTATTTAACTTATTATGAAATAAAAGATTTTTCTACCAATTATCATTTAAAAACTTATTTTAATTATCAATTTCATCGATAGTAAGAAATTTATCATTATTTTTGTCCATTTGTTTAAATTCTTTGGCTATTCTGTGACCTTTGGTTCTAATAATGTCTTTGTATTTCTTCAACTCATTAAAGCTAACTTTGCTGTCGGCGTTGGTGTCCATCTTATTAAATACATTGATGACATCTAATGAGACGTCGGATTCATCGGTTAGTGACAACAGTGTTTGGTAGAGATATTTTTTAGTACATCCATAAGCTATATTCCAACACCAGAGACTGGAGTCACCCTTACGGCACCCGCCATCACAATTGCAGCCAACAATGTTACACTTCCCGACACCACAATAGATGGTCGCTTCCGTACAATCATAGCATCTCTCGACAGACTTTGAGCCCTCTTTACATATGAGAGGCACGTGACAGCACTCACCACTTAAGAGGTCTATTTGTATCAACAGTATTACCGATAATAAAACACAACAATTAAGATTAACATTCATTACTTATTATCAAAAATGAAAAATAAACATTTTTTTAAAATTCAAATATTAAAACATTTTAGTTTAAATGACTATAATTTTATAATAAACTGTTAGAAATTTGAAGGAAACAGTTTGGTAGTCAAAAGGATATTACGATAAATAACAAAATATAATATATAATAATAATAATAATAATAATACTTGCTTTGATAGTTTACCTAATTTTGTAATTATTTTAACAAATAATATTATAGATTATTAGAAACATACTGTAACTTATGTCTATAACTTATATAACATACAGTACTTACCATAAGTTTATAAGTCATGTAAAAGCAAATTTAATATAYTCTATAAATAGATTCTATAATACAATACACGTATATAAATGAAAGCAAATTCTTTAATAAATAGATTTTTAAAATATTATATTTGATTTTATAGTTTCAATATTATTTGATATTTTATGTCAAAAGCATTATTGATAATTAGTTTTCTTAAATTATTTTAAATAAAATAAAATTTATATAATAATAAATTGGATGAAATTCATTTAAAATAATATCTTCTTTCTACAATATATACTATATATTATATAGCATAGCTCTCTCTCTCTCTCTCTCTCTCTCTCTCTCTCTCTCTCTCTCTCTCTCTCTCTCTCTCTCTCTCTCTCTCTCTCTCTCTCTCTCTCTCTTTTGTAATATTACTGTAAATACATTGCATTACGTTATTATTGTTTATATTTTACAAGACATGTGTTGTTATTATTAATATTAAGATATTTTGAATGCAATGCAAACAACTAAACATCAATTGAATGTCAGTTTAGTTCAGATGATATGATTGTCTGTTATCGACTATTATCGACCAAACTTTGGTCAACGCATTGTATCGCGAAATATGTGCCGAAACTGACCACAACATGTCCGCTATATTACATGCAAAAACCGTTGTCATCGACAGCCACACGTGTTGGTCACCAAACAGAACCTACACTTCAAGACATAAAACGTCGAGCTCTTCAGCGAATAAATGCCGACAAAGATATCATTAGTGATCGCGACAGCAAAGAAGTACTACTTTTTGAGAGCACAAGACATGAGTTTTACCGAAATGTATCTCTTTTTGGATTATTTCAATATGTCTTATGGGTTATCATCGGTAATGTTGTCCTTTACTGGTATGTCAACGAATACAAGAAGTTGGCAGATGTTAGTCATATCTTTTACGATCCATTGATGAAATGGTCAGAAAAGATAAAGCAGGCGTTTTTGGCCAACAAGTACTATATGTTGGCCACTATATCATTGACAACAATCGGTCACTTAGCTATAACAATGTCTATGTTGTTGAGCACCCGATTTATCTGGAAAATTATTTTAAGACCTAAATCTAATGGCATCGATACCATCCGTTTTTATTGTTACTCTGTATATGGTTTGCCCAACAATGTCCACACTCACGAGTTTCTAGTGAATAACATGTCCGCACTCAGACCCAGACTTAATAAGCATATGTTTATACCATTTCAAGTAAAAGGATTTCTATTTAAGTTTCGGTGCGATACTAACGGCCACTTCGGACAGCCATTACTTTTTGATGAGACGGTCGGTGTTTACCGTAAATTATAATTTAGGATAAATTAAATTTTGTAAAAAATATATAATTAAACTTTTAATCTATTATTATCGGTAGTTAATAAAATGTTATTTTATAAATTAGATTTTTATGCTCTGAATAAAACTGCTTTATTTAATTTAGTTGACTATACTATTATCAAAATTTTATTAAATTTTAACATTTTTGAAAGTTATCATCACTTTTGCAAAATTTTGATGATTTTTGTTTTCTTACACTATTATAAAGTAAAAATATCTGTTATTAGTGATAAATTTATGTTAATTTTAATTAATTTTATACTTAATATCTTTATGGCTCATATAGTTAACATAAACGCTTTCTACGTTATGATAAGCCCTTAAACCAAACGTATGAATCGTTGCTTTTGTAATGGTTCCCAATTCTTGTTCAGTCGTAAGCAAATGAGTATAAGTGATATCATTTTCTCCCAAATTTACTGTTATTTTAACTGTTGTTTCCCGTTGACCATAAAGTTTAATATAAATTATTAATCCCATCGTTGGCTTATAATTAAATATAACCTTTTTATAGTAGTATTAARTAAACATTTAGTTGACATCAAAAATAGATTTACGGAATTATATATTTTGTTGATATTTACCTTAATTTGATAATGAAATAAACAATAAGGATATGTATCACTTGTTTTAATAAACAACTCATTTGATAGTTGTGTTTCATTAAGTCTATTATTAGTAATGTAATACTCGAAGTCAAACTCCATGGGTTGTCCCTCATCGGCACACTTTCCTCTCTCAAAGTCTTGATAGTGTTGGCACTTGTATGCTATGAATTGACATCCATTGTCAGGCTTTACAATAAGATATTTATAAACCATTTCATGGGAACAAAATATGATGTGTTCGATGTCCACTAATTTTGATGAATTTATTAAATATATATTTATATAAATTATTTATTAAACAAACCAATAATATTTCCGTTTTCATCGGCTATTGTATGAAGTAATGTACAATGAGGTTGTTTATTACCTGATAAAATAAATAAATAAATAAATAACCATGGTAGTATTTCAATAATAAATAGATACCATTATTAATTCTAAAATCGTAATGTCCTAATGGATCGACATTTCCAAGAAATCCCAAAACACTTATATCTATAAAGAAAAAGTTTTGCTAATTATTTGTTTTCTCGACACTTAATGCTTAATACAGACGTCCGTTATATACAATTCCTGATGAAGTATGTGTACAAACCACTAGACTGGCATCTGTTTTCTCCAAACGTGATGTTCCTGTCCCGAACCCAGGACCTGCCGGATCTAATCCCGAAATTTGTTGCAATTTGTTTGGTGCCAATACCTTACCCGCAAATCCACATACGTGTGCACCCAAACTATGACCGATGCAATGCATGTCATCGAGTTTGGCATTTGTGGCTTCAACTAAACGTTTCATAAAATATGCTATTATTTGACCGACAATTTGTGTTTGATTGACCACTTGAAAGTAATTGATATTTACTGCCACTTTAGACCAGTCGACTGCTATTACATTAAATAGATTTTTTTCTTTTGATAGAAAAACTTCAGTTAAATTCTATAATTTCAATAATTATATAATTAATTTATTTTAATTTGAAAACAAAAACAATGTTTTATTTTGTTGTGTTTGAATTACTTTCATCCATAGATCACCAAATGTGTCGGTTTTATTGAAACCACTGAGCCATCCGTGGACTAAAAATTTGGTTTTCAATGATTGATTAAATGCCGATCTTTTGATTGTAATGTAACTTTCATTATATGAAAATATATAGGGTTTCGCTATATTTATTGGTGTAAACACATTGAAATCTATGTCCCAATCAATCGGAAAGCCTTTTAAATAAAATATAATATTTAAATAATATATAGTTTTATTTATATTTTAAATTAAGTTTACTTTTAATTTTCAAATAGTTATTAACATTTGTAGTTGACATTTTTACATTATCTCTCTATAAAAAAATATAAATTTACACAAAAACTAAATGTATAGATAATTCTTACGTTAATATTAAGGATTAATGTAATTAACAAAACAAAGTTTGATTTTAACATTATCAAATAGTTTAACAATTTTTAATTAAATTAAATTAACAAACATTTATTCACTTTATTAATAAAATTAAACATTTATATTCAATTGTCTATTTTTATATAAAACTTAATTACTATATACTTTTTATTTATGATATGAAAGTTATAAAATTTTATTGTAAAATAATTTAATTAATTTAAAACATTCGTAAATTAATAATTACTGTCAATGTCCAGAGTTCATGTGAGAAATTATTGATAATAGATTTAATATTTATTTATTTATTAATAATTTAATTTAATATTAAAATCTATAATTAACAAGTTAGTTATTTTATTAAAAAATTTAATATTTATAAAGTTCAATATAACAATTTTTCATTTAAAATACAATAAATATATTAATGGGGTAATAAACTATTAAAAATGCAAAACAATTAAAAAGCAAAATTATCTACACTAGTGTTTTGAAATTTATATTGTAGTAAATTAATAAAACAATTATTGGTTGTTTGAGTTACTGTAAGTGTAACCAACATATATAAAATCGTATTAGTTATTCAATAACATATTATTGAGTATTAATATTTAAACTATTCATATAATAGATTATTCTATAAATTTAATCGACATTTAATAAAATGATTAAATGTTTAGCTTATCAATAGTTGTCACATGAAAAATACTTTTAGACAATTTAATTATTAACAACTATATGTAAATAAATAATAATAAATTTAGTTAAAACATATATTAATTTACAATTATCACATAACAGTTGATATTTTTACAAAAACAAACTAATTTTAAGAAAATAAAAATTTTTGATAATCTGATAATAATAAAAAATTATAACATATTGATTATCTCTATTAAGATTATCTATAATTAATGAATCTTATCATTCAAATTTTAAATTTATAATTATAGGGGTGATTCACATTTTACGTTCTCATTTTTAAGAAATCGACCCCTATATTGACAATTGTTCACATGTAGGCATTTTTAAAAATTACTTTCACATATCCCTAACCCCACTCCTCTTAAGAAATAAAATAAAATGATGGCTTTGAGTTTGACATCAATTAATTTAAACAGTAAAATAATATTTTAAATGCTATTTTATAAAATTATTTTCACTTTTAAAATATTCCAAAAACTGAAAATAAAACTCTATTCAAAAGTCATATATTTACTTAAACCATTTTTATCAAAAGATTAATAAAATAAAAAGATAACAATTAATCCCTTAAATTATTTAAATGCGAACATTATTAAGTTCACGACCGATACATTTTTAAGTTTTACGACCCAATGTATTAGGACGTCTCTAATCGTTCCAAACCCTTTGAATATGCTATCTATTTACTGATTTATAATATGTAAAAATACTGTAAACGTATACAATTGTCATTCATTGTTGAACACTGTTTTAAGTAATTAATTACCGGTAATAGGTATCTAATAATATCGTTTTTAATATATTACTGTTTAATAGATATCAATCATTACAGTTCCTCATTCCCCCCATTTTTGCTTTCCCCACACCCTTGTTTAAATTATCAGAGATGATAAAAACAATGCGAGTTTTACGGTATGAAAATGTTATTTTTCATATTTTTATGATTTTCATATGGAAATTATGCAAAGAAATACGGTATGTAACTATTATGACATACTGTATAAGTACTGTATCTATACATAAAAATTTTATTTATTTAATTAATAAGTATTTAAATGATTGATTAACTTTTAGTAATATTGTTTTTAATCTTCTTTAGTACTATAAATTACTTTAAATAATTAATCAAATGTTAAATTATTGTTATAAACAAAATTGTTTTTAGAATAATTGTATTTATTTTTATTTATATAAATATTGTTAAATAATCATTTTTATAGTTCAGTTACTGTTTACTAAACTTTTTTAAAATTTAATTATATAAATGATTTATGATATATCTATATATTAATTTAATTAACATTTGTTGCAACTAATAAATATTTGAAACTAATGTTTGTAATAATATTGTGAATAAAAAACTATGAAAATGAGTATTGATGAAAATACTGTACTATACAACTGAATATACACTAATAATATTGTTGTGACACGATCAGGGATCAGATGGTGATCCTAATGACTGTGCCTATTGTTGTAGTGTATCGGCAATTAACTATCGGTATATAAATACACGGTACTGATTAACCGGTCAGGTATGCAGCGTGGGTCGGTATCAGACCAATACTAGACTGTTAATTACAGATACACTGAGTGAGATCACCCAATAGGTCTTTGGAAGACTTCTCAGATGATATGTGTGATCACTGTGCAGCTGTGGTAACCAAGTGGTGGCCAATTGATGATCCAAATCCTTGCACACGACAATCAGGTAGTGATAATACTATCGGTAAGTAGTTATCTATCGGTAAGCGTTGGCGATACTAATCGGTAAACAATTAGTTATCAATCGGTATAACTCTTGAGATGTGACAACAATGATAATGAAGTTTAACACAAGTTATAAGTAAGCGCCTCAGATTTCTAAAACAGATTTCTATTATTTTAAAAAATAAGTATAGCAAATAAGTTATGTCGGATTGAAGTTTGAAGTATTTTTATATAATCATCTGATAATCTTGACTCCAATCCATTAATAACGTCGAAACAAAAATAATGTTGAATTAGTTGGCGCTTTATCGTTGTTTTCTGTCAGTATTTTATTCAAATTTTCTGTTGATTTTCTTTTCTTGACGTTCACTTCAGTATTAGATGTTTAGCACTTTTTATGTGTCTATCAATTGTTTGATTTGCGGTTAAGTGAGTGATATTTTCAAAATCGTCACATTTTAATTTTCGAATTATCGAAAAATTTATGTTTTCATCCACATATTTATTAATAATTGCCATCAATTTATTATCAATTGATTTATCCATATTTTTTAATTAAATGTTACCAAAAGTTTTGTTGTTGTGACCAAACGTGTTGTTGTTGTTATCCGAAAGTATTTTTATAACAGTCACTGTAGTCAATAATTTTAACACTAAATTTTTTAAATAATAACTTAAAATCTATATATAAACACATAATTAAATTAATATAAATAACTATAATAACAATTTATTTATATCAAAAATGTGCTTTTATGTGATTAATTTTTAGAAATATTTAGAAATCTGAGGCCCCAAGTTATAAGTGAAACACTTTTATTGTAATTTAATGTGAATTAAAACAATGGTTAAAATATCGGTAAAAGGTATGATAATTAAGAGCACGTGTAGTGCGAGTACAGTAGTAAAGGCTGAGACTGGGCTCAGATATGAGATACAGTGGCACTGACTGTGAGGTGTACTGACTGACTGACTGGTGTACTGACTGACTGATGAATACAGTAGTTGTACTGTATTTATAGTCATTGGATATACAGGTAATGTTTGGAGGGAAAGGTAGTCATTGGACTGTTTGAATATGAAACGGTTGTATAGTCGATGTGTTGGACAGTGAGGTGCCAGTGATTGGTGTCACTGACCAGGAATTACAGGTAAAAGGATATTTAACGGTCGAAATTAATATGAAGTGTAAATATAAGAATTAATACAATGTATAGAAATAGTTATAATAGGAAATAAATACAAAATATTAATCTTAAATTATCGGTAATTGAAGGACATATGGATGTCTTCAACAATATAAAGTTATTACAATATACGGTATAAAAGTACACTAAAAATAAAATTTACCATATATTAAAAAAATCTATAGTAAATCAAAAATATTTATTATTGATCTTAAATAATTAATTATTTAGTATTTATTTTTAACTATAATTATAACAAATTGATGAATTTGAACATTTAATTAATTAGACAAAATTAATTTAATATACACTATAATATGATAACTTATTTTAATTGTAGTATAAAATTGCAAATACATTAAAATTTAAAATAATAACAATTTTACAATACTGTTAGTTGAAATTATAATACTATAAAATTTATTTATATTATATAAATATCAATTAACATATAATTCAATAAATTTGAATACATTGAATGCTATAGTAATGGCAATTGGGATGTGTGTGACAATGAATCCAAAGGCCCGATATCTAGGATAACCCAACCAAAAGGTGATGCGACCCAATAGGAACAGTAGTGACAACAATGGTATTACATTTAATATATATTTGGGCTCCAAATGTACAATCAAAATAAGTTGTGATATCATTGATAATATCAAGTGCTCTATAGTGTTGTTCACATTATTTCGTGCCATTTGTGTGATACTCTCGTAACCATTCATTGGGTTAATAGCCGGTGAGTTGACCCGCTTATGCATTACAAACCAAGTGCTTAGCAATAGCCAGAAAACACCGGGATTTAAGTGGATCAACACATACTTAACTCTAGTCGTCAAATCTATTAAATCATTTTCTTTGTATTTGCTATACTTTGCAAAGTTTATGTGATTATTGACCAATAAGTATGCAAATACTATGAGTCCTATTATACCGCATATTATCAATGGTATGCCATATCTCAAGTAGTCATATATTAACTTTAACTCTTCTTTAGAGTATTTCATTTTATCTGTAAATTATTTCAAACAATTTAATATATAATTATTTAATTAAAATAAATAGAATATACTGTATATATATATTGTGTTATAACCAGGGTTGGAAAAATACAAGATTTTGAATTTTGGCTTGTATAATACAATGTACTTCTTCTATAATACAATTTTAAAACTAATATATATCATATATATACAGGTACATACTATGTTGAAAAATTTATTTTAAAAATTTAGTAATAATATAATTGCTAGAAAATGTATTATTGCTATAATAATCGTTGTTTTAATTGTTGTATATAACTATAATAATTTAAAATAAGATAGAAATTCAATAAAAATTAATATTAAATCTATATTTATTATAAAACATGGCTTACATTTCTTATATAAATGCTTTTTATTACAGTACTGTATAATACACTTTATACAAACATTTTGTCTCTGCCAACACTGGTTATTACTAATTATACATTTTAAAAACATTAATTTTTATAATATTACTGTATATATAATAAATATATAATAGTAAATAAAATATACAGTGCATTTAGTCACTAAATTTTAGTGTATTTACTGTACTATTACTGTACAAGTTTATAACTTATATGATTAAATTAAATAATTAATAAAATATAATAATCATACCTTTATACTGATGTTGATTATGTTTATGTTTGTCATTTAAAGTCATGTTTTGATAAATAATAATTAAATAATGAATTATTATAGATTATCTAATTGACTGAAACCACTATTTTGTTAAACATTGATTATTTTTGCCAACGTATCTGAAAAATCTTATTATTGTATTACTGGTTATGTTTGTTTGAATTCAAGTTTTAGTAGTATTAGTAAACAACTATTAAAACCAGTATACAGTAGTTATGAAGTTTTAAAGATTGATTAAGTAGTATAACTAATCATTAGATATATGTATACATTTGAGTATACATTTTAGTAAATTTTCGATATCTATATATATATAACTACCGAAAGCGTCATTCACGCGGCACTATTGGTATTATATACGAAGTTAACCGAAGGGCAGATCTGTATATGACTACAATCGCTAACATTTGATACAATTTGTCATCTTTTCAATGGTTTTATTGAAAATCTCAGCAAAACATTAAAAAGTTTTTTACCACATAATGTGACAAAATAAATGATATGTTGAATATTAAAAAATAATTTTTATATATTTATATTTTATAGAATTTTTATACAAATAAAAATATTTCTATAGCATAAATCCAAGAGTCTTATTCTAAATATTTTATTTTTTAAAGTATTTTCTTAAAATTGTATATAAAATTTAAATTAATATTTATAAAATAGATATTCCAGACTCACATAATTAGATTTTTTTTTTTAAATTACAATACATTTTAAATTTGCATTTTTGTTAAATAAGTGTTAAATTAGTTTTACATTAAAGAAAAAACATTATTAAATCATAGTTAATTAAAAATTATATATAAGTTAGATTTCATTAATATAATTTAGATCTCGTTATAATTATAATTAATTGGCATATAATTACTTAATTATAAAATACCGTTAAAATGCAGTTAATAATTAATTAAATGAATTGTGTAACTTTGAACTCCAATTACAGGTTATTATTTTATTGTAGCCATACTTTCATAGTATAAATATATTATGACAGCAATTCATAAACAATTAACAATTTAAATAATAATGTCTTAATTATAAAAACATATACAGAAATTATCTATTTTACAAATTTGACTCACAATTAGCGGATATTATTATATATTTCAAAAAAGTGTGTTTTAACAAATATTACATTTTAGATGTCATTGTTTCCTCATTATAGACATAGATATCATTTACCATATAATTAAATTTTACATATCTAAGTTCAAATCTAAGAAATTGTACAAAATTTTGGTTAAATAAACATTATATAACACAATAATAAATGATAATTTAGGATAAATTGTATTTACTGTATATTATATACTGTTTACTACTTTATTGGTCCACATTATTTTATTATAATTATTATAAACATTAGGGTTTATGTACAAAATATGTTTGTCTTGAATCACATGTATATTATATTTTAACATTAACACAATTTATAGAAAAAATTAGTATTATAAATAATGTATAATACATTATGTAACTCAAAATTTCAATTATTATAAAAAAAATAATTGTACTATTTTTTGTATATATATTATATATAAGGATTTCTGGTTTTTTTTTGTTTAAACAGTTTTTAAAAAATTATTTCATTAAATATTTGTTATTATTGTTAATATTCAACAATAGTTGTCTTAATTCAAATGTTAGTAAAAATATATGTGCGTCTCTCTCTCTCTCTCTTAAAAGTTATTCAATGATTTTAGATATTTAAATATATTTTTAAAATCTCAAACAATAATAATTATAATAATGGCACCCAAATAAACATTAACATAATTATAAAGGTTATAAAATTGTTGATAATTAAAGTAGTGTTTTATTATATTATATGTAAAATTATATAATGTGTCGTATGTTTTATCATAATTACATTAATTATTATATAATATAGTAATTAAATATAATAAATTTTGCTATGATATCTATAAATTAATATAATAATCAACATGCAATTTACAATTTGAATATAATCATCATTTTATACAATATTATTTTATAGTCTATAATTTTCGGTGTTTATTTATTTTAACTTAAAATAATAATTTTTTAAAACCATATATTTTAAAGAAAAAGTTTATACATAAAAGAAACAAAATTACATTTTTTCAATTATTTTTACTTTTTTTACGCAATACATTATCTGAAAATTCACGATATGTCACGTTAAAGTAAATATAATATAAATGTATAAATAAATTTTACATTTAGTAAAAACGTATATTAATAACATGGTATGTGTATTGTACTGTGTCTTCACTTCATATACATTAACAACAAATATTATAATAATAGTTAAAATATTATCAAAAGCTTTAAACTAAAATTATTTTTAAAAAGAGATTTTTTTAAATATTGATATAATCCAAGAAAAGTTGCATATATAAGATATATTAAAATTAATTAATAAAAAGTTAAATACTATATAAAACAAAAACTACATATTCATCAATCATAAAACTAATTAATTTTTTAAATATGTATTTTGCAATCAACTATGTGTTCATGTCTTGGATGTGGCCTTTGGATTAGTCAGTGAAGAGTTGGGATGTGGAGCGCAACCATTGGTATCGTTATTATAATCAGAATTTGTGGCACTTTTTACTTTAGAATAAATTTTTAAAAACTCTGATTCTTGCGATTGTTTGTCCGGTGATGACGAGCCCGACGTTGAGGTGACGGTATGTTCAGCACTGGACTGTTCGTGTTGTTTGATTTTGAGTTGTTGTTCCTCCAGACGTCTCTCAAGACTTGACCGACGCGACAGCTTTTCTGCCTCCAGTTCTTTACGCTTTTGGTTGTCCTTACGTTTTGCCAACTCTTTCTGCAACTCATTCTTGCCATTCAATACATTCTTACCACTAAAACAAAGAAAATATATAACAGTTGTTATTATCTAAAAAACAGTTATATTTTTGATTAATCATTAGTAACTGATAAATAAATTGTTAATTTTCCTAAATTATCTGATCTTATCAAACAATATATTGTAATCAAATCACATTTTATAAAGAGTTCACGAAAAATAATACATCAATATTTAAATTGTTTTATTCAAAAATATTTAGATTTTTAGATTAATTAAACTGATAATAACTTGGATAATACATATAGTTTTCTTAATTTAAATATATATATATAAAGTAATTAATCTGAATTAACTGTTCAAATCATATATCATTATCTAAATACATGAAATCATTATATTAGTTTCAAATACCTATTTTGTTTCAAATTACTCATATATTTAAAACTTAGATTTAATTATTTTTTCAATGTATAACAAAATCTTTAAATTTTTAGAGAAATAATTTTTATTGAAAGCAGATTTCGAGGGTTTAGCAACAATTAAGATAAATTATACTTAAAATATAACGTTATATTGTATATAATTGAGAAAAAAGTAGTTATATACAGTATATGACAGTAAATGAGCCAAAAAATGTTGAGGCAATTAATGGTCGTTAGCTAACAATCAATCATATCATTAGACAATCATTTGCTTTAACAAAGTTTTACTTTTTGTTTCGTTTATTACTATAGTTTTTAAATATTGTTGTTTATTTTAACTTAAATATATGAGAGTTTTTAATATGAATTCTAAATAAATAAAAATTAAAAATTTAACTATCAGTTTATTATTATAAATATACAGATAAAAATAAAATATTTGATCGATTGATTCATAATTATTTTTTTCATTTGAAAACATTAAATTATATCAAAAGATGTTTTATAAAATAGTAAATCAATTAAATCAATTTTGTGATTTAAATTCAATTTATGGTTATTATGGAAATGTGTACAATATTTTCATAATTATTAAATAATTTAAACATATCTAAACATATTTTACAAATATAATATTTCTGTACAATAATAAAATCAACAATCATTAGACTTGTTGAGAGAAATGTATAAATATAGCCAAAATATAGCCTCACGTATACCTCTCTCTCTCTTATTTTTTTTATTGAAGAAAGTTTTTTTTGTTAAAACAAAAACAAAACTTTTATACATTAAGAGATGAATGACATTCAATGAAAACAACTATTAGTATAAATATATCACTAATGAGTTTTCTAATAACAGTATTATTACATTTCATTTATTTTACGACTTTTAGTTTTATATTATTACTTTTGTTAAATAATTTTTTACTAAAAAAAATCTTATAAAATTTGTAAAATGCTGTCAAATTTTATGTTTAACATATATAACATTTCAATCGTTCATTAAATCTATGCTAAAAAATATTTATAGTTAAAAAGACAATACCTATACAATGTTTTATTTATGGGTATATTTTGTGTTAATAAGACTTTTACATAAAAAATATAATATAAATAATTGTCAAATATTTAAAATATCAATCCTATAAATAACATCTAGATTTCTGATAATACTGTAGTATTATAAATTATAAAATAATTAAACTTAATTTAATTTAGATCTAAATTAGATAAGTAAACTATATTTAAATAATAAGTTATAACTAATGTGGAAAATTATATCCGCAATAAACTATAAGAAATAATAAGAAATTAAAGACTTAATTAATATTTTATCGCAAAACACTTGAATAATACATTAGTTAGGGTTGACAACAATAACATTGATAACAATATTATATAATTTATATCATATATAAAAAGGTTATGTCTAAGTTAATAGTTAAATAGGTTATACGATACTAACTATTATTATTTCTCTCATATATTATAATTTATTTTTATTTTTTAAAAATCTTTTTTCACATCCTTTGAGACTATTTTATAAATAATTTTGTAACACAAATATACATAAATGATAAACAACAAAAAGCATTGTAACTGTATATTGATTGGTGTATTAACTTTATTTTTAAGATAGTTTTTTTAATATAATAATTTAGGATAATTTGAATTTACGAAAATARCATTTTGATAACAATTTATTGTACTTAATACATATAATTTGTCAACAAAACTGTTTATATCAATACAGTTACAGTAAAAATTATAATAAAAACAAATATTTAATGTTTTTTTATTGAGAAATGCTAATATTAAAATTATTATTATTATTATAAATTGCTATTTATTTTAAATATATTCTTATGAATAGTATAATAGCTGTTATCATACAATTTTATTTGATAGATATTTTTTAATACTGTAATATTATTTCTTTGATAACAAAAATTCAAATTATTTTCTCAACAAAAACTTGATTTAAAAATATAATTTAAAACTATATTTGTATACAAATATAAAATTTTGTATCTAATTTTATACAGCAATCTAAGCATGTGTCTGAATTTAAATCACTAAATCTTTTTGCTATTACAACACAAAAATAAATTGGAAAATATAAGAAAACTTTTTTCTCATTTTTTTTGTATTTATTCGTCTCAAACAATAATAATTTCTTATATTTGGTGTTAACTTAAATATATAACAAAATACTTCATTTATATACAAAAACATTATATTTTTGAATTTATATTTTATATTTCATATTCAGAATTGATAATAAATTTATTTTTATCGAACAATATTTATTAGTATTATTGCTTTTATATTTGATTTTGCGATCTTTTAGGACACAAATATTTCTAATAAAATAAATATAATGTTACAAATAAAACATTTAGTAAAGTATTAATAATCTATTCACTAATAATTTAATACATGAGTAATAGCATATGTTAGTCAATAGACAAGAGATAACTAAAAAATAAAATACTAAATAATTTAATTCATATTCAAATATGCAAATCAATATATATTACATGCAATCAATTGAATTTATAGGTAAAATAATACGGTTTGATATTTTTTATATAGTAATCTTATAGTCTGTATAATATTTGTATTGATTTATTCAAATAAGTTTTGTCTGTCAAAACAAAATCAATAAAATGTATTGAAATGTAAAATACATACACTTTTTGATTCCAAAGCATCTCTTTGTGAATACTCATCCTTTCGTTAGACTCGAGACACGGATTAACCAGTTTTCGGGGAATAACGAGTCCTTCTTCATCCAAGTTTGGCAATACTGGTACACCATTACCATTCATCTTATGATTGGGAGAACCATTTCGCTGATGATGTCTCATCATTGGCGTCGGCAACGATGATGTGTGACTACCATTGTGTCCATTATTATTGTTATTCTTGTAGTTGTCATCGTCTCTATAGTCCGGTTCGGGAATCATTGTCTCAATTGTATTTCGGTCACAACTTTAATAATTTATAAATAGTTTATCACTTGACTATCAATACAATTTCAAACTATTTTTAACACATTGATATTTAAAAACTTTTTTTAATATAACACTTATTATAATGAAATACTTGTTATAACAATCTATTGTTGTGTAATTCAATAGAGATTTATTCAACAAAAATATGATATGAAACGAGTGGACTGATCGATGGCAAACCTACAATGAAATAAATGGTAAACTAATGAATAAATTATTTATGCCATTCATTAATATTATTATTATTACATTTATTTAATTCAATAAAAATAAAAAGATAATATATTTCAATAAAATAAAATATATACTCAATTATCACACACACAATATCAATGTCTTTTGTAAGTTGCAAATGTATGCAAAACTTTTTGTTTGTTAGTTACTTGACATACAATTTTGTTATTATTTTTGTTGTTTGTATTGTTGTTTATTAATATTTATCTTTCCCATTAATGTTATTTATAATTTTTTATAGTTTGAAAAACAATATGATTTATCATTGGCTGACTATTTGGTGTCTATGTCTTATATAACCAACAAAAACACGCTTAAATAAAAACAAAAATAACTATAATAATGAATAACCATATTTAATAACAATTGTATTAGAATTTTAAACATTCATTAATTAAAAATAAATTATTTAAAAAGGTTTGTAATATCAATGTTTCAAGTTTTTGTTTGCTTATCTTTGATAATATATTATAATTTAATTTAAATTAATGTCATCTCAAAGTATATGTTTCGCTTGAAAGAAGTATTAAAAGTAATTAATTAGATAGAGTTTGACATTAATTTTATTCTAATAAATAATGAAATAAATAATACAATATATTGATTAGATAATAGATATATATATAATTTATTAAATATAATATATAATTGAGTGTACACTATATTTTTATGATATTTGAACACTAATTTTTATTAGATGTTTCACTGAGTGGTTATCCTAAAAATGTCAAATAACTTTAATTATATACTTTAATAAAAATATTTAATATTAGGTTTATTGAAAAATGATTAGGCATTTATAGTCACTAAAAAATACAGTACTATAATACTATATATATCAGGGTTGCTAAAGGTTTTCGATTTCAGGGGGGGGGGTACAGGGGGAGGTAAAATGGCAAAATTTTCGAAAAAGCTTGGGGGGGGGGGGGGGTATAGGGGGAGGTGAACATTTTTTATTGCATTTTTAAACGACAATTTTTGCCAAATTTGAGTAAATTCCCATTAAATTCCCACTAAATTCCCATTAAATTCCCACTAAATTCCCACTAAATTCCCACTAAATTCCCACTAAATTCCCACTAAATTCCCACTAAATTCCCACTAAATTCCCAATAAATTCCCAATAAATTCCCAACAAATTCTAAATAAATTCCCATGAAATTCCCAATAAATTTCAAATAAATTCCAAATAAATTCCAAATAAATTAACTAATAAAAATATTCTTAACTTAATTTCTCAATACTCAAAATGATTTCTAAATATTAATAATTGCATAAATATATATATAACTATTATAATTATTAAATAAAAATATTATTTAGATTTAAAAAATAGTTATTAATTAAAAAATTAATGATATAGTACTGTATTTATTTATTATAACGTTTTAATAATAATAATAATAAAAATAAAATTGGCAGAAATAATTATTAATTAGTTCTAAATAATTAATTTAATTTAAGAATATATATTTTTATAGTATTTTATATTGAACCATAACTAACACAATTTAATATAAAGATTCTAAATTCCCACTAATTCCTTATAAATCCCCACTATATTCCCACTAATTTTAAAAAATTGATTTTAATTAAAAAATTAATGCTATAGTACTGTATTTATTATAACGTCTTAATAATAATATTGTCAGAAATAATTATTAAATAACTAAATAATTAATGTAAGAATATTTTTTTATATAGTATTTCATATTGAACTATAATTAACACATTTTAATATAAAGTTTAAAAACATAGGTTAAAATATTAAAATTTATGCTAAAAATTTGTTTTCATCTTTTAATATGAAATAATATATATATATATTATCATTTATAAAGAGTTAAAAAATAAAAAAAATATATTTCATTATTTTTTTTAATTGGTGGGAATTTATTTTGGAGCTTTTTCCCTTGTGGAGTGCCCCAACTCTATTTATGTAACATTTAGTTTATATCATAATTATTATTTTTAAATCACATAACTAACACATATTAATATAAAGTTTAAAAATATTAAAATAAAATTATTTTAAAATTTATTCTAAAAATTTTAGTTTTTAACTTTTAATAAGAAATAAAATATATATTATCTTTTATAAACAGCTAAAAAATAAAATAAAACATTATCATTAATTTATTTGAAAATTGGTGGGAATTTATTTTTTAGCTTGTGGAGTGCCCCAACTAGTGTAAATAATGTTAAATTGATGTAATTAAGTATTTTTATCTATTTATTTTCTATACATAAGCTATTAATTTATATTAAAACAAATTTAATATTTATTTTTTTGTTTAATATAAAATTTTACATAGTTGAAAAAAATTTTAAAATTTTACATAGGCTTCAGGCCAGGGGGGGGGTAAAAGCCAAAATTTTTCCATCTCAGGGGGGGTAAGACGTCTTACCCCCCCCCCCCCCCTTTAGCAACCCTGATATATATATAATTTGAACAAACAAATAAATAATTTTACCAATAAGTTAAGTGTTTTATTTCATCAATTACCACAAAGAAAACATTAATTACTATATTTACTTAACTATACTGAAAATTATAATTCAAGTTCATACATTTACGTATAATTATTTATGATAGTTAACTGTTTAAATATATGCTGTCTATAAAAAATCGATACAAACAAACATTATATAATATATATGAATAAAAATGTTTAAAATTAATTGTTAATTTTGTCCCATTTATACTGATAACAGTATATAATATTAATAGATTTAATATAAAATTATATATTTTATTTATTTAAAATTATTTATTATTTAAAAATAGGTTGAAATACGTATAATACAACTATAAATAGGGAGTGTCTATAATCTCTATATAAAACAATGACATTTTAAAAATAAACTTTTTTATTTTATAATTAAATAAAATTTTTAATAACTATATTTGAATATAAAAATAATATTAAAATAAAACATTTGATGATTCATTGATCTAGATTTTGATATTGTCGACAACTAGTATATAATTTATTAACCATATACAACATTAAAACATTATTTTCATGTTTTTACATTATTTTTAAAATTGTAAAATATTATAAATTAGTATAAAAATACATAAACTATTGTATCCTTAAGAGCAAAATATATAAACATAACATATAACTATAATCAGAAATTATATTTACTGTATAAAACATTTAATAGCATTTATTATAAAATAGAGAAAATTATATATAATTATTACATAACTTCAAAATAACTTATTTTTGCCTTAAATGGTAATGAATTTGCGCTGAAATTATACGATACTTATGGTATCTCTAACAACACAATGCTATTCAACAACAAAAAAGACTTATCTAATGACAAATAAAGTGCAACAAAATTACATTCATTAGAAACTTATTAATAATTAGTTATTATTATCAATTATTTAATAATTGTTGAAAATACTGTAAATACCAAATGCTTGTCTAAGTTATGTCATAATATATATGCGAAGTCACGTATTTTTATCAAGTAATTCACGTTTATAAACACTTTTTAATAATAGTAATAATAATCGTTACAAACAATTCATGACAATCCTATAACAAAATAATAGCTTATTAATAAATATTTTAATTTAAACAAATGATTTTTCCCACAAATTTGTCTTAAAATACATCTAAATTATGCCATAAAATGCATACAAATGTTCACTAAACATGTGATAACTATAAAGGGAATCACTTTTTAAAATTAATAGCCAATAAAAATAGTTTACTAAATCAATTGAATTTGAAAATTGCCAAAAGAGTTACTATTATTATTACTGTATTATTATTAAATTACAATATATATATATATATATATATACAATATATATAAAACAAATGTGCATTTCTATAACCTATTACAGGCTCATTGAAAATCAATAAGCATTTAGTTTAATAATAGAGTGAATATATGGCCCTCAATGACCATTCATTCAAACAATTTAATAATATGTTTAAAACCACAATTATTCCTCACGTTTAAACATTATATTATTTATTATTATTATTATTTTACTTATTTGGCATATAAATCTTACCACTAATTTTAAAGTGTTGTGTATTTGAGATTTATTTTTATGTTTGAATTATTCACTATAATAGATAGTTATAAAATAATTTTTTTAATATAAAAATTGAATTAAATTACTAAATGATCCAAAAAATTAATAACCATTTTATTGGCATTTTGTCGTAGTTTTATAAATTTTAACAATAAAAAACTAAATGTTATATTAAACTTTTTTTTTAATAAAAATGGATTTATAAAAAAAAATTATGTAGACTTAAGAAAATAAATAATGGATCGGAAAAGAAATCACAAGAAAAAGCAAATCAAACCAACAAAAACTTATCAGTCAGTCATCTGTAAAATTATAAGTAAACTTCGTTTCACTTAAAAATCTTTTCATTATATTTTTAATATTTTTATAAATATATACAATATATACTGTGTGTATATAACTGTCAACTCAATATACAGTATATATATAATTCAATAATATACAGTACAGTATTATACTTTGCGATCTGTAATATAAAAATTATAGAAAACATTATATACCGGTATATATAACTTTAATTTATTATTTATTTTTAAAAACCTCATATTTTAGTTTTACAAAATACCATTGAAAACCAGTATAAAAAATAAATTWAAAAAAACATTTGTACTGTATGTTTATTATTATATAAAAGTGTTGTTTGAATTGATCAAATAATATTAGAATATTTAAATTTAAAATAACGTAAAATTTTTAAAGTATTTATTTTTTCTTAAAAATCTTCTAATAATATATTAAATACTATGAAATTTAGTATAAAAATATTAAAAATCACTTCATTTACATTATAAAAATTATTATTTTATTTAAAGTTAAAAATTCAATTTAAAGATTTTATAACATGTGTTGTATATAATATGTTGTTTTACTTGTTGTAAATTATACTTATTTTTATTATTTCTTATAATTGTGAAAATTCAATTAAAAGATTTCAAATATATAACAAAAATTAAAAATAATATTTAATTTCAATGTAATAAAACTCAAATCAAATGCTGTTATCTTAATATCATTTTGTTGATGTTTTCCCAAATTTTTTCAACATTTAAATTTCAAAAATCATATTTTTGTAAACTTCTAATTTAATGTCACTTTATATCTTAAACGTCTATAATATCATTAGTATAGCATTTATTTCACATATAACTTATATTTTTGTGATTAAAGATATTAACAAAATAATTATATATATAAACGATTGATTGAAAACTATTAATTATTGCAAAAGTTTTAGTCACATAAACACATATAACAACATATTTTGAAAGTCATATATTATCAAATATTAGCACATATTCCCCATATAACTGTAATATAATGTAAAATAATAGTTGAATTACATTTTTCTTATGTATTTTTAAATGTATTATTTATTCAATTTTTAAAAAATAGTATTTTATATGAATGCAACATAATTTGTTAATTTTTGTAGACAAATAACATAATATTTACGATATTTTTTCTAATATTTTCTAGTGTCTGCTAAAAGACAATAGGAATGAAAGCATTATTTGCATTAATTTAAATTTATACCAACATTTTAAATTAAATAATTTTAATTTACGTGTTTTTAAGTATGAATAAGAAAAAATGTAAAATATTGTTTTATCATTAATTGTAACACAAAATTAATTGATTGATTTTAAATATAATCACATATTTAGACTTTTCAAAGCAAATATTATCACATATTTTCATGTTTTTAAACAAATATTTCATTGAATAAAACCTGAATTTTAGTCACATATATCTAAAGTTACTAATCATTAGTTATGTTAAATTATACTAAAATACCTTAAGTTAACTTAATTATTAATAAATGAAAATATAGTACATAAAATCTATCTATAATTAATTAAATAAGTAATATTAAAAACAAATAAAAAAATTAACGAATTACAACTTTTTTTTAAACTAAAATCTAATATTACTATAAACAACAATAAAACATAATATTCTCATAATTAAATATTTCTAATTAATACATGTCCAACAAATATTATTAACCGTATAAAATTGGTGTAAAAATAAAATTATACTACAATTAATGTAAAAATTATTACCAAAAATACATATTATTGCCTATTAATAATAATAATAATAGCAATAAAATTCTCACTATTAATTAATATAAGAGTTCAAGGAAAATAAATATACAGTATATATAATATAATCTATATATTTTATAGCGTGTTAAATGTATTAAAAAAATAATTTAATTTAAAATCTATTTTAAGGGTTATATAAAAAATGTAAAAAATAATTTATTTATAGCGTTTCGCAGCAAAAAATAAACTAAAACAAAATACAAAAACTTGTTTTCTATACATAGATTTTAGTGATTTATACCATTTTCTCCTTTTATATTCATTACGAGACAATAATAATGTTAGACTTATATTAATGTCGCTAAAAAATTTCATTCAAAATTAAAGTCAGTGACAATAATCAATCTTTTAGATAGAAAATCTCAATACTTAAGCACTGGTAGGACACGAGGCGTACTGTAAATGTTAGTTACAAACAAAGGGGACTAGAAATAAGGCTACCCTTCAATGTTATACATTATGAGAGCAAATTTGCATAAAACTAACATTTATTTTTACTGTTTTTATACCATAACTTTCAAAGCTTAGTATTTAATGTTAAACCATAAGGCAATAGGCAATCAATGCGTGGGAAATACAATTGAATGGAAATCAGTATTAATCTAAAAATATCGATTCAATGACTAACAATATGACTTCCCAATAACCGCTATACTAAACGGTTACCATATTATATTCCTAGTGATTGTGTCCAAAAAAACTACTATTCCTCTTGAGTTTGTTTGACTCACCACTGCGTATAATACAATGAAGGAGACACTCCTATATTTAATGAGATGTACTCCGATTGCAATTGTCTGGTAGTTTCCGCTTCAACTCTCATGTAATAACAGTTAACACTCAAAAAGTTGTCTAATTTGCAAAAATATAGTTATATACGCGTATATATCTAAACAAAAACTAATATTTTTTTCTCATTGATTTTTAATTGATTTTTCTAACCTATTATTAAAATTAATTACAAATATTGAACTAATAATTAAAGGCTAAGCAATATTGAGTGAACATAAGTTTTCAAAAAAAAATTATATCCTTATACTAACATTACTAACAGCATTTCTTTAAATATTAGTTTTCAAAAAAAACTAACTATAATTCATCAAAATTATTTGCAAATTATGTCATTTATAATAATAATATATTCCATTAAATTCAAACATACAAATAATAAACTCAATAAAAACAGGACATAATGTAATGTTTTTAAAATATATATATACATTAAATAAATGTATAAATTAAAATGAAAAAATTACACAAAATAATAAATATACCTTTGAGTTGATGCATCACATAAATGTCACAAAATTGTTTTAACAAAATAGTAACTAAAAAATATATTTTAAACGTATATCACATCTAATCTAAATAATGCACTTATTTCTCTTCCTCTATATTTTATATATTATTATTTCTAATACAATATATTATGCAAAATAAAAAAAAATTAGATTAATAATAATAACATTACATCAAATCTAATACAATGTACTCTTTGTCATAGAATATAATATTATTATATTATAATATATAATATAATGCAAACATATGAATAATAGAGCATATATTTAGGTCTTCATATATTTATATAGTTTGAGATCATTGTAAAAACATATCTTTCTATTGTATTATAAATATATATTAATTTTATTATTTGAATTGAAAAAACAACAAATGGTTTATTGTAATAAATATTCACAAAGATGTGTTTCATAAAATATAGTAAAATATTTCACTAAATATATTAAACCACAAAACTTTGATTAATGTAACAAAAATTAAAAACACTTGAGTTTGAAGTAAACAAAATAATTTATTATTATTATTTAATTAATAATGTAATTGTGTTAACACATATGTTAAAATGTGTTAAAATACTGTTTTTATTACACCATAATGTTTCAATGGGAAAGGTGTTACCTATATTTTTATTTTTGTTTAAATTGTCGACTCTTGATATAAAAATAAATATAATTGAAAGTAATAGCTAACAAATAAGAAAAAAAGTAGGATAACATTTATTTAGTTATTGTTTGATTATTTTTGTTACTCATTATTTTATATACTTATATACTTAAATCTTATATAACATTTCAGTTAACTTCAATATAATTCAGTAAATCTTTTACTCAAAACTAATGAAATGAATGCAAAATCGTTAATATCAAAAACCAATACATACTTTTACTGTATAATATGCAGTGTATATCACAATATAATAAAAAAAATCATTTACTTTTACTTATAAAAGTGATGTCAATCTCCTCAGGGAATTACTGACTGTACAGTATATTTCTTTACGATTATATCTCAAAATTGCATACTTTTTGATGATAAATATTATAAAAGAAATATATAATGAATATAACAAAATATAATAAATATTAATGATATATAGAATATACTGTCTTATTATTATTATTATTATATATTTATAAAATGTCAGAAATAGTTTTCTTATGTTATGTCAATCATTAATTTAGTTTCAATGAAAACTGGTGTATAAGTCATCACAGATTTGTCATTAATGTCAATCTGTCAGTAAGTATGTATGAAATGAAATGAAAAAAAAGAAATAAAGAAAGAATCGACAAATTATATCTATTTTACTCACAAAATCTAATAAATTTATTTCATACTATTTGAAGAAATTTATTATTTAATTTCCTAATAATAACATAAATGATTCAAATTAAAATAATATATAATAAGATTATTAAATTTGAATTCATAAAAATATTTACACGTGCGGAAAAATAATACGCGTTTTTATATGTAGTATCAGTGTAATGGTCTATAAAAAAGGATAATAAAAATCTATTTTCATTTAAAATTAATCTTATTTACATTTAATAGTTTAGATATATTAAATGCAATTCATAACATCATAGACTAGACTAAACATCTAAGTTATAAATTACAACAATTAATAATAAAAATGTCTTATAAATAGTAGAAATGCAGCAATTTTTGGTAAATCGTTAACAACTAGAAATAAGCTCAAAAAATGGTTATATAATATAAACATTAATAAAAGTTAATCCTAACAAAAATTATATAATAGTCTCTGAAGCTAATAATGAAAAAACAGTTGCTATTTATTAAAATATCAGTCATTTATAAAATAAAATAATGACTCGTTTTATATTCATAAATGCATTTTTGTCGACTGAAAACAATAATATTGTTATTATACAGTATATATATTTAGATTTTTTGATTATAAACTTGTAATGCAGTAAAACGCCAGCAAAATGTTATATAAAAATATTTATATTATTGTTATTTCAAATTGCAATATCCTTTTCAAAAATTTATATTTTAGTGCTTCGGATGAATTATAATTACGGTTATATAGACTTTTATTATAATAATACAGTAATAATAATAATATTTATAATGATAGTCTGAATTTTGAAGGAAATACTGTATAATACTGTATTTTAGTGTAATATTGAATAGAATAAGCAGTTATTTATACAAACATTTTCATATAATTTATATAAATTTCGGGATTTTTTAGATAATAATTTTATTATTGTCTTATGTCATAAATCTTTTACTTTTTTTATTTTGGTAGACTTATAGCATAACAGTGATAACTGTTGAATAAATAAATAACATTTTAATAACACAGCATAACATAACTTCATACGTAAATTTATATTCATATAATCACTATTTTTAATAATAATAATAAGTAAAATGATAGAAAATATTTTAGCATCAAAATGTCAAACACATTGTGATTAAGACCAGTAAATAAAACTATGAATCTATGATATAACGCTATTTTTGTATTCAATCGTTATATTATATGTATACTAAATCATTTTTATAATGTAAAATGAGTTTATTAATTCATAATCTAAAACTAATACATAATACGTTAGTTTATAAAAAATAATTAATAAAAAATTCCTGTATTTATCAAGTTGTACTAAAATTAAATACAGTATTATTAAACTATAATCAATATGATAATACTGTATATAATTCATCTTTAAGTGCAAAATAACATTGATTAAGCATTAAAGCAGATTTGTTGTCATCAAAAAAGCAAATACAATAACTTATGATATGAAAACCTTAAAACATTATTAATGAAAATATTATACAAAATATTTATAACAAATACACTAATATCTACACATTCCTAACAAATTAAGTAAACCGTGCATTATATGTATTTGTAAATTATGTATGCTATCTATCAAAAGTCAGATATTATGGTATAATTTTAATGGACTTTTTACACCATATTATCGATGGCATTACATAAATAGCCGCCAGAGATGTTACAAACATACACTTTGGGGTTTTGACTATAATTTTATTATTAATACAACGCTAAATATTTAGTGTATACTATATATAAATATATCTAACTGTTTTAAATATCCAAAGTTAAATTATATTTGAGCCAAATATGTCAATCAATTGTCATATATATATATATATACGGTATGCTAAGTTACAAAAGTTTTTAATTTTTTAGCATTTTTGTCTCTTTAGATATATTTTTTACTAATTCGATGCATCCTATCTATTAAAATATGATACATTATTATTACGATATTGGATATACAGTATTGGAAATGTTTGATTTAAACATTTAAAAAAAAGATTTCAATGAATGGCATAAATGCAGACAATGCTTATAATAAGCTAATATTTGTCTTAAGACTCTTAACAGTTGGTAAATGTGTCATAATTGTAATGATTATGATTTTATAATTGTTTATATGCCGTAAACATCTTTTATAAATCGTCGCTCATATGTGATGTAATTATTTTCCTATTAAACGTTAGATTATAATTAAAACAAGTTATGCTAAGATAAATGTATGTAAATTTAATATAAGTTATATAATATAAGTAGCATTTAAATAAAAATTTCGAAAACCTAATTAAAGCAACAAAAAAATCAACAAATAATTCAAACGATTTACTGTATGAACAAACATTTTAATATAAAATTTAATTAGATATTGAGTTAAAATTTAATGTAAATCTTGAAAAAATTACTCAATAGTGATATTATTTAATAAGAAAATTGTTAAGTTTCATAAAGTAATGTTGTGTTTAAATTGATAATTACAGTAAGGAAATCGCAAATAGTTTAATTTATGCAATTGTAAAACGTTAACCAATTTTTTTATATAAAAACGTGTATAAACATAAGTTATTTAATTAAAAATGCAACAAAATGTGCTCTCATAATATCAGTTCAATTATTTTATAATTAAAATTTGAAATCAAATGAAAATATTTTGTGAAAAAACTTGTTAATTGTCAACAAAAATTTGACAAAAAGTTACTTTCATTGATAATAATAATTAATATCGACAAAATTATATGACAAATAAATTGTTTTAACCCATATTAGTTAAATTATATTAAAGATAATTATTAAAACTATTTTAATTTTTGTTTTGTCAAAATGGGTTCCAGTTATATGTCTCTGAAAAATAATAATCAATAGACAAGTAAAGCATTTGATACTTTATTAAAAAAATAAAACATAAAATTATTACTATTATATTAGTTTGTTTTAAATTACTGTCATTTATTTTAGTTTAATGATGTAATGACGTGAATAGTTTTGCCACTCATTAGACAGTCATCTCAGAAAATATTTATATTTGTTTGTATACAATGTATGTCTAAAATCACTTCACTTCAATACATTCACTATAAATTAATATAAATTACTTCCTTATAAAGTGTTTAAACAAAAAAATATTGTGTTTAATATCTATATTTTTGTAGATTTTAATTATTTTATAATAACAAAACAATATTTTTGAAAAATTATAATTATAATATAACTAAAATTAATTATAACAAATACATTATTTTAGTCAGCATTAAATTATGTGGTTTTACCAAACAAAATACATTTTTATCAGCTTTTATTATATATTAATATCAAAAATAATTAATTAAACCTATTTTTATGCAAATATCACATATGGATAGAATACAATACAATACAGTAATACTAAATTAATAATATAATGAAATAACCCAAAATGTAAACATCAAATTCAAGAGTATAAAAATAATTAATTAGTATAATGATTACAAATACAGTATTATAACACAACTTTATATTTATAATTATATATTATATAATGACCTATTGTATTATTTATGGTTTAAATTATAATTTATCATATTAAATTCTTCAATGTGTTTAATTGACAATATTTAAACTAAAATTTTTACTAATAATTATTGTGCAAACTTATGACTGTATATATTATAAATATGATTGTTAATAATTTATTAGTTGGCAGCAATTATAATTTTTATAACATTGTCTAATAAATTAATTTTATTAAATTAAAAGATAATAAATGACAAGTAATTACAATAAATACTAATAAAATACTAATAAATAAATACAATAAAATCAAACATTTCACAGTACTATGAAAGTGCTTATTGAGATTAATTGCTTTAAATATTTTTAATGTATTAATACAATAGTAAGCACTTATACTAAATATCTGATAAGATTTAACTATAAAAATATAATACATTTTTCAGATATGATAAAATAAAAATACATACCTTTTTTTATAAAAATGTGATGTATTTTGTATACACAATGTGTATCTTCAATAATAGTCAGATTAAGTAAAAAATGTCAAATGTATTCAATTTATTGAATATTATAATACAGTGAGTAATAAATTTATACAATATATTAATATTAATAATAAACGGATATTTTATTAATCAATTTATTGTCGATTATATTGAAATCAGTGGAAACACATCAATGCGATAGTCATAAGTGTTGTATAGTTTATGGTATGAAATGTCAGATTCAATGCTATTATTAAATGGCTTTAAAAGGAAATCAAATTATATTTTTGCCGACAATTCACTCTTTATTATGAAAAATATTTTAATATATATTATATACACAGTATTTCTCGATATTTTATACAATATATAGCAATGAAGTCACTGTTATTATTAACATTAGAGACCAAACATATTATTTAAGAGCCACTATCTGACTGACTGTCAGTGATAGCGTCGGAGGCGAGGGATATATACAATACGGTCGGGTAATAAAAGGTTGGGCACTGGGAATCTACCAGTGCTTGTCAGCGATAAATCACTGTATTTACAGTCAGTGGGAGATAGAGAGCCGTGTCTTTAGCTGATTGCTGTGATGTTGTATCAGTCAATGGTTAGGGTATCTTACAGTTTGTTGTCGAGTAACTACACTCTCTCTCACACATCTAACTGTGCGCTAAACAACACAACAAACAATGCAAACTCTGTGAGACTCAGTCACAGACTGGAAAGTACTTACATTCAGTCAATCAGTTGTTTTAGGTATCGGTCTTTCAGTTGAACCCACACTCGTTATCAAAAAACCAACCGATTCTGCGCCCAAACACTGTTTTACCCAAACCCTCAGCACTGGTAGTTTGAATACAGTCTAGTCATGTTATTTATGTGTATATACAGTATAACATTGCTTTTGTATAAATATTATAATATTTATTATAGAATTGCATTAAATATTTGAAAATACAGTATTTGTTTAATGCATTTTAAAAATTTTATATAATGTATAATACAGTACATATAATATTGAATCAAACATTAGTTTTATTATTAATGGACAACAATATCTATTGATTAATCATAAAATTAATTATTATTATAAAAAATATCTAAATATTAACTGCGAGCAACTTATACAGTATATTATACAATACAGTACTGTACTGTACATACAATTGATATATCTATGCTTAGCCCACAAATACCACCATATCTTGAGCTAAAGGTTCCGCTGTAGTGAACCGTAATTAACAAATTGTACTAAAAATGCATTCATATTGTTATATATAATTTAATGCATTGGTTATGGTGTTAATCATCTCATATGAAAAAAATATTTTTTATTTGAAAAATCTCCTAAAATAGAAGTTTATAACAGGAATATAGTATTTGTATGTAATGTCGAGGGAGTGTTTTCTGGCACTTTTCATGTGCATCACTGTAACCATACTGTAATTTATAAGCTTTATATATAGAAAGTAAAATTTAAAGGGGGAGTCATATAAAGGAAGATTTGGCAAAAAAATACTATTAATACAATTTGATAGTTGATATGCAACTGAAAGCAATAGTTTGGAAAATATTTCGATTAAATATCTAAAAACCTGTTTTAAAGAGCACTGCCATTCCCTGCCATCCCTTGTGTTGCATTGACTATCAATTTTGCCACTCTCTTACTCACACAATCCCTGTGCCATTAACTTTATACACTATAGTATTTATACATATGTTATATAAATATGTGGTATAATATAAACCCAGTGTATGTTTTTGATATTTACGTGTAATTCGTTAATAATTTATTTTTTTACTTCAAGGGTTGAAAATTATTATATCATTAAAGAATTTTTATGCATTTTTCTAGAGTATAGCTCGTAATCTCAGTTATAATTCTCTATTATAATACTTATAGTAAATTAGTTAATAAATATTATTTAAAACAAATGACCAAATTATAAATATACAAATGTGTTAAATAGCTTTGTACTTATTTTTTATATTACAAATGAATAAACCTGTAATGTAAAATAATTTATAAAATTAAAAAATCAAATAATAATTAGACAACTTTTATTTTATTTTCAATAATTTAAATGATCTCAAGTATCTGATTCATACAAATTTTGTTGCATTAAAATTATTTGATACAACCAACAAAAAATTAATTATTTTATATCATATTATTTGTTAGTTTATATAATATTAAATTACCGGTAAATATGTTTTATAACAATATATTGTATGCAAATCTAGTATTTTTATGACATTACATATTTTCATTTTTATTTTTGTCAATCATATAAAAAATTGGTTATTTAATACATAAATTTGTACAATATATTGATTGTGCATAAAATTTTCATTATATGTTTTCAAGTCTTAATTTAGAGAATATGTTTTACCATCGATTACATCATATCTTATTTAAAGATAAAACTAATGAAAATTCAATTTTCATTTATATAATTAATGCTTTAATAATATTTTTGGTAAATGAATGAAATTAATTTAAAAGTTATATTAAATAATTTTCATTAATACTATTATATTTCATTATTCTCTGAATATTTAATTAAATTTTTAATAACTTTCACTTCTTTATCAGTTCTCAAATAACTATCTATTTCTGTGTCTGAAATCTCTTCATCAGATTTACTGCAATCTAAAGAAATCTTCTGACTATTTGTGTCACAAGTATTTGCAATATTTGGTTCACGTATAAAGTCATCACACAATTCACCAGATTTTAYGTTAGGGTTGTCTTCCTTTACAAATGTTATACCATTTACCGATAAATTTTGTTTAATTTGTTGATTATAATCAAAAACAAGTGATGATTGATAAGTGAGGACTTCATCCAAAACAGCAGAAATGTTACACTTATTGACATTTCTTTTATGTTTTGGCAGATGTGTGGCCAACCGTTTAATAGCATTGACCAGTTCGGTGACTCTTTCACTAGTTGTGTGTTTATATTCAATACCAATGAGTCTGCAATAGTCCTTTAACTTTATTTTTCGGCGTTCATATTGTTTGATTGATTTCCAGGCCAGATATGAAGCCGCATATATTATATGACACGGCATACGGCCCTCTATTAGCCAACATTCCCGAAGTAATTGTAAGATTTTACATACTTTCTCCTCTAATATCTATTAATATAGGATATGATATATAAAAATCAATAATCACAACAAATAACAAAAAACCTTTGTTTCGGTGCTATCGAAAGTGGCCTCACTTAAGATCACGGGAACTAATGACTCGATAGACATCTGTTGTGGTCTTTGTTGAGGAATTTCGGTGATCACTTGATTCAATATTTTGTAGAAATCACTGGAATCACATCCAATTGTTTTACACCTTTTAACCGAAACTTCTTCATGTTTAGTGTCTTCGCAATTGTCATCTTCGAGATTATCAATGATATCATCACTCGATGTGTCCATTGTTTACATCAATCAAATGCAACACAACTTTCACATCAAATCACATGACAAACACTGACGTAATGTTAAAGCAATCAAACAATGTATTCATTGAAATCATATTTTGGATAACTTTTTATTGTTTATTGCATTTCATTTGCAATCAATGTTTTTATAATTAATTAATTAATTAATTGAAATAATATTATTATAATTGCATTTGTTTTAAGACATTTGTTAATTTTTTTATTCATTGGCCATAATTATAACATTTTTTATTTTTTTCACTAATCTTGTACTCAATTATTAATTATTTACAATAAGATGACWGTTTGTTTAACTGAMTGTTAACAGTTAACAATTAAATTTAATTAAACAAATTACTGTACATTTAATACATGTATTTTAAAAAGTTTTATATTTTCAATGGTTATAATGCAATGGTAGTTAAAGTATAATATATTTAGTTAACAATTTGTTAAAATAGTTAAGTAATTAAATGTTTAACTAAATCTATAAATTAGATATAATTCTGACTTTAAGTCAATTCTATTGATTTATATAAAGAGAATCACATAATCAATGAATGCTATTGAATGTCAATTGAATACATATTTGTTAATATTTATACATTTTAAGAATAATTTGTATTTAGAAGTTGTAAATTACAATACATAACACAAAAATACAACAAAAAATATAAGATAATTATAAAAACATTTAAATAAAATTAATTTAAAGTTTTTACATTTTTAGTAAATATTATTTTCGAAGTATTTTTTATAAAAGTAAAGAATTATTTTAACTAATGAAARTGATTAATACAAATAGTATTCTTTATATTAAAAATACAGTAATTATTTATGTTATACTATAAAACATTTTTTATTCTTATAAATATTGCTAAATCATTAAAGATTTTAAATTATGTAGATATTTGTTATTTTCTTAATAATAGTTTAATTTATAGATATTTTTTAATGTTAAAGATATTTCTATAATTCAGTTTCTATATTTCTATATATATACAAAATATATATTTATAATAGTATATATATGTAGCATAACTATATATTATTAAGCTAATTAACAATTAATTTTATAACATTTATCAAATATCAAATTATGGCATATACAGTATATGAAACATAAATATTTTGTTTTTGATGAAAAGTGTAAAAAATATTTTAAGTATATTTTCTAAATGTCTTTTTAATAATTTAAATCCAAACAATATTCATTGTATTTGCATTTTTATATAAAATAAACTTTTAATTTATAGGTTTTTAAGTGTTTGACAATCACTTGTACAGAGCATTTAACAAAATTGCCTAWTAGTTAGAATTTTTATTAGTTTTTTGCAGATCATTATTAATAATATATTTTTGTAAATTAAAATATGAAACAATTTTGTCAAATGTTCTCTACACGTGTTCACAATTCAAGTGATAATAAGCTGATTAATAATATGTGAATAACCAAAATATTACTAAACATATATCAATAWATAAATTATATGTAAAGCAATGCAAAGGCAAACCTCCATCAATGATAACAATGGTTTACATATGTAATGTTAAATTTTATAATTTATTATAAATTAATTAGTTTTCAATTTTTTAATATACAGTATATTATAAAAATCAGTTAAAAATTTAAATCAGTACAATATTTTACTATAATATATATAAATTATAAGATGTAATAGACTTACTAATAGTCATTAAAATTATTATATTATATATAAAGTCTTCAAGACTTTGTAATATATAAATATACAATACATAGATAATTATCGTAATATAATTAATAATAAAGTATAAAAATGTTTTTATTTGTAGTCTGAAATGAATTATAGTGTACTCTAAGACAACATAAAACTCAATTATTAGCCTTTATTTTTTGTAATTTTTAAAATTATTGTTTAAATATCTATTTATTTAACTAATATTATCGTAATACAGTGTATATCTTAATATAAATACAGTATAACCTTATATATAAATATTTAGACAATTATATATTTAAACTACATGTATAAACTTATATAAATTAATTTATATCTCATAACTATTTTTAATAAAAATATTTTTTGTGCCTTTAAAAATATTTAATCTTCAACTCAACAATTAATCATTACTAAGTTTTATTATATAAAATTAGAAAAAAATTGTAAATAATTTGAACAGTATATACTATATAATTTATATTTTATCATTTCATGTACTATATATATATATTTATATATTGTTGTATATAACTACAATATATAGAATTATATATACAGTATATTATAACATAAATGTATTAAAGAAATTCATTCATCACTTTTTTATTTATTGTTATACTTTAATTGCAATTATTATTATTTTTTGATTATTATTATATCAAACTATAACATTACAGTTCAGTTGTATAATAGTGTACTTATCATTAACAGAGCAAACCATTGTATAAACAAAATAAAAATACTTTAATTTATTGCAAAGTTTTATAGTTATGTAAGTACTGTATAATAAAAAATGATATCATAATAATAGTTTTATTTTAAGATAATGAAGTCTTAAAAAATAAAATAAAAACTAATTTAAATATTAAATGAAAATATTTATATTTTACATTATAAAAAAAAGTTTTATATAATTATAAATACCTATACTAGGAAGCTTACATTATATTAAAATTATTAACACTTGAGTTAAATTTGATTTTTAGTTTAAGTAAATTATATTATTTAACTTTTAAAAATCTTTTAGTTATTATTACTTAGAAATTAAAATTTAATTATAGAAACCAATTTTAATTATAAGTTTTTACAAATTCAATAAACTTATTTAGTTAACACATAATTCATGTGAACTTTAAYTTATAATCGTAAATAAAAAGTCTGAAAATGCAAACTAATAATTATTATTAATATAATACTAACTTATTATAGTATTATTGATATTTATATTTTTGCAAATTATCTGTTTATCAATCATTTATTTATATGTTATCGTATCTTATTTGCCAATATATAAATAAATAAATAGCGTAAATATATTCATAATTATCTGATTATAAATTAAATTGCAAAATGTAATTATCGATTATATCACGGATTTTGATTATAATTTTAAGGATATTCTAAAAATACATTTTTATATGTTTTTAATAGTTTAATTAAAAGTGTATTTAAATAGTAATAATAATATAATTTTTATATTTATATGCAGTTATTTTTTTAGTTTATGTATTGACAATTTTTAAATGAAAATGGATAAATTTATATAATTATTGCATATAAATAAAAACTATTTAAATTATTTGAAATAAAAATATCTTTTTTAAATGACACAAATTTAAAAAACTTATATTATCTAAGCATTTCTTAAAAATTTACCATAATTTTAATTTTAAATTAAATTTTTAAGTTATTAATATTAGTTTTTTGAGATATAACTATCATATAATAAGAGAATAAATATATTTTGAAATTAAATTTGAAACTCAAAAAAAAAAATTTTAAATTATATATAATTGATATTTTAATTTAGTAATTGAATAATTGAATAATAAAGATAAAAATTTTAATTATGTATGACATATAGAGTTGACAAAAAGGAGATATTTATAAAATAATAGCGAAATTTCAGTCTATGTTATGACCATTTCATTTAGTTTTTTCAATTTTTCTAATCTGATAACAAGTAGTGTTGACAAAAAAGAGAAATTTATAAAATAATAGAGAAATATCTATCTATGGGATACCCATTTTAATTTTGTTCTCTATATATTTGTTATCTTCAAACAATACATTGTTTTTATAAGTAATAATTTAAAATTATTAATAGTATTTTAATTATTAATTAAAGTAAATAATTAATTAATATAATTATATTAAACTATGATATCTATAAAAAAATGATGAGTCAAATTTTACAAAACTGATTATTATTAAATAATTATAATTATTTTTTATACGTATACTATTTAATAGTYTACTATACCGGTATAGTATAATATTATATTTATAGTATTATGTCTCATTAATATATAGTACATTATTACAATAGTTTTAGATATGGGGATCCCATAGTATAATAATAAAGTTAAATTTCTATAGAAATTTATTCCTGAGAAATTTTCTAGAAACTTTCTATTTGCCAATCTCTAATAACAAGACATTATAAATTTTAAAAAATAAGAAATTAAATACTATTAGTATTAGTGTTTTGATTAATACTCAAAGTAACAAATAATTTATTCAATTACATTAAATTGAAATCTTAAGTCTATTAATGAAATATGAATAAAATTTTGCAAAAACTATTATTACAGTATAATATTATATAATTAAATTAAATTTATAATAATATATAGAAATTAATGATAAATTTAAATTATTTATGAATATGACATTTTACAGTAGCAAATCATATTTAAAATATTTTTAATCTTTTAATTAAATTAAAAAATAGATTAAATTAAATTAAAATTTAATAAGTGTATTATTTTCATAAAGAGTTTTATAACAAATTTTAAGATAGAAATGTAATTATAATATATAAAAATATTTTTATAACAAATTCAAAATAGTTAAAAATGATATATTTTATAGATTTTTCAAACAATAATACTATATAACAAAACAAAAATATTTAATTTATAATTTTAACATAAAATGATTTGTATGATAAATATGAATTAATTGTGAGATTTATTTTTTGATAATTTGGAAGTCAACCACTTTTTTACAGAAAATCTGTTTTCTTTAATATTTCGTTTGGTTTGTAAAAATTTTGATGAAATCAAATTAAATTTTTTATTCACAGATCGTTGGCGACCATTGACTGATAATTTTTGCGGTCTATGGTTCATAGTTCGGGCCACATGTCGGCTACCATTTAAGATATATTGCAGAGGATTTGAATATTTTTTTGACCAAATATGATCATCAAATTTGTTTCGCAACAGTCCTGTTGTCGTAATTGTAAGCATCTATTGAATAAAATTATATATTTTAATTAAAAATAATTAATGCATGTCGTAGTTTGACTAATTACATAGTTTAGTTTAAATTTGCTATAAATAATCTAAATAACTATTTAATTTAGATAAGTTTTAAAATATTAGACAATCAGAGAGAGAGAGAGAGAGAGAGAGAGAGAGAGAGAGAAAGAGAGAGAGAGAAAGAGAGAGTCGTGGGAATTAACAAAATTATTAAACATAATTTACTCATTAATAAAATATATGAAATATTTAATTATAGTGTATTTATACTTTAAATTCTTGTAATATCAAATATGTGAATTTTCACTGTATACTATTTCTATTTAAATAAATAATAAATTGAGTTATAAATATTTATGCTTACATAAATAATTATTTTGTTATTATTAAATTATAAATTTATTGAGTACATTGCATATTTATATACACTAATCACTAGAAAGTGTATTAATATTAGCTTTAATACTGTATTTATAAGGAAAATTAATTTTTATAGAAATATTTTGTATTATAAATTCATTTTAATTGATTTTATAAGATCTAAAACTACTATTTTGAATACGAGTGACATTTATAGAAAGTTTTTTAATGCAAAATCTATTTCATGAATAAATTGTTGAATAAAATTATTTGTTTTTCATGTAATTTATTTGATAAGTAAAATGATTTAAATATAATTTACTTTATTTGGATGTAATATCGCAACCGGACGTTCATTAGATGTAGCAAAGTGTGTGTCCATCACTTGAACAGGTAATTGAGTTACCGGTGGAAGAGCTGTAGTGCGAACTCCATAGGGATTGAACATTGTTTGCATTGGAGTTGAACTCAAATATAAGCCATCAATTATTGGTGGCATCAATGGTTTGGCAACAAATGATGGATAAACTTTAGGTCTCTTTTTTATGTTTGTTGTCTTTGACTTAACTTTACTTTTAGGCTCTCTTTTAAAAGGTTTAGTCATTGACTCTTCTATCTGTTTTTTGAGACAATTATTTTGGGATTTATTTACTATTTATTTATTATAACGTATTAAATATAAAAAATCATTTGATAGTGATGTTTGCTTACCTTAGTATTAATTTTAATAGGTCTCACATAAGTATTTTCATTAAATGTATGCAATTTTTGTTTATTATCATTTTCTTGATATTTATTATTGTTAATATTTTTGGCATAATTTTGTGATTTTAGTAAATGAATGCCATTATTATCAACAATTTTGTCAACTGTATTACCACTGGTCTCTAATTTGTTCACTTTGTTTGACACTTGTTTATCAGCAATACTTGTCAATGCAATAATAGGTCGGCCATTGAATCCAGTTTTAATATATTTTTCAACGGTATCACTATTTTCAAGACCAGTTGGATATTTAATATGATAGTGAAAATATGGATTATTTGTAGGTATAGGTAGTGTAGGAATCGGCTCCTCAACTGTTTCTCTCATATCATACGCTGTTTTATATTGAGATGCAATTTGTTGTTCACTACTATAATCATTATTAATTGGCTTAACATATGTTTGGTTTGGATAATATCGATCATAAAAATTAATCTCTTTTGACTCATTAGTTGGGATAGCAAATGAAGTATTGATGTAATTAGTGATTTTGTGGTCATTATTATCATTATTATTTGTTTTGCTAACATCTAAATTGAAATCATAATTTTGGTTATCATTAATATCAAGATTTTGTGTCTTCTCTTTAGGAATGGACTSATAAAAGTACTGTTGATTTTGATAATATTGTGGATTACTCTTAATTCTCTGTATATCACTTGTGGCCACATTTCGGACATTATTGGGTGACTCATCCGAGTCATAGGGAATGACTTCTGATATTAATGGCAATGAATAAGGATTAACATCATTACCATATGTTGAGGAATCAATCGTTTCCATCATTTTATTGTTATTACTCTCAATGTCTGCATTCACTGCATTCTCGATCTTTTGCATTAAATTCTGATTTTCATAACTATTTTCTTTGAAATTATTGTTAGTTTTAGTGTTTTTTCCATAAAATGCTTGATTATTGTGCAGCCAATGATCATCAGTTGTAGTGATGGGTCTCCACTTGCTTTTTGTGTCAATGTTTGGCATACGAAAGCCTGTAGTCATTGAAGAACTTACTTTTATATCTCTTACAATCGATGGTTTACGCCATGTCTGCTCTGATGATATGTTTTCTTTAGTATGAAAAGTGGGTTTTTGTACATTAAATTGTTGTTGACTTTCTCCAGACTTAATGCCATTATTGAAATATTTATTATAGTTATCGGCGGAGAATAATATGGTATTCCTATTCTTATTGTTAGCCAWTCCCTGTTTGTCCTCTTCATTGCCTTAATTTTAGTAAATATATAAATAATTTAATTATAGATTATGTATAATAGTAGAGCTATTGATGTATTTATTTTTATTACTTTCTATTTATATTATTAAAATTACTAAAATATTAAATGTTTAATATAAATATAAATATAAGAAAAACATGTGATTTATCACCCATTTGGCTAAGAGTTGAGTAAACAGTGGGAAATGTTAATATAAACATAAATTTATAATTATTTTATTTAACTTACAAAATAACAGGATTTCTATTTAAAGAAAATCTTATAAATACAATAAACAAAATATATATTAAGATATCAATAGTCCACATATGGTAACATACTTATAGGCGATGTCTGAATCCTATTGCCATAAAGTGGATCGTAATGATTGTCAATGTTTTTAATATTTTGATGGTATTGTCTGGTATCACCTTTAGTGACATCCCCTGCGCTATGCATTTTAGTGTGTGATTTGGATCCATTGGTGTGTGTCTTGTATGTGGTGTCCACTTTACGTCCGCGATCGACAAACTCAGTTTCAGTGATGATCTTATACCCCCTTTCCTTCCAACCCTTATATTTATGAGCGTTATCTTTATGTTTGTATTTGCGATCACTTTCTGTTAAAAAATCAAATCAAATATAACTAAACTACTTTTAAGTTACAGACATTTATGTAATCATAATAATTGTTATGAATTTGTGTGCAATATATTTCATTAAATTTTAACAATAAAAATAAAATTAATCTAAGTTGCAGTTTCATTATATAAATTTTAGATAATTTTTAATATTTATTAAATCATCAAAATTGATATTTAAATAATATTTCTTATATTTAATTTTATACAATATATTCAATAATATGATATGTTAGAGAAGGTGTACGTGTTTGTCATTTTATTATTTTTGTTTCAATTTAATATACACTATATATATATATAAACTGTATATGTATGTAAAGTTAATTTTGTTATTTTAATTTATTTTATGATTAAATAGTACAGTATTTATTATAACTATTATTGTTTTGTTGGTATAGTTTTATTTGTTGTTATTGAACTCAGGGCTAAACATTAACTATTAAAAGTAAAAATAGTAAAATAACAAATATTATTTTATGTGTGTTAAACATATTGTTATTTTTATATTCATTTTGATATTTTAAGGGAATAATGAAAAATAATAATAAATWGTTAATGCATTAATAGTTTTGTCACCTGATATGCAAATTAAAATAATTCATTACCAAATATATCATACTATGCCATACCTGGGAAAACTGTATCAAATGTGTGTCCATTAGTGGCATGAGTTTGCTGACTGTCTGAGTACTGATGAGGATCGGCAACAGTCAGTGTTCCGCTTGGGCTCACTGTTCCGTCCGGTGCTATCACTGTATTGGTCATTGAACCTGAAGTGTGTTCACCGTAATTGCCCCCATCATCTGCACCCTTATCCACACCTAATTTATCTTTATTGTAGGCCGAGTCCAATATTTGCTCTGTTATATACAACATATGGTAAACAATTATCAACATTTTTAATGCAATAAAAAATAAGTTTTGCATTAGAAATACAGGTATCATTACCAGTATATAAATAATATAAATAAAAGATACCACATATAAATAAAATTATTCAATCATACAATTAACACATTTTTCTTATTATAATAGTTTTGTATTTAAGTGTTTCTTATTTTTCTCACATAATTAATATTTTGTTGTTTCTAAATATACTAAATATTAAAATCTAAACATTTCACACAAATGTCAAGTCTATTGTAAATCATTAATTGCAATCTTATCGTATATTTTCGTGTAAATCAGTCATTTTAAGTTAAATTATTATATTAAAAATTTAATGTTAAAATATTTTTTGAATTCATTCAACTTATAAATATAATATTTTATTAATTATGCTTAAAATATCGTTTTTTAGTCATTTTATGTTATATTTGATTATTAAAAATAATCATAATTTTTAGATAATGTTTTTCTGTTAATCTGTTAATGTTTTTAAAAATAATTGAGTGCCTTTTAATTTAAAGCTATTAAAATACTAATTATATATATAATGATAAATTTTTACATAATTATTTTGTTGTTATTGAATTTTGTTTTTTTTGTTAACATTTGTTAGATTAACAATAAAAACCAAAACAATATTTTATTAACTATTGCTATAATCAGGTCGAGAGTTAATCATTTGTCTGGTAAATGATGTTTCAATAATTTTTTCCAAGAATTACATGACTAACTCATTACAGTATAGTCGATGATATTTTTATCAAAAAAAACTTAATTGATTGTAATAATATGGAAATAAATGTTTGTTATCACTAACAGTTTATCTATTATTATATTAGTAAATGATTATAAACTATAAATATAATAAACATTCAAAAACTGAAAAAATCATTCAAAGAATATAATATTTAAGTTATAAAATCATATATAAAATCAGTAATAAAGTAATTTTAATAAAAAATTAAATAAAATTTGAAAGTATATTAAAAAGTTATTTGAATAAGTATTTGAAGGATGTTTAGTCATAAAGTAATAAAATATAAGAAAATAAATGATATAAGAGTAGAGTATTGATGACAAACCGCGTTCAAAGAACTCAATTACAGTCCTTTCCTTAAGAGCCCTCTCATTGTTGGCCCGTTTGTCGTGTGAATCAATTTTCTTATTCTTGTTTACATTGACTGACTCTTTCGCCTGAGAAGACCTGTCTTTATTGTATTTGACTCTCTTATAGTCCATTCCCTTATCATTTCCCGATTGACTCTCACTTTTCAATAGGTTTGTCTCTAAAGTCAACGGTTCCTCTTGAGTCGCATTATTAGTATTACCGTTATTATCGGTAGTCAGTGAATAGTCAGCACTTGACTCACTGCCTGTCAAATCATCTGAATTATTATCATTAAGGTCTTTGTCATCAGTTAACTCTTCTTCCGTTACATTACTTTTGTCTGTCAATAGTGGTATAAAAAATCAATAATCATGTCATCAGTTAATACAGAATATTTGATATGTTTTATTGTGTATAAAACACAGATAAGAAATTTCCATTAAATTATAGTATAAATTGATATAAAGTTTTAAAAGAGTTTATATTTATTTATGAATCATATAAATAGTTGTCATTACCATTATTTGGTGACTCATAGACAGTAACTTTGTAGCCAAAAGTTTTCTTAATGAGTCCGTCCTCATCGTAATCATTATAAGTATAGCTATTATTTTTATCGGTATCGATGTCATCAATAAGCGTTTGATTATATCTTAATGGATCAGTTAAATAGTGGACAGTCATATCATTATCGGAACGTCTATTATTTTCTTCTACTTTATCGGGTGTATATATGTCATCATAATAACCGGGGGGATAGTATTGGGCGTATGTGCCTATGATTTACAAAACATTTGAACAATCTTATGTCTAATTTGTAATGTAAATGATTATGCATAATAAGTTAATAAATAATAATTTATTTATGTTAATTAAATAATGAGATAATTATTATAATGTAATTATTGAAAAAATGATAAATGTTTGCCTTAGATTGAAAATTACTGTTTAATACTATAATATTAATGATTAAAATAATTTTTAATAATAACTAAACATTTTTAGATAGAAATTGAAATTTAATAAAATTACCCTTTTCTTTATTAATTGAAATATCATTTTTGACTTTTTGTGCAAAATCTTTATATTTATCTGACAATTCTTTGCCGAGTGGACTCAATTTGCTTATGGATCGCATGATTTTAGCCAACTCTTTCATCATTGAATCAAATTTCATCATTTTATTAGGAAGTGTTGGCTTATTGTGATTATTATAATTATTAGCTTCCGGTAGACTTAATCCAAATATTTTGACACTATCTTCAGGTTTATTGAGCTCAGCCTTAAATAACTCTGGATTCGGCAAAATGTTATGTTTGTCCCTATTTTGTTGATCTTTCAATGCATTCATATATTGCTTATGTGTTTCCAATATCTCGTGATCTGACATATAATTTGGTGATTCGTTGACAAGTGATGAAAGTGGTATATCCTTATCTATATAATCAGTATCTATTTATTTGTAATTATTAAAAAATATGTTATTTTTTATGTCAATAAAACTGTTAAAAAGTCGTTTATAAGTCAATGAACTTTTACATAATAAAAAATGATAATAAAATTATATAATAATATATATATTATAAATTTAATGGGTGGAGTGTTATTGATATAACGATCACTATTTCTAGTATATATTATTTTATGCATTATTTACAATAGTTTAATATAATATTATTTTATTATATTTATTTCAAGAAATGCCTTTTATTTAAAGATTCATCTACTGTATAGTAATGTAGGAAAAATATTAAATTATTTATTATAAAAACTGACACAAAACAAACAATTTTCATTATCATTATAATTAATTAACTACATTAAAGTTATAAATATTATTATACTACATATTAAGTATTATATATAATCTAATTAAGTAAAATGTAATCAATTTAAACGTCAATAAGTTGACCTATCAAACTGTTAATGTAATAACTAAACACTGAAAGTTCATCAATATATAAGATTTATTAAAATTTAACTCAAAAAATAATTAATTAATTATCTATAGAATGTTTCAAATATTGTATTCAAATATAATAATAGCGGAAATTAGTGATTACTAGAATAATTAATATTAAGGATAATTTGATTTGTTTTTTATCTATTACAATATTATAAAGTACATAATAATATTTTATAATTCAAACAGTGTAATTTAGTTGTATAATTAACAAGATTTTTGTTAATTTTATTGCAATGCACTATACATTGATATACATAGTAATTGTATTATAAATTTAAAAACCGTACAATTTTTTCAAATATCGAACTGAACTGAAACCAAAAATTACAACAAAATCAATCGAAACCATAATTTAATAGTTAAAACCAATTGTTATTTTAATAGAGTTAATACTAAATTGAGAAATTGAATCAAACCTAAACCGTATAAAATAATGTCTAAACCGCACAAAATTAGTTTTAGGTTCCGGTTTTTTCGGGGTAACCCAACTGAATCGTATACTCTTTATTACTCTATTACTGATATTATATTATAGTACAGTACAGTACAGTACAGTACAGTACAGTACAGTACAGTACAGTACAGTATAATATACCAAATAATAAATTAAAATCATACCTTCAATAATAGGCTGTTCATCATTTAGGTCAGTGCCGCCGCTCATGTGTTGAGTATTTGTCTCAAATATAGAGCTATCAGTAATTGGTTGGATATCTTTATATTGATTGATCCGATTGTTGGTATTATTTAAGTCTTTTTTATTCCTCAGGATTTCAATTTCATTGTTTCTTAAGCCAAACTCATCTCTTCTAGAGATTGTGGGCCTAAAGTTATTAGAGCTGTTTGTTTGTAATCTTGAAATAATGTCATTTAAATCAACATTTTTTGCATTTAGTGTTTCAACGGTAATGTTATTTCGCGAAGCATTTAATAATTTCATCACATATTCAGTTAATTTATTGTTTGGACAATCATTTGATACACTGATTAGTTTAGGCTTCAGTGTTGGTGTCTGTCGTGAAGGAAATATCAGATGTGTTGACATAAAGTGCCGATTTTCAGATGTCATCATTGGATCTCTTTTTCCATTAACTTGTGTTTTATTGACCATATGTTTCACAAACTTACTCACAGTCTTATGTATTGGTGTTAAAACTTTTGTTACATTTGTTATAATATTAGGCTTTGGTGTGAATAAAGCTTTATTTGTATGATTTATATCTAATTTAATTTAATATAAATTATTAATAATAAAGACTAATCTCATTATAATTACTTACAATAATTTCCCAAAAATGGTTTATAAGCGGATATTAAATTATCGATCGATACTCTGGGAGGCGTTTGAGAGGGCGTTCGAGTAATTCTTAGACCAAATTGACGGTCCGGTTGTCCAAAATGTTGTCTAATTGCTTGTCTTCTTAGTTCTGAAGAACTTAGTTTTGTTTGTTGGGTTGAATTGATGGGTAAATCAATTAATGGACTGATAGTTGTGACTGTTGTCGTCGTAGTAGATCTACTCGTGTATAAAGTGGTTGTTTCAATCAATGGTTGTATCTTAGAGTTTATAGTTATTTCAAAAGGTGATACTATAGTAGCCATTGTTGTCTTCTAAATTAAATATATCAAAACAATTTAAAGATAATAATTTAAATAAACATTATATTAATAATTAATTACAATTTTTAGTGGGTGTGTAATATTAAACATCGGAATATCGGTAGCATTAATAGGAACGGTAACTATAGGTGCGGCCGATTCTAAAGTAGATAATGTGTCGTCAATATCAGTGAATGCAGAATATGCTGCATAAGTAGGTTTTGGTAAAACCAATTGATTTTTATTTGTGTTTTCAGTTTTTCTGTCCAATATTTGATAATTTCGTGGTGGATATGATACGGATGAACCCATTAATCCGTTTATTACAGTGATATCACCCTTTGTTGTTGTTTTTGTCTCTAAAATTATAATATCAATAGTATATAATAAAAAAATGAGTCTAATTTCAGAATATTACAAACCATTTAATAATTTTGGTGATAGTTTTATGGCATCGTTGGACAACTGAAAACCTAAAGGAATAGATGGCACGATATGTGACGACCATTTAGTTGGTCTCATCAATAGATTCCTTAACGTAATGTCTTGTAAAGTATTATTACTGACATTATTAGTATCGGTGGTCAATGCTGTTGACCATAATTGTCGTAAAACATTTGATGGTCGAGAAAATGATATTTTATGGTTAATGTCAGAGACAGGTGTCTCGTTAGATGCGATTATATTGTTTGTATGATTAGATATACCATTAATGACATTAAATAAGTTAATTTTATTATCGTATGCATTATGTTTTCCATGGCATATAATAATTAACAAAATAAATGATGATATTGAAAGCCATTTATAGTCAAAAGTCTAAACGGGAAATAAAATTTTTTAATTTTTTAAAGTATTAATTAAAAAAATCAATAAAAGTAATATTTATTAGTCATAAAAATCATATAAATTTTATTGTTTTTAAATATTATATGTTTTCTAAATAAAATTCTCATACAAAACTATTTATGATTGCTTTTTTAAAACTTAAGATAGTTTAGTTATTAGCGGATAGTATAGTTATACAATTTATATAATATATATAATCAAAAAATACATTTTTACGGATCACTATGTTTTCACATACTATACAACAATTGCAAGGAAAACATTTATAGTTTTTAAATTAATAATTACTTTAATATACTTTAAAACTCTAAACAATTTTAAAAATAGAATTATGAGTTAGTACTGGTAATAATAATAATAAAATAAATTAATATTTAAAATATTTAATAATATACCTATATAAATATATTAACAATGTCAATTATTAATAAAATACTTATATAAATCTTACTGATTAAAAAATTGATTACATTATAAATTAATAAACATAATGTAAACTAGTAAATATATATAATGTTAATAAAAATTTGTATTAATTAACTAAATATTTTTATTTTTTAAAAAGTTTTCATATTGAATAAAATTTTACTTACATTGTATTTACTAATATCATACATAACTGTTGAAATTAAATTTGTCTATTATTATACACATTAGAAAATCAAAGAAAGTTCACTTTATTGTTGAAACTTAGTTTATTTTTATTCACAATATTTTTATTAATATAAAATTTAAAATTTATTACATAATATTATTATTTACACTTTTCTTATAAGTTTATATCAAATATTGTTGAGTAATAAAAAGTAAACATTTTATTGTATTAATACAATATATTTCACATTAAAAAATTTAAACATTCGAATAGTGTTTCAAAAATAGCTATTTTACTAAACAACAAACTAAAACATAATTCACATAATTAGTGATGAATTGCAAATTATTTTTATAGAAACAGTGAATTAGAATTTGTTTCAATGAAATAAAACTTTAATAAATTTGTTTTAAAAAAATTAGACTAATTTTTTCTAATATACTCAAACATTATAAATAATCTTATTTGATATTTACTTAATAAACATTAAATTCGTATCAAACATATATTACAATCACAAGAGTATAAAAATGATAATTGAATTAAAACTGATTTCTCGTGAGAGATGACAACAATAGTAAAGAGTATGAGAGAAACACAAAACTTTTTTTAATCTATAATGTAATTCATAGAAAAAAATTGCTGAGAATTTTATTGTTATAAAGACAGAGTAAAAGCAAAACTAAATAACAATTTTATTGGATTAATAATTTTATATATCATATTATTTCTAAAATATAATAATAAAATCCATGTCATAGTGTTCATCAATTGATTGTCTAATCACTTATTGGTCTCATTATTAAATATATTATTAATATATAACATGATATGATGTTTTGTTGTTAAGACAGGTAAGTCAATACCATAGTAGACTTTAGGTGTGTTCAAACAATAGTCTCATTTCGGCACTTATTGACAATACCTATCAATTTGGGTGAACCAAATCTTACAGTTTTCTTACATATATTTTACGGTATTATTGTTTCAAGTTTTTTCATGAATTAGTATTTTTATGGGAAAAGTGTGTATATATCTAAAGGTAATGTTCACCTAAAGGTATTTCACTCATCTATGTGTATATGTAATGGCATAGTTGGCGGTCGTATTATTGGAGGTCCAATGGCTGACTTGTATTACTAATATTAAATACTGGGGTATATTCCTTGTCAATAAATAGTATAACAATACATTACATTTATACTAATTTACTAATAATTATGTGCATATTATATACATATTAAGTATTAATACCGGAGCCATTTATTTTTTTAAACTTGATTTCGCTTCGTTAGTCATGTTAAACATGCAATCAATAAACTACTTATATTTTTGCAATTTTATCTAAATATCGATTATTTTTTCCATAACTAGTATAAAATAATTGTGTTTATAATTATAGAATATATATATATATATCATTCATTATTTCATTTAAATCGTCTCTAAACTTTGACAAAAATATTTTTGATTTTTTTTATTCATACCATTTAATTATTAAAAATAAGAAAATTATGTTCATTGGGAATGCTATTTATTTTATATAAAAATAGTCAATTTATTAAGTCTAATGTAATATTGATATCCTCATTGTATCTATTCACAAAAAAAAACTAATTATGCGATATATATATATAATATCTTTTAACTTATATTATAAATAGTGGAGTTTTAATTAAAAATAAATTTTTAATAATTTATGTTTATATAATTTTAAAATAACAAAATTATTTTTTACTTAAAATTTAGCAATAATATATTTTGTATAATAACCTAAAATAGAAAACATGCTGATAGTTAAAAAAAATAAAATCATAAATAAAACTATATTATACAACTATTACATTATTTTAATAGTATTTACTTTAATTTAAAATTCAACTTTATATTCTATTAATTGTTAATTTGTAGTACCGGTAATAGTATTTTATAATTATATATTTCAATACTTATTTGTAAATAATAAGATATTTTAAGTTCCTAATGGAGTTTTAATTTAACTAAAATTTTTTACTTAATTTACCGGTTTTAATAAAATAGCTTAGCATCCATTAAATATTCAAAAATATCTTTTAATTATAATAATTTATGTAAAAAGCTTTGCAAATTTTGCTTAAAATAATTTTAATAAATTAATAATCTTTTAAAATTATAAATACTATTAATAGATAATTGATAAAATATCTACATCTAAAACTTTATTAAGATAAAGTTATTTTTATTATTTTTATAAAAATTACTTTATAAAACTAATTTTTGAAAGATATACATTTTTAAAAGTTATTCTATATATAAATATTAATAAACAAACATTTATATATTTTTTTATCTAAACTAATTTTAATGATATATGATATCATTGATTTTTATAAACTATTTTAAAATAATTATTGTAAATTTATATAAATAATTACTTATATTTTAAGAAGTTTATATTATTAAACTATTAATCAATCAAATGTTTACATTTTTATATTATTTAGTTAATTATTTGTAATATTTTTTTACATATAATTATCATAATTTTGCATAAAATTATAATTTTGTTGTCAAGTTCGTGAAATATTTACCTGATTTTTGTTAAATATTTAAATGCATGAATTGTTACGTTTTAGAGACTTAAGGCATTTATTTTGTTAACAAAAATCAATTCAACAAAAAATATTCACTAATAAACATGTATTATATATTAAAAGATTTTCAAAAAATTATTTATTTTATAATAAAATAAAAATATTTGTAATATTTTTTTAAACATAATCTAGTATTTCTTTTTAAAACTTATAAAAACATTTTAAAAATATAAGTCAAGTTCTAGTTCTTTATCAATATAAATGAGATAAAGATATTGACAAAAAATGTTGTTTTTGTGTTTTATTTTTCTAAAATAATAATAATAATACAAATTCATTGAACTAATTAACTATAACTTTAATTAAATTATAACTTTTGAACAAAAGTTTCAACTTATTGTTTGAAATATTTAAAAAAATGACATAACTTTTAATGATGAAAACATCTGTTGACTTAAGAAATTTCTAACAAAAAAATGTCATCGATTTCATTGAACTCATTGATTACTTTTTATTTCAAACAAATGATTTACTCTCACACAAAATGGTGTAATTGTCTACAAAAAAAACATTGAATTTGGTGACAATTATCACTTAACCACAGTTTTGTTTAATGATATCTCTTTCATTATTTTATATTTTGTATATACAGTATAATAAAAAAAATAAGTTTACAATTTTATCTATTGTATAAACGATAAAAACTAAAGTATATTTTTTTTAAATATTAAAAATTATCTATTAATTTAATTACTTAACTTTGAAAGAGAGATTCAGTTAACACTAAGTGATAAATCCTTTTATTAAAATTATGATTACCCGTCAATTACATAGCTTACTATTAAACAAAAATTTGAAACACTTTAATAATTTTTTAAAAATCTAATATAATATGTATAATATATCAAAAACTACATTTCATCATAAATATATATCTAATTAAATAAAAAACATTATCTAGGTTAACTTATAATAGGTATAGGTAAAGTAATAAAAAATATACAATAAGACTAAAATTATAAACTTGATTGAAATATTTAATACAAATTTATCATTGTTTAGTTTATTAATCAGCAATGTCAAAAATATAATACAATTTTATTAAATGTATACAAATATAAAATGTATTAAATGTAAGATTAAATGAAATATTATCTTTTAAAATACGTGCTGTAATTCTAAAAATTTAATGTTAATTAAGACAACTTTAAACAATAAAATAAAATTAGGTTTTCTTCCAAACATTGTTTATTTATCAACATTTGTGTAAACATAAAAATATATTTATTGTTACATTAGTTTATAAATTATAAAAAATCATTATCAAAAGCGAATCATTATTCAAAATTGATAATAAAACCTATTTACTTATAAATTATATATTAAATCATTATTTTTTTATTGATTTTTGAATCCAAATAATTGTTTGTTTTGAAACATCAGATAAAGCAATGTTTAATGAAGTTGGAGCCAAAAGTCGATAACAGCCCCAAACGGCTAAACCGATAAATGTGTATTTAATTGATTTTTTCACTATTTTTGTTGTCAGTGATGTCTCTGGAAGTCTAATATATAATGAAATTAATTTTTATAAATAATTTAATTCATTAATTCATAAAAGTAAATTAATTAAAATTACTTTAAAAGTGGCGGGATTTCTTTATCGGTAACTTTTCCCCATTGTTTGACAATTCCTGGTACGTGTCCAATACCAACAACACCAACTACAGTGGCCGGTCTAGACCCTGAAGGTAGAGACATATCGGGTATTGGAGAAGCGGCTAACCATAAAGAATATGCTAAATAGGTGTCCCTCTCATTAACAAAAACATTGCTCAATGCGGGAAACTCTCCCGTCATTTCAGCCAACATTTCCTAAAAATAAAAATATTAAGTAATTTTTTAAAAATATTTAAAAATTGAGAACATATACCTCTAAAAGATCTTTTTGTTTACATTTTTCGACCTCTTCCTTACTGATCGATTCATTATTAAAAATGATACCAAACGCTAACTTTAGTTTCTGCCAAACGGTCAGCGATGATATGGCACGACGTAATGTTATGTGAACGGGTCGGTCACCCAAATGAACGACACAACCGGGAACTCGACTGGCCTTAAAAATATAAATTGAAAAAACAATTTGTTTCAATATATTAACATCACAAGAATTATTGTAAAAAAACATTTACCTCATTAAACGCGCGTCTAAACTCTCCTCCCGGAGCCATTCCTAACTGTTTAGTCAAATGGGCTGATAGACTAAGTAAAAGTACATACATAACACCCTGAACTAAGCCATACTATTTCAATAATACCGTAAGTAAAGTCATAATAATTATAAAACTTTTTTAAAAAAATAAATGCATTAAATTCTTAATATTAACTTCTTGTATATTTCGACGAATTTTTGCGATTCCCATTGTTTTTGATTCTTCAAGAATTGACTTTTCATCAAACGATAAGATACTTAAACGACTTTCGCAGAGCTCGAGAACAATGATATTGGGTTTAGTTCTTCTAATTGTCTGTAAATTCAATTAAATCAACAATTTTTAGTCATATAATTCATCTAATATTTTGAGTAAATCAATACATGGCTGACGTCTTGTTGGCTCTTTTCGCTGAAGTGTGCCGTTCCCACCAAATATACTTTTGCACCGTTAGGTCCTTCCAATACTGTGACTGTGTCTGGAAATGGTTGTGTCGACAGATCCAAGTCTTGTCCATCATTTAACTCATAAAAGTTGGACAAATTGTTTGTTTGAATATGTGTGTCGTTAATACTAACACTGGACTCCATATCTTCATCATTGGAAGTACTGATCACATCTTCTTCATCGCTTACTTCTTCATAAACCTCTTCTCTCTTTAATTTTCTATTGTTGTCACTGTCAGTATCAGAGTTGTCACTGTTTGTCACCGATTCTTCCTCATTGTGTTTGTCTATTATTTCATTAAAAAATATAAAATTTTGATGAATTGTATATTTAATAAAACATAAAATCAATTATGACATCATATATTAGCTCAACTAATAAATTAGTTTTAAAATAAATTATTAATATTTAATAATTATTTTAATTAAATTCAATGCAATTGTTTTTTTATTATATTATATATTAATAAAATAAATACCAATTATTTGCTGTTAATTACAATAAATTATTTTTAAAGTCTAAATCAAAGTTAATTAATATAATAGTCGATGACTTCAAATGGTAATAATAACGGCCACAGATGTGGACAGTAGACTAATGGCACAAACCTTTACTTTGCTTGTCATCATCGGTTAACAAGTGATGGACACCATTGACTACAATATTATCACCGCTTAAGTCGTCCTCAGCGGTGACCAAAGTATCAATATTTTTGTCACTTCCCGTCACTAACTGTCCATTGGTTTCCGTATTATGAGAAGACATCACTTAAATGTTTGTTTTGTCAACAATTATCAAATGATGCGATCAATTGGTTGATAAAAGTGATGACTGGATCAGTTGACATACAAATCATATGATTAAGTAATTAAACAATTATTTAGTTAATAGTGTTATGACTGAGAAATCAGTCAACACTTACGTAACGGTTAGTTATGTTTTGTTTGCTTTAATACTGTATTTAATAACTCATTGAACGCGTCATTCAATGCTTTAATCAAATGTTTTATACTTTTAAGTCTGACATCTATTGAATGTAACTTTTGTTGTAATAAATGTTAAAATTTGATTTAATTTATTATTAATATTCATAGTTATTGAATATCATATTTACACACCTGTAAAACAAATCAACTTATTAATTAATTAATAATTTACAAATAAATGGCTATACAGTAGTATATTTATTTAAAAAAATATTAAATTAAACACCATTTTTGTATTAATAAAATTTATTGAATTTAATAGAAATTATTAAATTTAGTAAAAATAATTTAATAGTTGACAAAATCACACAATTATTGCATTTGTTTGTAAATCCAATCCATAAAATAAACTAAATGTGTATAAACTCCGGGCAGACCTTTGACAGCACAGGGAATACCAAAGGAGACGACACCTATTATATAAGTACGGATACCCACGGTCTGGATTAATGGTCCACCGGAATCACCCTAAAAATTATTATATTAGTCTAATTAAACAAATAATGTATTACTACATAACTATAATAACAGTACATACCATACATGAGTCTTGACCACCCATACCACCGGCACAGATATGTGTTGGTTGGATATACATATATGAGCGGTAATTGTATCGACACTTTTCGCGATTCCAAATAGGAAGTGATATTTTTTGAAGCCAATCAGCACTGGGCTCTGTACTACCGATTTGACCCCAACCGGCCAATTCCGCCCAACCATTGGGATCGTGGCTGTCCTTCGGTAAACAAATAGCATTAACAATATATTTTCCCAAACTATTGGTCGTAAAGATAACAGGAGTTTTCAATAAAATAATTGATAAGTCGTTGACTTGTTTTTGTTTATCCCAACCCCTGTGAACAACAAACTTCTCGGGATATAACACTTGACCCGTTTCTTCCCATCGATTAATACCGGCTTTTATTATAACTCGACTTTCTTTACCAACTAAGCTATTATGTCATTAATATTGAATTAAATTTTGTTATATTTAAGACTAAATTAATATCAAATCTACCTTTCAGTACAATGTGCGGCCGTAAGTATATAATATCTGTTGATAATAGCGGCCCCACAAAAATGTCTGCCATTTGTGCCATATTTAATAATTTGAAGACTTACAAGCCATGGATACTCGTTTGGTTCTGCATCTTCTCCTGTCATATATTGATATAATTATAAATAATAATTAGGAAAACCATAATGTGATCAAACCTCCGACAATTCTTCCCAAATGTGATGAATCTAATTGTGAATTCACATTCAGACCACCAACTTGTGTCTTATATCTGAGACCACAATGTGATGGCGAGTCATACATGTTGTCATTGAAGGTTTTTATTACAGATTCGCTTTGATTAGTGTCAATACTTTCGCTCAGTTCTGAATAAGACCTGATCTGTGGCTTCTCAAAGGTATTATCATACTCTTCATCCATATATTTGTTTTCATTCACTGTATGTCTGTTGGATCTAATAGATGATCCAAATCTTCGCATACATAACTCGATACAGCGTTGAACACCAAAACATCGTTCATAACAACTAACAGAATGTGTGGAATGGATCCAATGGTCACATCTTATGACAGAATTAAAGACAATTGAAGACAAAACTATTTTTATACAAATATATAGTATTCGTGACATATTTGCTAATTAATTGACATAAAATCACCATTTTATCATATTTTTAATTAATATAAGTTTGCTATAATTCAAAATACATTTCAATATAATTTATATTATATGTGCGAATTTCTAAATAACATTTCATTTTTATAATCTAATTATACTAGGCTAATTAATATTTAACCAATTTAAACAATTAAAAATTTAATGTAAAATATTATTATTAACTAATAATAATTAATAATAAAGTAAGCATAAGTTAAATTTTTATTAACATATTTTATTAATGTTATAGAAAATGTTACATATATTCATAATGTCTATCCCTGATGACCCTGACCTTTCGATAATAACTTGCCCAATACAGCACCGGTAACATTGATGAAGTTATTAATAACCGACAATAACCCGGGTACTTGCGATAATAAGGTTCCCAATAGAGAGTTAAGGCCTTTGAGACTCATAAGGCACTGGACTATTGTGACCACTGTATTGAGCAGTTGAGCCAAAGAAGACAACAAAACATATAATATTGAATTAATTACATTTTCTCCGCCATCGATACGAATGTCACCATTATTTCTGTTATCGATTTCTTCGGGTATAAAAACTTTTGATTAAATAAGACTAAAAATAATAACATTTTAGACGAAACTACACAAAAAACTTCATTTACCTAAAGATTGGTTGTTGTTTTCTTCACAATAAATGGTTTGCAAAATTGAAACACCAATTGCCAGATAAAAAAATAATTTCATTTTTTTTTGTTAACTTTTAATTTTGTTGTAAAAAAATTGAAAAACAAAATATATTGTAATTTAAAATTTTTTGCTTTGTCTTTTTATACCCTAATTAATAATTTTAATCATATGCTACTTAAAAGTGTTTAACAGTTTTTTGGGGCCAATATTCTCTATTTTTTAAAATAATATAATAATTTATTTCAACTGTTAAAACGATTCATTGCATTTGTTGCCATTAAATTTATTTTGCATTATCTTTTAAATTACACAAATTAACAAAAAATACATTAATATTTTTATGTATGTTGTATTAATTAAATAATATATTTTAATAAATATGTTTTAATATAAAGTATTAAACTGTTAAATATTTTTTAATAATTTTTTTATAAATCTATACTAACATTATAATATATATATAAATTTAATAGAACTTATTAATACTGATAAATAAATCTATTTATAAATTAGAGTATATAATATACCTTTAAAATAAGTGTCCTAAAAATTGATAAATATATAAAAATAAAAAATTGATTATCCAGTCAAAGGTGCTAATACTTGGCCAATAACAGCCAACAAATTATTAAGGACTCCAATAACTCCGGGCAATGCATTTGTGAATACATTTCCGAGCACTGAGTTAAGTCCGTCCAAAGTTAATAGACATTGGACTATAGTGACCACTGCATTCAATAACTGAGCCAATACGGTGACCACTAAAACAACCAATGCGTTTACTAGATTACCTAATGTACCGGCACATAGACATGAGCTAACAGCACCTCCACCTCCTTTATCGTTATGTTTGCCAATTATTTTTCGCACATCTACTGAACCATATTGTCCTGTCGGAGGAGGAGATTGACTTTCACCTAAATTTTGTGATCAATTAATTTAAATATTTATAAATTCTTGAAATTTTAATTAAATGTAAAATTACTTGAAGAACTAGTTGTTTCAGTTATAATATTATTATCAATTGTATCAATAGTTTCATTGGTTTGACAATTGACTACAAATAAACATAAAGACAAATATATTATTAATGAATTCATTTCAATGTTTCATTAGATACAAACTCATTAGTATTAAATGTAAATTTAATTTATACAAAGTATTTATTTAATAATATTATTCCGGGCATATATTTTATGGTAATTTTATTTATTTATTAAAAATATATAGTAAACACATTTTCAACAAAATTTAATAAAATATTTGAATAAAAATAAAATTTAAATACAATGAACTTTGAATGCATAAATTTTTTACAATTATCTTATTAATACATGAATCTATTAATTTATCTGTACATGAATTATTGTAATTATTATAAAATTAGTTAAAAATACATTAAACTGCTAATGTATAGCTTATATAAAATAAACATTATTACAAAATTTTTAACTAATTTCTATTGACTAATTGACTAATTTTAGTTAAATTGTTATTATTAAACTTTAAATTTTAGCCAAAAGTTTTGTTTTATTTTAATGAGATCGGCATCATTACCTAAACCTTATCATTGCTAAATAAGATTGGAAAATATAAAATTAACTACAAATAAAATATTTGATTTAATATATCACTTCAATTTGATAAAACATAAGTGTCTAATAATTACTTAAAAATATTTTCTTACGGTAATACTAATATTATACATTTACGTATAAAGCATTGATAAATAAATTTATCTTAAATGGAAATTTATTTTTATATTTTAATTGTTACTAACCTTATTCTTATTAATATTTATCTATTTTATAAAAAATAATCTTAAGGATTTAATTTTACAATAATAACTAAACGACTGTTAATTTCACATATATATAGTGATAATTTTTTATAAATTAGTGTATAAAAGTAGGTACATTAGTTATAATTTAAACATTATTAGTTTTAAAAGTTTATTTAATATACAATATTTATAATGTTAGGCAAATTTATACTATTTTATTTGATTAACTATATATTTGCTGATTATTTGCCATTAGATGGAAACCAGTGGACAGCAATTAATCAAAATAAATGTTATTTATTTATTTATTAATAATTTTAATAATGAAGTTTAATTAAATATTATTTTATATTTTAAAGCTATTACAACAAAAGCAAGAGTTCCCGGTTCTATATATTCTGATTTAAGAAATAATGGTCATCTCAAGGAAGGACTTCTTGTAGGTTATAATGATATCAACTATAGATGGGTTGCAAGAGATAACTGGACTTATGAGCGATCATTTGATGGTTTGCCTAAATATTTGTAAATTAATATATAAATATATATTTAACTAATTTTAATATTCAATTAAACAGTTGACTCAAAATTATTAAGTAAACAAGTGGTTAATTTAGTAGCCCATGGCCTGGACACTGTTAGCAACATATATATCAATAATAAAAAAGTTGGACAAAGTGTCAATCAATTTGTCAGATATAAGTTTGATGTTAAGGACGTCCTTAAAGTGGGCACTAATACCATACGTGTGGAGTTTGAGTCGGCCCTACATTATTCAAGTCGTATATCTAAATGGCATTTTGATACATATCATTATGAAATAGTAGGAGGTTTGTAGCAGTATTTATCTCCATAAGCTGTGTTAAGTATATATAATATATAAAAACTAATTTTTATAATTGTTATAAAAGAATGTTTCGCAAAGGAATATCACGGCGAGTGTCACAATCATTTCATCCGCAAAATGCCGTCATCTTATAGCTGGGATTGGGTCGGTATTTGTCTTATTATTATTTTTTACATATTTGTCATCTTTTTTTTATTAATACTTAAATTGTTTTATTAGGGACCGGCATTTCCAACGGTTGGTATTTGGAAATCCATTGGTATTGAAGCTAATGATAAGGCAATCATTAGAGATATTACAGTTGTGACGACACCCGACAAAACAAGTGGCACTCAATGGACTCTTTCATTAAAAGCATTTATAGAGTCGGACTCTCGTAAAAAAATTGACACTAAAATATCGGTGTCATTGGATGATCACTTGCTAATCACTGACCAAAAACACAGTCTTACGCCGGCAAGTGATGGCACAGTTAAAGTAGAGTTTACGATCCCTATTAAAGATATGACAATCATTGCTTGGTTTCCCAATGGAGTGGCAAATAATACTCAAAAATTATATAATCTTAAAGTTTCTCTCGGTTTTGATGATTCCAAAGAAATGTCAGAACAAAGCAAAAGAATTGGTTTTCGAACCATTGAAGTCATACAAAAACCGGTTAAACCTATTGGACTTACTTTTTATTTCCAAGTAAACGGTATACCCTTTTATGCTAAGGGAACCAATTGGATTCCGGCCAACAATCTTCAAGAGGATATTACACCAGAATATTTACGTGAACTCATGGAATCGGCACATAAAGCCAACATGAATATGATGAGGGTATGGGGTGGAGGTGTCTATGAGTCCGATTATCTCTACCAATTGGCCGATGAATTGGGAATTATGATATGGCAGGACTACATGTTCGCCTGTTCATTATATCCATCGTATCCCCAATTCTTAGAAACAGTAGATCAAGAAGTACTGACACAAGTAAGACGTCTACAACATCACCCATCCATTGCCATTTGGGCCGGTATTTAGTTTGATTGTATTTTTCAAAAACAATTTATTAATTTACTGTATATACCATTATTAGGAAATAATGAAAATGAAGTTATGGTTAGATTAGGAAAGAAAGAGGACTTTGAACGCCATAAAAAAGATTACATTGAACTCAATATCAATCACATCCGCAAAATAATTCTTGAAGAAGACACGACTCGAACTTTTGTTGGTTCGAGTCCTTCCAATGGTGACGAAGAGATTAAAGAAGACTGGATTTCAAAACATTCAAGTGATGAACGTTATGGTGACACACATTACTATAATTATGACCGACCTCTTTGGGATTGGAAGATCTATCCAAGTGGTAAATTTGCCTCAGAATATGGATATATTTCCTATTCATCAATCGAGACATTCTTGACTGTACTCAATGAAACCGACTTAACGTTTCCAATCAGTGATGCTATGGAGCACAGAGAGCATCATCCGGGAGGCACTAAATCTATTGAAAAAGAAATTGGTATTAAAAGTTTATTAGATTTTTTTAAAAAAAGTTTTTTATAAATTTTTAAAAATATATTTTATTTTAGGTTATTATTTTAATCATCCATCACATGGAGGTATTGAGCGATTTAATGATTTGGTATACTTATCACAAGTAATTCAAGCAATGGCTATGAAAATTGAGACAGAGTTTTATCGGCGAAACCGTCAAATCGATGAAAAGACTGGTAAGGGTAATACAATGGGTGCTCTTTACTGGCAGATCAACGACATATGGCCGGCACCGACCTGGGCTTCCATCGAGTTCGGCGGCAAATGGAAAATATTACAGTCTTATGCCATCGATTTCCTCAAGAATAATATTGTCAGCGTTTATGAAGACAATAATCAAACACTTAAAGTATAATCTATTTCTTTGGAATTTAATTATTAATTAAAGTATCAATTATTAATAGATTTCATTAATTCGAGACGATTATGGAGGGAAAGAAGTTTTTGATTTATCTCTTAAAGTTTATAAGTGGTCATCAAATAAACCGGTTCAGGAGCTCATTGCCAAATGTCAAAGCAATCAAGGCTTCTCAGCTGAAGTACTATTTTCGCATTCAATTCCTGATTTGTTGACCAAATCTGGTTGTGCCGACCGAAGTGAATGTGTTGTCAAAGTAGATATTCCTCACTTTCAGGTATTTTATTTTAAAATAATCAATTTAAAAAAATTGGGTTAATATATTAATAATTTACATTTAAAAAGACATCGAGTTTTATGCTATTAAATGAACCAAAAAACTCGAAATTAGTTAAACCAAACATAAAGTTGGTTTCAGTGAAGAGAAAATCACATTTAGATGATAAACAACAAGTGTTTGACATAACTCTTTCCAGTGAAGCGATCGCACCATTTGTTGGATTGGATTTTAAATTAAAATCTGGAATAAAAGGAAATTTCATTGAAAACGGATTTTTCATATTTGACGGAATGAAGACAATCACATTTGAGACCAAATCTAATGTTACCGAAAAACAAATCAAAGATAATCTGCTATTTAAAACAGTGACTGATGTGTTGTAAATGTTATGAAAAAATATTCATTTCAATAAAATAATTACAGTATAATTTTCATATATAATTAATAATTATTAATTATAAGTAAAACATCAATTTTACTACAATATTTTCAACAAAATTTAATTCAATTAATGTAAAAAATAACTCAATAAAAATATCAATCAAACTTTAATCATTTTAATGTAAAATTTTAAAACAAATCAAAGTTATTGTCAAAAATTTTTAAGCATATTATTATCTAAAAAAGGAAATTGCGACAAATATGTATAATTTAGTTAATTAATATCACAAACAAGTAAAACATATTATTATTATTACTACTTGTAATTGACTTTTGGATTCCACGCGTATTCCTTGTTATTCAAATCAAAAACATTGATTTTAGCGATGAAGACATTTTGGAGCAATTGTTTGTAGCAATCGCTACAACTGTATTCACATCCATCAATAATATCTTGTTTCTTGAGCTCACAATTGCACCAAATAAGACATCCATTGAGTTTAAGTTGATTACAATTAGGAAATTGTTGTGAAAATTCTTTAAATAAGTCAGCGAATAGCGGACCAGTTATCTCAAGAAATTCGACATCTTTTGCCAAATATTTAATAATTTCATTCCAATCATCAGTCGCTTCTTTGATCAAAATTGACAATTTGTTTGATTCCTTGTCGTGTATAAAACATTTGATCTCTTTGTCTCCAATGTTGACAGCTCTCAAATGCTGTAAATTGGGTAATGATTCATAAATAGCATGAATTATTGACAAACAATTGTAATTATTGATTAAATCAATGAATAAAAACTGAATTTCTGAACTTTTCATTTGTTTTAGACTATAAAATGCTTGAGGTGTTAGTCGATCACAATTTTCAATTGAAAGACTATATAATTTTATACCAATTCCTTGAAAAACATGTTTCAAGTCTTGAATACAATCAGATATCACGAGTTCTTCGAGAAGAGGAAACGATGAAACCATTGTTGAGAGACTTTTCCATTCGTTTAATGTATTGCCCGCATATGAAAAGTGAGTTATTTTGGCTATAAATGTATGATTATATCGTTAAGTAATCTAATTTTTAAGTTAATATCAATTATATGTTTTGTATATAAAGATTATCTGTAATATTGATAAACTGTTTAATACTTACAACAAAGTGATCGCATAAATTTGGGCCAATCAGTCCTTAAAAGACCTTCAATGTTAACAAATCGCAAACAAGTAATATTAGGACAACTATTTATCAGCCATTTAAGCGCAATTGTGTCAATACGACAGTTGGCCACATGAAGACATTCAATTGATTCCATCGGACGTATAATTGGCGCCAATTTTTCGATATTTTTCAAATATATGCTACCATTTGGTTCTCTGATAGCGTCAGTCAAATCATTAAATTCATTTGACTTATGATTTGGATCACTACAGGTGACACTTGGTTTGATACCAAATGTTATAACTTTTTGGTATTTAAGCATCGATTTAACCACACTTTGCCACAAAGTGCAAACTCTTTGTATAGAAAATAATTGTTTCATCGGTAAGTAATCAAATATTTGTGCCAACAAGTCTTCATATATCTCACTGATGGTTACGTCGCTAACATAATGTGATACTTCTTCGACATTTTCAACTGTTGGTGACAATGACTTCTCTAAATTACTGGTTTGTTGAAGATTTGAATTAATGTTTGGGACCAACTGTGACACAAAATCTTTACTTTTATTACAAATGTCTTGTTTGTGTTGTGGCTTAGAGTCTAAATTGTCTTTATTTTGATTCAACCAATTAATGACTTGCCATTTGGCAGTCGTGACAATACTAATCTTTGGATTAAAACCCGAACAGTTGTCGGCAATATTTTCGGTCACTTTACTCATATTTCGTCGAGCTTTTGACACATTAAGATAAAAACCATTGAATGGATAACCATTGGTGGCTTTGATGGCCTCATCGGCTGATTTGATCGTATCGTAAGTAACGAAAGCCACGGGTTGTGTGTCGTTGGCGTTAATCTTAACGTACTTTACATTACCGTAAAATGAAAATAATTTCTTCAATGAGTTGACATCGCATCCAACGGGCAATCCTTTAACAAATACTACATTATCTTGAGTTACAAACTGTGAAGACATTGTTGTCTGCATTGACTATCGATCAGATCCACAGACACTCAACAGTTGTTTAAATTTCAAATTTTCTGACAAACTATTTGTTTGTTTGACTAAACATTTCAAGACATGCGTCACAACAGTCATGTGAAACATATGTTAAATGAAACAATTATTTGGGACTTTTATATACAATCAAATTACACATTCAATTGTATTAATATACAAATTATAAAACGTTACACATTAGCCATGAAATAAATATTTTTTAATAATAACTTGTTTACAGTAATACTGATAGTATTGACTGTATATTATAAGCTCCGCCTCTAAGGTCTCAAACATTAAGTGATTGTGTGAACTGTTTGTCTGTTTTGCCATTAAATCGACAATAATTTTGGTTTCAATTGTTATTCAAATAACATTATAACCACTTCTGAAACATAACAACAATAACAATGCAATCAATTAGTAGACAACTTATGGGACAAACGTTACGAACGGCATTATCGACGACGACTGGCCATCGATTATCGTCCACTTCATCTTCATTTCAATTAAAACCCTTTAAATTACATAAATTAGAGGACAAAGGACCCGAAACGGAAGTGATTCTGACCAGAGAAGATGCTCTCGTGTTTTACCGACAAATGGTTACAATAAGACGTATGGAGGCCGCGGCCAATGCTCTCTATAAAGACAAATCTGTTCGCGGGTTTTGTCACTTATATTCAGGACAGGAGGCCGTAGCCGTCGGTCTTGAGAACTCTATTCGGTAATTATTATAATGTTTTTGTCGCTTATAAATCATAATTGTTTATGAAATCCATAGTAAAACTGATGCCGTAATTACCGCATATCGAGCTCACGGCTGGACGTGGATTCGTGGCGTATCAATGGTTGGTGTTTTAGCTGAGCTCACTGGTCGTAGATCTGGTTGTGCCCGAGGAAAGGGTGGATCTATGCATATGTATAATAAGGTACTCATATACTGATGTTTTTGTATGATTTACTATAATTTATAACAAGTGATGACAACATCCTTGCGCTCATCGATGCTCTTCATTGGAAGAGCTGTGAAGAAAAATTTTGGGCTTATGTCTGATATTTGTATTGAAATTGATTTTTATTTTTTATGTTTTATGAAATTTAATATGATTTTACAATTTGTTTTTATGTATCAGAATTTTTTTGGTGGTAATGGTATAGTTGGAGCACAGGTACCATTAGGTGCCGGAATAGCATTGGGACAAAAATATAAAGGAACTGATGATGTGACATTAGCACTTTATGGCGATGGAGCTGCTAATCAGGGACAAGTGTTTGAGGCATATAATATGGCAAAATTGTGGTCATTGCCGTGTATTTTTATTTGTGAAAATAACGGCTACGGAATGGGCACTTCAGCTGAAAGAGCGGCCGCCAGTACCGACTACTATACTCGTGGAGATTATGTGCCCGGTTTGTGGGTCGATGGCATGGATGTGTTGGCGGTAATCATGATTTGTTGTCATACACTGGTATATATCTACTATTCTTGTTGTTATTTTTTGATAGACTCGTGAGGCCACTCGATATCTGGTCAATTTGTGTAGGAAAGGCAAAGGTCCATTTGTTATGGAAGTGGCCACATATAGATATCACGGCCACAGTATGTCTGATCCCGGCACCAGTTATAGAACACGTGATGAAATACAAGAAGTGAGGCAAACGCGTGATCCCATCACATCGTTTAAAGATAAAATTATTAACTCTGATTTGGTCACATCAAATGAACTCAAAGATATTGATAATCAGATTAAGAAAGAGGTGGATGAGGCCACACTTGTAGCCAGAAATGATCCAGAGTTAGGCATTGAAGAGCTGTACGGAGATGTTTACGCCAAACCACTTGAAGAGCAGATACGAGGAATTACACCATTCACTCAACACAAACATTTAAAAGTCAATAATCCGCATAATATTAGATTATAATATTGTTGTTAATATGATTTGTTATATTTTATTAATTAGGTTTATCTAACATTTATTTATAAAATTCGTTTATATTTTAAATATGAGTTATATATATGAAGTAAAGTAGTATTTATGATAAAATTAGATCTGTAAAAATGTAAAATTTATTAAATTAACAATTTTATTCTCAACACTCTTAACTGTCCATAAATAATAGTAAATAATAAATGCCGGTCCATTTCATACCAGTGCTAGGATTATTCAAAATGTTTTTATTATAAGTTATAATTTATAACAATAAAATTAGTAATAGAGTATACTGTATATTCTCCTTAGTATACGGTTTTTTCATACAATTTTTATATCAATTCAACATTAAAAGTTTTGCAATATTTTTAAATATTGTCTAAATTTTGTTTTGTGTTACAAAAATATTTTTTGTTTTAACCCGACGGTGGAGTTAAATAAAATTAATTATACTTAATATTTATAAAATCATACAATATTTTAATTGTTTTTTAAATAAATTATTACACGTGTTTTACTCATGTATTCTATGTATTAAATATTCTCAATTTGAATCTCAAATCATACATTGAATTGAAATCTTATCATTTATTTTGTAAGATTAACATTAGGCTTATAGATGTTAGGATACTAAATGTTAAGATTTGATATTACTATCAATTTTCACAAATTCAAAATCAATGTTAAAACTGTCTAAAAATTGTTATTATTTATAAATAGTAGATTAAAATTTAAGCTATAAAATTGAGGCATAATTTTTAAATATTGTTAAAATAAAACATTTTTGTCATATAAATGTTACGTCACATATGATGTGTTGTGTGGGCACCTATAGCTCAGCTCAGGGATTATCAAATATTAAAAATAATTACCGGTAATACATTGTAAAATTAACAACTAATAACCAATAAACAACTTATAAGGTTAAAAAAACAAATGTTATATTAAATTGTATATTGAGTAGTATATAATATAATACTATAATACTTATAATATAAATTTTAACTAAAATTATTTTTAAACATTTTTATGAAATTTTAAGCAAAATATTTTAGTTTTTGGTAATATTTGTTGTTATAATTAATATAAAATATATTTTCATTTCTAACGGTGAAGTGAAGGTAAATAAAATATTTTCCGGAAAATTGGAGGAATTTTTTAGGCAACTTTCCTTTCTGGGAATTTTCATCAAACTATAATTATAGGTAATATACAGTTCTATAGTATTAATATTAATATTAATGTACAGTAAATACAGTATACAATTGAGTACAACATATGCTGTAATGACAACAATGTTGTTATGATATCATTAATATTATTATTATATGAAATGGTATTTAATTTTAATATTTATTGATTTTTATGTTAATTTATACGAAAAAATTATTATTGATTATCACTACATGTGGTCTCCAAGACATGAATAACACATAAATGGTTTGTTTGAATATCAATCGACAGACCATAACTTGAATGACAACCACAACAACAACAATGTGTTATATTCATCGACTTTATACAACCATTTCATTGATTTTCATCAAATCTTTATTATCACCCATTTGTTGTCATCCGATACTAATAGTCATATCGTTTGATGGCTTCAGAAATGATTACGTGAGACCCGATCTCACGCCACATATGTTTAAATTAGCCAACAATGGTGTCAGAGGTCTGTAATTATTGTCATTGTTGAAGACTATCATAATTTGTAAACTTCTTGATGATTATCAGCTCACATGAGATCGTCATTTGTGACGAAGACGTATCCCAACCACCAGACGATAGCCACCGGTTTTTATGAAGAGTTTCACGGAATCATTAATAACGAGATGTTTGATCCACTCTATAACGAGACATTCAATGTCGACAATTCATCAGACATTTGGTGGAATGAGAGTCCAGTGATTCCCATTTGGGTACCATTTCTGTACAGTTTTTTTCTAAACTAATATTTTTATTTATTTATTTATATTTTAATTACTGGTGAACTGTTTAGATTGCTAATCAAATGGTAGATCCAGTTAACAGATTTAGCGCATCCATGCAATGGCCTGGAAGTCAAGTCGTCTACAAGAATCATGCGATCAAATATCGACAAGAATGGAACGATACGTTGACATGGAATAAAAGGATTGATATTATTATTAAATGGATGACCGATAGCATCCCGACCGCCAACTGTGTGTTCGCTTATTTTGATGAACCGGACACCACTGCCCACGAATACGGACCTTTCGGTGATGAAACTATCGAAAAGGTCAGAATAGCCGACCAAACAATCGGACATTTGATCAATAGATTAGAGCAGAAAAGATTATTAAGCAAAACCAATATAATCATACTTTCAGACCATGGAATGGCTGAAGTCAAGTATGTATAGTTAGAAATATATCAAATTTAGGATAATTTGTAATTATAAATATATTTATAAGATCTGATCGGGTGATCAATTTGAATACATTTCTGGATCCTGATTTGTATCACATATACGGTGCTTCACCTGTTTGGTCCATTGAACCGAAACATAAATATGAAGAACAAGTTTACCAGACTTTATTAAATGCCTCAAAGACTAAAAATTTTACAGTTTATAAACGCGAAGATATTCCAGAATATTTACATTATAAGAAACACAGAAGAATATTATCCATATTTATTGTAGCCGACGAGGGATGGGATATCTATAAGAACATGACGTGGACTCCCAAAGGTATATATAATTTATTAGTTATGTTTCAGTTAATATAATAAATATTTATCAATTGTAGGCATCCATCAGTGGGGAAATCACGGCTATGATAACAGACTCGAGTCTATGCGACCACTGTTTATAGCGAATGGACCGACATTTAAATCCGGTTATAATCACACAAAACCATTTGTAAACGTAGATCTGTATCCATTAATGTTATACGTATTGCAATTATATCCTACAATACAATTTCCGAGCAACGGCTCATTGACCAACATATGGGATATACTGATACCTCCTATTTATGCGGATTCTTATGATAGTTCTGCTCAAAAATGGTTTAATTGTAAGACATTTTTATATCTAATAATTGATTTAAATAATAATTAATTAATTTTTTTAATGAAATATTTGCTAATATTTTAAAATTTAGTTATTTTTTACATTTTTGGTGGATTTGGTATTTTATTCTTTGGAAGTGTTTGTCTCATATGTTCGACAAATATCGGCAAATCTGTTCGCAGTCGTCGGTCAACAGACGTTGTTTGGGAGTCATTGGGTTCGGGACTTGATATTGATTTGCGTTCACATTTGGATCCATCAGTTAATGATTTCTCAAAGTCTTTTGATGACGACATCATAAGTCGTGCCAATCGTCTTCAAAAGCCAGAGGAGACACTTCTACTTCTTGAAGATAGTGATGAAGAAGATCTGTGATAATTATTTTACAGTTGAATATAATTGGGAAACACTTGTCTTGTATTGATTGCCAACAAAACCATTGGTAAAAAAATTCTATGACATTAACTCATATATTGTATATAATTATCCGATAATATATTTGTTACTATCTTTAAGACACGTGAATCTCAATTATATTTGATTATATTTTTTTAATTTATAAATCATCAAAACAAACATGAAATGCCGTTATTTTTATAGCTTATTTAAATGCCATCCATTTATAAATTGATTATCTAGTTAAATTTTTGATTAAAATGGGACACAAAAAAACAAAATGCATTTGATATTAAGATTAAAATAATAAATTGACATATATTATTATAACAATTATGTAAATATTTATATTAATTATGAAATATTAATGTTATAAACAATTATGTAATCTTTATTTGCTTATAAAAATGATAAAAAATAAAATGCAAATTAATTGATTATCAGTGTAAAATAAATGTACTCAATAATTATTTTTAAAAATTTAATTTGATGTTTTTTAGGATAAATAATGAGAAAAATGATGTTTTTAAAATTTTTTATTATATGATGATATCAATGATTTAATGAATTTCTAGTCTTAACTTTTATTAAATGCAATATTGAATTTTATATTAAATTATTTAATATTATTTAAACAAATAAAATTATTATTAACTTGTATTGTTTAAATGGATACTGTATAACCTTAACTTTTTTATTTTTATTCATTTTATGATAGTATACAAACTAAAATAGTATTTTTAAATATAGTACGATATACTGGTATATAAAAATGTTATATTATTTATATTATATATTTGATTAAAAGTTTTTAAATTATATCCTTCCTTATTGATAAATACAATTTATTGATTTTATACAATTTCCTTAAAATTATATAGATATTGATATATTTAAAGTGAATTATATTATAAATTTTAAACATAATATTCTTTTAAAATATTTTTATAAGCTAAAATTATATAATTTATATATTTATAAATATTTTAAGTTAAATAATATATATATATATATATATATATCAGGGTTAAGCAAGGTTTTGGATTTTATACCGGGGTAAAATTTACAAAATTCTCGAAAAATCTTGGGGGGGGGTATTGGGTGGGGTAAGATTTTTATTGCATTTTTAAACGGCAATTTTTTCAAAAATCCAAAATCAACTGGCGGGGGGGGGGGGGGGGGGGGGGGGGGGGGGGGGGGGGGGGGGGGGTCAAGAGAAAATAATATTCCCTTAAATTCCCGAATATTCCCATGTAAATTCGATAAAATTCCCATAAGTTCCCGTATAAATTCCCAGGAAAATAGGTAAAATTTACAAAAATACTAAAAAAAACTTTAACAAAAATAAAAAAAAAGTTAAATTTTAACAAAAATAAATATTTTTAAAAAAAAATTTTAAAAATTAATAAAAACTTAAATTTTAGCAAAAAATAAAATAATAATGTATTAAATACTTAAAAATAGGTGATAAAGGCATTAATGATACACTGAGTTTTTTAGTATTTTAGTAATTTTTAACTTTTAAAATAATTTTTTAAATAATACTTAATGCTTATAGTTTATAGATATATATTTTTATTTTTTAATGTTATTTTTATGTAAATACTGATTGAATACTAATTATAAAATTAAAAATATTTTAAATTTTTTAGTTAAAATTTTAAAAATTATTAATAAAAACCTTGTAATATAAGTATTTATTTTTTTATTAACTTCTTAAACTATCTCAAACTTCTATTTATATTGTAATATGATTATTCTTTTCAACAAATTGGTATTTTTTAACTTTTTAGTTTAATATTTTAAGTAAAATTATGTTATTTTTTGATGAGTTTTAACGTTATTTTAACTTTTTTACTTATTTTTAATCAATAATTAGAATCATATAAATTTTAAAAACATAAAAACACTTACTAAAATAGTATTAACTAAAATTAAAATTTTTATAAATCTCAAAAAAATTTTCGGCGCCTTCGGCGCCGAAATTTTAGGGGGGTCATTTCTCCTCGTTTTTAAGCGACAATTTTTCCCATTTGGTCAAAAAGTCTGGGGGGGGTAAAATCCCAATTTCTCGATCTTAGGGGGGGTATTTTGGCCTTACCCCCCCCTATATATATATATATATATATATATATATATATATACTAAATAACATCAATAATATACTGTATGCTTATATAATTTGTAATTGTGATTAATTATTATTATTATCTTGAAAATTAAGTATTCATCATTTAATTAGCCCGGCGGCTATGAAAACAGAGAATTTATAATTTAAAACATATGTTGTTTACGTACATTAATCACTTATAAGTTAAAAGTAAAATTTGGGTCAAAGTTAGAGAAAAAACAATATTTAATGAGTGTTTAGTTTTCTTAATAAAATAAAAACAATTATTGTCTGGATTTCTGGTTCGACTACTTTTTGTTTCAAACATTTTTCACAACTAAAAGTGCAAAACATTTTAGTGCAAACATTTAGTGTGAAAACTTTGGTAAATACCATATCAGGTATTAATTAATAATTAATAATTCATAGGAAAAGTTTTTTTTTATTTGGGAGGTGTGGCGAACATTAGTTATAACATTATTGTATTTCAATTTATATGATTTTTCTTTCATAACCAAAAAGATGAGTTTTGCTACTATTATAACATTTTTGTTACCAATAATATCGGTGTCCTATTGTCAGCGCTTTCTATACGGTAGAGAATCTCCTTATATTTCCGGACAGTTATATCGGACGCAAGCATTTAAACCATTAAAAGCAGTGTCAGTCCTGACTGGCAAAGATGTAAACGGTGTCATCAACTTTGAACAAGTGGTCTGTATTTTCTTAAATATCAAAACTTTTTAAATATTATATGAATTTCAAATTTTTTGTAAAATTTAATTTTACGAATTACAACATTTAAGAAATTATGTCATAATATTATTATAATTACTAAAAAATACTTGATTTTGAAATACACTAATTATTGAAATTAGATTAACCTTTCAGTTAATTTTTAAAAGTAATAACATTTGTCGCAATTAACAAATAATTATTATAATTAGTAAAATGAAATTTATTAATAGTATTTATTATAATTATAATAATAATTATCAGCAAAATTTTTAAATAATTGTTTAATTAGGGTTATGATAGGGTACGTGTGGTCGGCAAAATTGAAGGCCTATCTAAAGGCCCGCACGGCTTTCATGTCCACCAATTCGGTGATGTGACCAAAGGATGCGGAAGTACTGGAGGACACTTTAATCCACACAATCGAGAACATGGATCTCCCGATGACTTTAATAGACATGTCGGCGATTTAGGCAATATTTTTGCCGACGATAACGGTGTTGCAAACATAGATATTCAAGACTATTACCTTACACTTAATAACGGACCTAATTCTATAGTGGGTCGGGCAGTTGTGGTCAGTTTTTTGGACAAAATATTAAATTATTTCAATTAAATTATCAATTTTTTATGCAATTTTTAGGTTCACGAAAATGTCGATGATTTAGGTCGCGGAGGACACGAACAAAGTAAATCTACCGGKAATGCTGGCGGACGGGTGGCCTGTGGTCTCATTGGATGGGCTAATGAAAAGGCTTGAATTAAGACACCTATTSTAATACACTGTTAAATGACATGTATTTGAAAATTTACTATAAGGTAATGTAATGTAATGTAATGTACAATATATTTAATTATCATTATTATAAACTACACTATACTGTATAGGGCTATACTATAGGCTATATATATGTTTACAATATATAGTAAATGTGTTTAAATGAAATTTTTAATTCATTATTAATTATGATAATTGTCGAGTATATAAATACTCATATTTTTATATTTCTAAAAAAATTATTGTATTATTTATTACTTTATTAATATTACTGTATATATATACCAATATTTATTTGAATAAATTATTACCGGTTAGTAAATTTATAAATCGGACATTTATTTAATTTATATTTTTAATTAATTAATGATAACATTATTGAATGAAATATAATAATAATCACAAAATATGTTGATGATTTATTTGTATATTATTTATATTTAATTTGAATATTCAATTATATAGAAAAACTAGATTTACTATTTGAATTAAATTAGAAACTAAAAATTATAAAATAAATTATAAGACTAATAATTGACAAAATATATAATAAACAATAAATTATTATAAATTAAGTTACATTTATACAATGAATTACGGTATAAGTGATTTAATAATAAACTAATAAAAATTAGTTAAATCATTTAAATATAAAAAAATTAAATTCAATAAAAATGACCACAAAATCATGTATTGTTAACATTAATTGATTCATTCGTCACTAATGACTCCACATTTTCACTCATGTGTTCATTGATTGCATTATTTGAATAATTATTTTCATTATTATTATTATTATCAAAATTATCTGAATTATGAATAACATCATTGTTTTCAGCAATAAATTCCGGTTTAATCGATGGACTATTATTCATGTTATTTGTTTCATCCAATGTCGTCGTCTCCACAACATTTGAATTGTCATTTTTATCCCAATTATTGTCATTCATTTGTTTGAGATAATTGTTACCTTCATTTGGACCTTCAGTCACTATGTCGTCAATTTTCATATCTCGATCTGGTCTTTGATTATTAAAATCATTATTAATGTTATTATTATTATTATTATTTCTATTGTAATGTCTATTATCGTGTCTGTCATCAGACTTCCATCTGGAAGGGCGATCGCGACGACCAAAACCTCTATTTGTGAACTGATCGCGATTTGAACCTCTGTTTTGATTGGTGTGTCTGTCATAGTTGTGATGCCTGATATCTGGTCTCATATGTCTCGGATGGTATGGTCGTTGTGGTCTTTCATATGGAAATCGATCGTTCATAAGTTGCGGTGGCATTTGTAAAAGTCCGGCCCGACCTTTGAATAAATTACAATAAGTGTTATAACAATAATACTATTATTAATAGTTATAATTAATACCGGATGCCATTTGATGCGGTATCGGTGGTCTTAACATTTGATTTCTTTCCATTGCACGCAATTCATAAACAGATGGAGCAAATGGATCATCACTTGTATGTGAATGAGATCTTTCCAAATCAGGTCTTTCAATATTAGATCTAAACCTATCGCGTGGATTGAAATTTCTGTCCATTCGATCCATTTGTCTATCAGAATGAAGTCGTTGAAGTTCATCATGAGTTATGGGTAAATTGGGTAAAGTAGATATTAATGGTGGCCTATCTTCAGGTTTGGGAAGTGATGATCGTGATATATCTTCGGGACGAAGTGATGTTATAATTGTGTCAGTGGTAGACGTGACAACTGAAGACAATGATAGAAGTGGTGGCCTTTGAGGACTTACTGTAATTATAAGAAAGAAATAAATAATTATTATTATAACAACAACGACAACAACAAATTATTACTGTAATCGTAAATTCAATACAAATGTATGACAAACCTTGCATCCGATTAGGAAGTATAGGTGGCGGAGGGCCTGAAATCCATGGCAAACGTGGTTGGTTTCCTAACATAGGCATTGGAGGTATACTAAGGGGAGGAACAGCTTGAAATGGTGGAGGAAATAACGGGGTGTTTGATGCCGTTATGTTAGCAGTTATATTAACGTCACTTTTATTATCACTTGAATGACTCGTTTCAGTTTTCATCATTACTTCAGTTATTTCATTCTTGTCGTCGCTGTTTAACATTGGAGGCATAGGTGGCGGAGGTATTTGTGGAAATGTTGTGGTCGTAACCGCCGTTGTTATCATCGATGCTTCTGATTGTATTGGAATCACTGGAGTTTGACTCGTTATGTTCATTATACTGGTGGGCATCACAAGCCCTGGAACACCAAATGCATGGTTAGGTATTCCAACCATTGGCATCGGTTGCATCATAGCTGCCGCTCTGGCCATTAAAGCTGCCGTTTCTCTCTCTTGATCTTCTCGTTCCTTGTTTTTTCTTATTCGTATTTCTATTTAAAAATATTTTTATTTTTAACAAATTTAAATACATTTAATAACTAAGCATACCTTGCAATTTCTCTGGAACTGTATCTTCATCTACAGTTCCCCCCTCTTCTAGCAGATCTAAGTCTACATTTTCAGGTAACTTATTATAAGGTATATAACTGGCGCCTTCATCCACTTCCCAATAATCTTTATACTCTTTTCCTTTCATACCTTTGCCCGGAGCCCAAGCCATCTATAAAAACAATCATTTAGCGAAAAATAACTAATGTTTGCAATTATACTTTAATGAGACTTCCGTGAAGTTTAAGACTTTTTAAACTACTTAATGCTTTAGCCGCGTCCTGACGTCTATTCATACATACATAAGCACACCCTCGGGATGGTATTAACTGATTAAACAAAAACATCAATTAATTATGTGTCCGATTACTTACAATATTTAAAGAAATAAATTGAAAATCAAGTGACAAATCATCAAAGAATAAAAGAACAACAGAAGAATAGACAAATCAACTAAAATGTTAAACAAATTGGTGTCTCATTTACATCAATACTATTAATGGCACCAAATTCGCCAAATGTATCGCTAAGATCAGCTTCAGAGACCAGTTTAGGGACGTGACCCAACCATAAAGTAGTTGAACATATGGTAAGACATCCTTTTCTTATGGGAGGCAAACCCTTTCGTCTTCTTTCTCTTTCTCGTTCTCTTTCATAACTCTGTGGCGAACGGACCCTATCATTAAAACGTGAATTACGAGGAGATCTGCTCCTCGACCGATATGAACGTCGACCGTCGCGGTCTCGATCGCGACGACTACTACGTGGAGACCGTGATCTCGATCTATCGGATCGGTCCCGATAACGATTAAAACGTGATCTTCTTGGAGATCGCATTCGCGGGGACTGTGAACCTGACCTTTCATTAATATCCTGTTGTGGCATCTGTTGGTTATATGGTTGTCCCGTTTGGTGTATATATTGTTGGGTATCTATTATACTATTATTTAAGTTATAATTCAATTCATTCGCACGCATTTGCGGACCGAAATTGTTTGCGTTATGCAAATATTGAAAACTATTGTCATTTGCATTTAAATTGGGATTTAATTGATTGCTATCATTATTATTCTGTTTTTGATCCACAGATTCAAAATTCATATTTAAATCATTTTGTTTTCGACTCTCATCAGTATTATTATTATCACTATTAATTAAAGTCTGATTTTGTTGTGATTGTTGCTGTAGTGCCGATAAAAACTGTTGACTGCTATTTGACGACTGGCCTTCCAGTTCTGAGATACTAAGCTTCAAAAGTTCTGTTTGTTGTATTGTTTTTTGCATTTGTTGTAATTGTTGTAAAAGCTCTGGATTTGACAGCAAATTTTGAGCCATACTTATGGCCAATGGATTCGTAACGTTGTTGTCTTCGGAATTACTTCTTATTGGTGGTTCTGCCTCTGTTGGTGTATCTCCTCTTTCTTCTTCTTCTTCATCGTCGCCATAATCAAAATCAAGTAATTTCTTATTAAACTTAATTGGATTGCTTTGTGATTCTTGTTGTGTATCACTGGATGTATTACCAGATTTTGTCAAACCTAAGTTAGAAATTAAATCATGAGTTAAAACTATATTAGAAATGTTTCAAAATAATTATTAAAAAAAATGGAACCTAAAGAAGTGGCCAATTGTTGTAATTGCATTATCAAATTGGGATCTTTAATGTTTAGATTGCCATCTCTGGCCTCACGATTGGCATCTCTAACATTAGTACTCGATTGCGGCGATGAATCAAATTTCATCTGAGATAACGATGCGTTTGGATTAGCCATATCCAAGAGAGGCTGAATTGTCTCAGCGTTAAAAACATTGTTTCGTTGCCAAAGATTTAAGACTCTTACAATTTTTGGCTGTTTATGATAATAAAACAAAATAAAATATTAGCAATAATTATAATTGAAATAAAAATCTAAAATGAGTTAATACTTTGTCATCGGGAGGACACGTGAGGAATAAATTCTGAAAAGTTTGTGCAAAATTTCTGGCAAATCTCGGAGCGTAAACGTCTTTATCGGCTCCAAATTGATGTCGCGATTGACGAACAATTGAGTCAATTACATAAAGACCGGGAATCTTGTATTCTGGTCGACACTAAAGCAATGAATTGTTAATTGTTTTTAAAACAAAATATTCATTTTATTCCTTCACTTACTTTAATGATAAATCTTTCAACTGATTGGACGATATGTTTATACATTTTAATGGCTTTCATCGATACTTTCGTTATTTGAGACATTTTTGCCTTCGATATCGGCGGCCGGACCTCATATAGTGAAGACAACTATTAAGAAATAAACATCAAATGTCATTAAAGTATTCATTTATTAATACAATTATCACTATTTTCCATCACATTTAGTCAAATGATGGACAAAAAAAAGCAAAAATCATGGCTTACTTCAGCATTAAATTGTTGAACTACTTCTGTGTCGCGCGACATGTTTACAGCAGTTTTAGTGGACTCAATGGTATTCAATAACGAAGAAACCGATTAAAGACAAGCGATTGACTTCTTTGGCAAATCAATCGGTCAAATGAATCGCCGCCACAAAAGTTGATTCCCTTTTAAGATACGTTAACCGATGCTAACAGACGGTGTGACCCAATGTCGAGTGCAAAGCGACGGCAACTTTGACCGACAAAGTCTTCGTCAATATCTTGCGGTACTATAAATGGTCACCAATTGAGTCCATGTCTTGACTCTATGTCTTCATTGTTTGCAAACATTGGTTTCAATGAAAGTCTCGATTCCTTCAAAAATGGCTGCCTTTCAATAACACTGTGTATATATTCACTGTTGACTTTAATAATCAAATTGTTATTCAAATAGTCTATAAGTTTATAACGCAAACTGTACGCAGCGGTTGTTATTAGTGTACTCCAGTTAAAACAAATACAATACCTACTATTGCCTCACAATTTATATTTTATAGCTATATATCATTCAGTTGCTATGCTATACTTCTACAAACTCGATACGCATTGTGTACTATAAATGCGGTTCACATTTGTCTTTATGAATGCCGACAAATAAAAGCATTAAAAAAGATTTCAAATTATTTTTCATTATTCAAGTATTAGTTTTTATTTATTTGTTTATTGATTACAAACATTAAAAAATTGATAATTTATTGGAAATAAATCAATATATTATCTAAATTAATAAAACAAATTTATGATATATTAAAACCAATAATTTTTCAAAATAGGGAACAATAAAACCTTAAAATAATTAATAACGTTTTATTTGAATTATTTTTAAATTCATTACTATTTTATACCTCAATAATATGTGAGACATTCATATAAAGTGTAATAAAGAAAAATGTTATTAATATTGATTTTATATATAAATTATTATTAATATTCATAAGTTTTATTAAATTATTTTAATTTAGTATTAGTTGACAAATGTTTTATAAATTTAGATAACAATTGAAGTAATAATTGTTTCATATAATAAATATATCATATATTAGTAATAATAAATCAATAGTTAATAAAAAATATATAAAATATATTATTAGAGTATTGCATAACAAACAACAAACACATGACTTGAAGGCAAAAGACATTTAAAAAAATATGAATTGTTTTGCAAACAATCGTCTGATAAGATCTGGTCTTACATTAGTCTACAGACATGTCTGCAAACATTATCATCAGATGAAGACATCAAATGTAAGCCATTGTCGGTATTTGTGTCAACAAAATCAACGATTTATTACATTAAATAGTAATAATAATGACAAAAATGAGACAATTATTGAAAGAAATAGTAAAACAAAGAAATTGTCGGACAATAGCAAAGCTGAGGAAAAGTATTAAAAAATTGATTGAAATATATAATCATTTATTGACTTGAATTTGATTTGATGTTAGGATTCAAATAATATTTTTCACAAATGATGGCAAAAGAGTTACCGGTTTTGGCAAACAAAACGATAGTCTTTTAGATGTAATCATCAATAATGACATTGATTTGGATGGCTTTGGTATGTCTTAAATGGTTTTTTATTTATTATGATATGTTTTATAATAATTATAGTTTTTGTATGAATAGGCGCGTGTGAGGGCACACTCGCCTGTTCAACGTGTCATCTGATCTTCAATAAGGATGACTTCTCAAGAATTGCCAATAAGGCGACCGATGAAGAGCTCGATATGTTAGACTTGGCTTATGATTTGACCGATACGTATGACTTATACTTTTATTTTAATAATATAAATATAATTATTTTTAATTTGGTTGTCATTTATATTATATATTATTTATTGAAATATATAGATCCCGATTGGGATGTCAGGTCCAGTTAAAGGAGTGGATGAATGGTATTGAAGTGAAAGTGCCGGCCAGTGTTAATGATGTCCGATCATCTTAGCAATAATAATATTATTATTATTATTATCATTTTTACAATTATTAGTTTTTGCTAATAGAGATAGGTTTAATTAATTATAATTTATAATTAAATATCAATTTGTTGTTTTATATTGTTTTAATTATTAACATATATATATACATGAGATTGTTTAATAAAAACTTATGAGTATATACTTATAAAATGAAAATACACGTCAATTAAAACTGCCGTAAATTAAAATTCAGAATAAAAATGAGTAAAAACAAAATTTGAGACAAAATTATTTTATTAAAAAGTTATTTATTTTGAAGTACCGTAAAGTTAATTGCTTTTGATCTATTATTAGTATTACACATATATAACAATAACAAAATTTACAATTATTTTTAATATATAGTGATGTAATTTTTATAATTATACAAATATAACAGTTGTTAATATTAATGTAAATAAATACATTAGTTTTGTTTTTAAAATTCAATATAATTTTCTTAAATTAGAATATTTTTAATACAATATTAAATATAGGAATATTTGTATATAAGCTTTAAAATTGTAAATAACATAAAAATAATATATTTGCCATAAAAGTCTTATATAAATATGGAATGAATAACAACTAATAATACATTATTATAATACAGATAATGCCAATTAATAGTTTAAATTTGAGTTATATAGTGTACAGTTAACTTTATGCTAAGCAAGGTAACTTAGTATACAGTTACCTAATATTAGGTAAGTTATATAAAGTACCTTGGTAAAGCATTACATAATATAACTCAAATTTAAACTTTTAAGTGGCATAAACTGTATAATATAAGTTACAGAATATTCAGATTATAAATATTTTTACATTTTTCACATATAATTCACATGACATATAATAAATAATAAAATTTATTTATTTGCGGGTTTTAAACGATTTGATCATTAACTTAATAACTTTGTCTCTACTTTGCTATATTTGCTATAATAAGTTATGTGCTGTAATGGACACATACAGACACTATTGCCATAATTGAGTCCAAACAAGCATTTATTTTTGTTTAATAAATTATTATCAATTATTATACAGTAGTTTACAGCTATAATCAAATGTTATATTATGTTGTAATAAGTATCATATATCAACATATTTCCTAAAATGAACTGTTAATACAATAGCCTATATTATACCGTATATTTCAAAATTAACATTAATTATACTTAATTCCTAAATTAATCAAATATAAGGTAATCCTAATATTAAAGCAGAAACTGTTTGTTTTTTATAATAGATATTATTTAAGGTCCATCTCTGCGAGTTCTCTCTCCAGTTCCTCTTCATCAATATTGACAGCATCTCCGGCCACTACTTCGAACTCTTGAAGATCACGGGAGAGCTCTTCTTCCAAATCATCGGTTACTTTATTTTTATTTTGTTTGATATCTTTGTGGATGTCGTCAGCAGAAACTTGTGTGCCTTGATATGCGTCAGATATAAACTCGGGTTCAGCACCAGTGGGACTTTGGTCATCTCCCGGTTCATCGGGTCCCTCAGCAGATGAGGAACGTGAGGAAGACCAAGATTTCCTACCTTTCTTGTCGAAAGAAGACAATTGTGTTGACTGTTTGATGAGCGAAACCCTATAAAAATAGTTCCTCCAAAACACATCTTCTTTGACAAGTTTGGGCACAATCTCGAAGCGCATCTTATTAAGATTGGGATCTTCCTTAAGAAGGGCCAGTGCTATGGGATAGGATGAGTCCAAATCAAAGTTAAACTGTACGCCAGTTGGAGGGCTGCGGACAAAGTTGCGTTTGTCTTGTGAAAGGGAGAGTATCTCTTGTTTGACAGCGTCCGGGTCGTGACATCCGACCCACGGAGTAACGCCCACTTCCATGTGTCCTCCGTGGTCTTTAATGAATTGTTGTTGTTCTTTAGTGAAGTCCTGCATAATGCCCGCGTGTTCTACCGTTTGTTTAATTTGTTTGGCCGTTGCGGTCATAGTTTGTCGGGCTTTAGAAGCGGCACTAAATATGAGATTTCCGAAGTATTTGGTCGATTCCATCACTTTCTGTGACACTTCAGTAGTCATCGGTTGTTTGTCTTCCACTTTATTTGTTGCATCCGTATTGTCCTCTTCCGTAGCATCAATCATCTGGTTTTGGTAGTCGTCGTCGTCGGGACCCGAAGTGTCTCCCGAACTCGACCGCCGAACCAATTTTCGATCAGATTTTATATCATTCTCTAACACCTGATCTGTAGACATGATCTGATGATATCAAGACTATGGTTCAGATGATTATTATATATAAAACAACTATCGATAAGAGGGCTATCAGTTGACAGAAATTCACAAACAATGGCTAATATTGTATGAAAATAATATATTGTTGTTGTAGTTGTTGTCTAAGTTTATTAAAACAATAATCAGATGATATGTCAATCGTTGACTAATCTAATCAACTAATGATCATAAATGTCAATAAATGGTCGACAAAGTCAATGGTCTTCAGAGATCAAACAAAAGCCAAGTTCTGTATTATGTATTCAAATGTAATGTTTGTAAACAATAAGTGTTTAATAYATTAGATTTCAATACTTCGCATAACAAGAGTTAACAGTTATAACAGTATTAACAGTCAGACTCAGACTCGTTGTGCAACTTATTTGTGAACTACAAGTGCCAGCAATACATACAATCACTACACAAATGACAGTTTATTACATAACATATACAATACTATACACTAATAACTACATTCATACCAATGGATTGCAGAGTAAAATATCTTAAATACGGAATATTTTTTGTTATATTTCCCAAACATATAATACAGTATAATATCCATTATATAGAAGATAGCAGTTTATTGTGTCATATAATTTCCAGATAATATGTTTGTTAAGCTCAGGTATTTATGTAACTAAGTGTATATAACATTAGACAATAAATATATAGAATCGTATATATAATACAGTATGTGTTGTGCGCACAGTAATCAAAACACAACTAATCCAACAATTTGACAAAAAAGACGAATAAAAGGCTGAGATTCTTGAGTGGAGTATTGGTTGAGTGGTTGCGAGTCATTCACAATATCAACCAATTATTCAAAACAATAATCACTAATCATTTTTTCATCAATAAATGTTTAATATATAATATAAATATATATATTATTTAAAAATTCAGCGAAACTGATATTTTTACAGAAATATAATTCTAGTGAAAGCTTTATATTGACATTAAACTACTGTTAAGCAGATTTTGTATGACATATAAATTAGTTGTTAAACAAAAAAATTAAATAAAATTTATTCATATATTATCTTTACATTTGATTTATCAACAGTATCCATAGTCTACCTTAAAAATACCGGTAATAATTTTATTGTTAATTAAGTGAACAAATAAGTTTTTTTTAATTTTTTTATAATAATTTATTATAACTTAATTTCGCTTATTATATTTATATAATATACAAAATGTTATTAAAATATAACATAATTTTCAAGTATACAACCATTAATCTTAGTCTCAATATACTGTACTGYATTGTTAGTTCAAAATTGCTGTTATGTAACCATAAGTATTGGTGGGAAATAAAGAAAAAACACATTTGTGTCAATAAAAACAAAACAACAGTAATGATAAAAATCATTAGAAAGCAAATGAGAATAAGAAAAAAAGTTATACACAATATATATATATATATATCAATGAATAGAAATGATTAATCGCTTTCTTTGTTGGTCTCTATTTGTTGTATTTGTAATAAAAGACTCTCCTTTTTGCGGATCAAAGTATCGTAGTTTTCTTGGAGTGTCTTTTCCCTCAAGTTTTGTCGCTTTACGTCATCGCTTAAAGACTATAAATATAGGAAAATTGGATTAAACCATAATATCAAGCCATTAAATATTTGTTTAGTATTTAAATTCATGAAAACTATTTATAAATACCTCAATCCTCTTATGAATGGCTAATTCTTCGTGATCTTTGAGTATTGAAAACGTCTGCAATTCAAGAGATGTTTGTTCGACCTGTTCCACCAAATCATTAGTCTGTTTAATCAATTGTTGAGCTCGACTTTGATATCCTCCTAAATAAACTCTTAATTTCTTTTCTATTTTGGCGGCCTTTTTGGCTTCTTTGGTCATATGAGATCTGTTTTGATCCAACCTATCAATTATAATAATTTATATTACAGTATATTTTAATGAATATTGTAATTACATTTAGTAAATGAAATCAAACCTCTTTTCCAAGGATTCAATTCTATCCTTTTTGTTGGCTAAGTTGGCTCTCGTGTATCGATTTTGTGAAGGTATGTATAAAACTTGTGACAAACATTCATCCCATACCTGACAATAGCCATCAAAGGTTAGTTCTGTGTGAGCCATACCCTGTCTAACGACTTCCATCTCTTCAGTTAGTGTTTGTTTAGCAGCGGCTAACTCTTCATCATTATATTTAATGTAAGGATGTTTATCAAGAAAAGCTAAATTGGATGCATTTGGATTCGAGGCATTCCTCGACTTCATACTCTTTGATATTAATTGATTATCCGTTATATTATTGATGGAATCGTAATGCAACATAACTAACATCTCTTTTTTGATAAGTTCTTCTGCTTTTTGTAAATCAGTCACTTGTGGATCGGTATGAGCTCCGGGTCTTAAAATAGAATTGTTTATATCTGAAGGTCGGGGTAGATCTCTTTGAACGGCCTGAGACTGTCGTTTACGCTCGGCTTCAATGGCAGCCAAACGATTTGCTTCACGTCGGGCATCAATATCTGCCTGATCTTCAATTGTAGAACTCGTGTCAACACTAATATCGTTCATATCTTCTTCATTAACTACAATCTCATATTCATTCTTAGGCGCCGGTAATTCAGATAATGCTTTTCTTAACATATCTCGTGTTTCTTTTTGTTGTTGTTTTGCAGTTCTTTGATCTTCAAAAATTAATGCTTCTTCTGAATTAATGGCTAATTTATCTCTTAACGGAGTGGCCAATTGCTGACTGCCTCCTATAGTTGAGAGTGAACCGGGTGTTCGAGGAGTGACTGCACCTGTTGTTGGATTTAATTCACTTCCAGCGGGTGTACGAAATGGAGTAGAAATCATAGTGTTTGGAGTAACAGAAAGCGGTGCCTTTCCAACACCAGGGGTAATGACACCACTGATATTTGAATCAGTTTCATGCAATGGAGTGTTAAGACCTCCTTTAAGAGGAGTGTCAACATTAGTCAATGCCATCAAATTTTGGGCTTCCATTAAAATAGTGTCCCGACTTAGAGCTGCGGTTTTTGGTGTGCGAAGAGCAGCAGTCGATTGAGTTATAGAATAGTCGGCTAAAAGTCCTTCCGAAGCGCGATTTCCCGACTCTTCAGCTGTTTCTTTAGCACTTTCACTGGCTTTTCCTAATTTAACCACTTGTTCCAACTCTGCGTCCGATATTTGTGGTTCGGGTAACACTAATTTGCTTCTCTTTTTGGAAGGTTCTTCAGCATTCAACAAACTGGTTGGTAAATCATTTTCCTTTCGCTGTTTTAACTTCTGTTTGTCTTTCTTTCTCTCTCTTTCYTCAATTTCTGAACGTCTTTCTCCGTCCAACTGTTGTTGTCTTAGTTTACGAAAGTCTTGTTCTTGTGGTTCGTAGACTTCTTCTGACGTGTCGTAGAAACCCGAAGGAACGGGTTTTTCAAATGGTATTTCTGTATTATAATTAATACCGCGTTTTCTTTGTTTATAACTTCTTAACCCAATGTTAATGCCAGCCATTCGAAGCTCACGTCTCTTCTGAAGACTAGCCAGACGTCTGGCCTCTTCCAGTTGCTTCTCACGTGCCTTACGTTTGGCTTTCTTTCCCTGAGTGTTGGCCAAYCGAGCTCTGGCCTCACTTAACATTTCCAACTCGTCTTCATCCATGTCTTTAGGATCGGGACGGGCWGGCTTTGTCTCGGGATTGGGATCAATCTCTCCCGGTTTAAGTTTTCGCGGATCATCACCCAATTGATCCTTGTCTTCGCCTTTGTTCTGTGCCTGATCCAGAAGCTGCTCGTAATGTTCCAGACATTGGGATGCCGTGCGGCCAACGATAGACGCAATGGTACGCCATTGAGTTGGCATCAATCGGACCAAATTGATGAGTTTCTCTTCCTCTTCACGGGACCACTCAGTCTTCTTAATGCTCGGGTCTAACCACTCATACCATCTGGCCTTACATTGTTTGGCCGATTTTCGGTGCAATACCGATGCGATCCGTGACCACTGGTTTTTGCCATATTTCATGACCGCTGCCTTCAGGATCTCATCCTCGGTATTGCGCCAAACGCCGCCTTTTATCATAATTCGTGGCATTTTTAGTCTATTGTATTACACGCGCGGCGGACGACACGTATTGACAGATATAATGAATAAACAATTTATTTGTTTTGAAAACACTTTTGATTACAATTTATCGATGATTTCAATAATTAGCGATTTATTTGTGTTTTATGTTTATTATTGATTCACACATTTCTATTGGCATTCAATACGCTTTTATTACGTGAATATAAACCAATAATTACGACAAACAATACAAAGTTTTAGATAAATTAGCGCCAAATTTGAATAATATTCTTAAAATATCCGAATATATAATATATTGTATAATAGAATATATAAAATAAAAAATTATTTAAAATATTTATAATCTCAATATTATTTAAATATATTATTTATAGTTTATTTAATATATTTAATAAATTTTAATTTTAATTTGTTATGATATAATAATTGAATTAATCCAAACTTATAAATATAAAAAATTATTAAGTAATATTGTATTATAATATGTGATATGTTATTCAATTCAAATTGATTTAACAAATAAATTAATAACAAACAAAAATTTAAGGCTAAAACAGTTGATATTAACACTTGTGCTAATATAATATATATAAATTTTAATGTAATGTATATTATTATGTTATAAATTTATAACATTTTAAGTTATATACATTATTAAACTAAATAAACTATAAGCGAATTAATATTTTTTAAAATAAATAATTAATAAAAAGTTATTTTTATAATTTCCTGTAATTTACTAAATCTAATGTAATGCGATTGTTTGCTAAATTGTTTAGTAAACACAATTTAAGTTTATTATTAAAAGTTTATATAATACTTGTATTGATATTAATGTTTTATATAAACACTGAAATCAAGTTTAGTATAATTACTAAAACTGACGGTGACTTCAATACAAGTCATTTACCAAAGATATCGACAACCGTTGCAAACAAATCTCGATTATTATGTTTAGTAACGACACAACCGGCAAATCATGCGACCAAAGCACTGGCAGTCAAAGAGACGTGGGGTAAGGCATGCGATATATTATACTTTGTGAGCTCAGAGATGGTACCAGAGTTGCCGGCAATACGGGTGCAATGCGAGAAATATGACCATGATCACTTGTTATGCAAAAATATTAAGGCAATACTATATGGATTAAACAAATATCGAAACCAATTTGATTGGTTCTTCAAAGCAGATGATGACACCTTTGTTATTGTCGATAATCTTAGACAACTACTCGATAAGCATAACCCGGACACTGCTATCTGGTTTGGCTGTCCTTTTGCATTGGGAGGTAATCGCAATAAAACATATCCGAGTGGAGGTTAGATTTATTTATATTAAAATTTTATAAAAATTTGAAAATTTTCAACTTTTATTTAGGAGCCGGTTATGTAAGCTATTAAATACTTTACTTAAAATTATACTGCAATTATAATTACTCGCAATATATACTAATTATATTAATTAACATTATAAAATTTGAATTGATTTATATATAATATACAAAAATAATTATTAAATTTTATGAGATATATAAAGCGAGAAACACCATTAATAAATATATTTAAAATTATAATTTTATTAAAACTATTGCCACTTGTAAAGGCTATGAGTAGACAATCAATGTATTTAATGGAAAACGCTTTAAAAAATCACACCAAATGTCGGTTTTTAAATTTGAAAAATAGGGAAACGGGTGCCGACGATGCAGAGATAGGAATGTATGATAATGTCATTGAATTAAAATTGACAAATTGTTATTAATTTTATATGATTATAATATAGTTGTCTAAATGAGCTAGGTGCTCAAATTGGTGATGAAACAGATGATAGACATTTAAAACGGTTCTTCCCATTCCCTCCAAACACTTTCATTGATAAAACAACCGGATTTTATGAGTGGTTTAATGTTTATAATGTAAATCCCGTTCAAAAGGTAAATATCAATATACAGTATTGTATATAATTAAAAAAATAATAATTATAAGTTTAATAAAATTGTAGGGATTAAATTGTTGCAGTAATACAACAATATCATTTCATTATGTGCCATCAAATGATATGTATATCTATGATTTTTTATTAAATCATTTATTTGTATATACACTATGATTTAGTAATTTATAAAATTTTCAGACAAAACTAATATTATATTATATTTTTTTATTATTATTATTATTATATATGAAATTTGTTAGCCAGATACTTGTAATTACTATTATTGTAACATATTGTTTTTATAACATGATTTTTTTTAATATAAAATAAAAAACATTTGTTAATAATTGAATGATAAAAATATTATTTAAAAAAAATATTTTTTACAACTTATCTCAAAACTAAATATATTAAATTTTAATTATGGTTCGCATAAATTTACAAGAGCTCCTATCAAAATATCAATTATTAATATTATTAATAACGAGTATAATTTTGACACTTATTTCTATATATTTATGTAATTACAATAAACTTATAATTATAAGTGAATTAAATTTATTAAATTCATTGAAAAATGTTTTGAATGACAAAACTAGTCAAAGAATATTCTGTTTAGTTGTTACACACGAAGACAATCATAAGACCAATGCAAATGCAATTAAGGAAACGTGGGGACAGAGATGTCATATTTTGATTTTCTTAAGCAATCGACAGGAGCCAAATCTACCAGCGCTTAAAATTTGGTCAAATAGTACTAAATATAGTCAATTGTGGTGTCAAAATCAAATTATTAAAAATTTAATCAATAAATATGATGGCTATTATGATTGGCTTCTTAAAGTACAGGACAACAGATATATTATAATTGATAATTTAAAACAATTTTTATCACAATATAATMCAAATAAATCCATTTGGTTTAGTAATCCTCAAGTACTCACATTTAATTTAAATAATACTTATTCTAACGCAAGTATGTAATGATTTTATATTATTAGAAACTACAAGTTTATTGAATATTAAAAATAATTAAAATTTTTACAAAATTGGTAATATATTTTAGTAACAGAATATGTAAGTATCTCTTATAACATTTAATCCTAAAATATTAATTAAATAATTTTAAAACTAAAGATTGTCAGTCACCAAGGGATCAAACAAATTGTCAAAAAGTGTGATAAATTGAATAAATGTTTAAATCAAATTCAGATAACTAATAATCAAATCCAATTGAAAAGGTATTCATAAGATTTACTATATTTTTATAAATATTTGTAAATTATTTAAATGATAATCAAATTTAGTTGTCTCAACAATTTAAACATTATGTTTGGCGATCAAAGAGATGTGTTGGGAAGGCATCGATTCATACCATTTAGCTTACAATACCTGTCAAACCATAACTCCAATATCAACAATACCGGTACTAATGAATATAAATCGGTATTTATATTATTTTAATCATTATTTTATATTTAAATGATTTCAATTTAACAAATCATAATAACAATGGATTAATTGATTTTTCAGTTTCAAGAGTCTTGTAGTAACACAAGTATATCATTCAAATGTCAGGATTTCAATGATCTGTATGTCTTCGAGCTCTTCGTTTATCATCTAAATAATCATAAATATAATTACAAAACCACAACAATTACAGCACAAGTTTAATACAAAATAAATGACATTTATTTTAATATATGAAAAATATAATAAAATTATGACAAATATTCACAGCTCTGAGTCATCTGCAGATGTCTTAAGTCTTTTTCGATGAGGTTTTGGTGCGCTTTCATTGGTTTGTTTGTAAAACCTCTGCAATAAATCAATAGACTTCTTGGCGGACAACAGTTGATAACACATGAGTTTGGGATCAGATATTAACTCATTTGTGCTAACATTATATACCGACTCATTACCGCCGAAGCGGTCATTTCGTGCGCCAAACAGCACTTGTTTTGGTCGCAAATACCGAAGCGCTCGGACACACATTAGACACGGCTCTAATGTCAACAAAACAGTAGTTTCGGCCATTATTTCGTGCAATTTGTTCATTTGAGACCCGAATTTGGCCACAATTTTGTCAATACACTCCATCTCCGCGTGTCGGGTGGCATTGCGGGTGACATTTGTCCGATTGTGACCCGTGACCAACACATGTCCATTTGGATGATCACTGGAAAATTGAACAAAAATACAGCCGACGGGTACTTCACCGCTGGCCAGACTTGTTTCGGCTGTTTTGTAACACAAGTCAATAAACTCATCACTGATTGAGTGGCCATTCATCTCAATGACCATCTCTTCGGTGATCAACAAATGTATTCAAACTTAACATAAAATTTACGCAAAATTTTAAAATGTTTTAAATTTTATTGATTTCGTTTGAATCACATGTTGTGGTCATTCATATAATACAAAATAAATTTATTATTATTTAATATATTAATTAAAATTAAGTTTAATTAATAGTTTTATTAAATTGAATAAAATATTAAAATAATTAATAAATTTATTAATAAATAAATAAATAGTAATTAAATTATAATCAAATTAATAGATAAAACGTGACGTACTTTATGTCACTAATTGTTTCATCAGTTGTCGTGCATTACATCAGAAATGGCAACAAAACAAGTCCTCAAAGTTGGCCAGTATTTGACCCGAAGTCGTCTCCGCGATAATAGCGGACAACTCGTTAATCGTTGCCAACGTCTTCATAACGTAATGGTTGCCGAGAGACCGGCCATTAATATTCCCGAAACAAAAATATCTGTTCTTCGCAATGGTATCCGAGTGGCCACTGAGGACTCGGGAATTGCCACGTGTACTGTTGGTCTGTGGATTGATGCGGGCAGTCGTTACGAGAACCGACGGAACAACGGTGTCGCACACTTTCTCGAACATATGGCCTTCAAGGGGACGACCCGTCGGACACAAACACAGTTAGAGTTGGAGATCGAGAATATGGGCGCACATCTGAATGCATACACCAGTCGGGAACAGACCGTATATTACGCCAAATGTCTGGCGAAGGACATCCCGAGAGCATTGGACATATTGGCTGACATATTGCAGAACTCAACATTTGGCGCCCAAGAGATAGAAAAGGAGAGGTTTGTGATTCTTCGTGAAATGCAAGAAGTGGAGACCAATCTACAAGAAGTGGTCTTCGATCACATGCATTCTGTAGCCTTTTATGAGTCACCCCTCGGAATGACTATATTGGGACCAAAAGAAAATATTAAAAGCATTAAACGCGAGGATCTCATTGATTATATTAAGACTCATTATAGAGGTCCACGACTTGTGGTGGCCGGTGCTGGAGGTGTCAATCATGAAGAGTTTGTTGGACTTTGTGACAAATATTTGGGAAATGCTAACCAAGAGGTGGACGCGGCTTCAGTACTAAAGCCTTGTCAGTTCATTGGCGGCGACGTTCGTCTTAAAGATGACTCAATGCCGTTGACACATGTGGCCATTGCGTTGGAATCAGTTGGTTGGGCTAATCCAGACAACATTGCACTAATGGTTGCCAATACTTTGATTGGTTCATGGGATCGATCGCTAGGCGCCGGTTCTAATTGTTCTTCATATATGGCATTATCATCCTTTGAAAATAACTTATGTCATACTTTTCAAGCTTTCAACACTTCATATAAAGATACCGGTCTTTGGGGTATATATTTCATCGCCGAAAAGCAAACATTGCCCGACTTTGTGCGGCATTTAAGAGAACAGTGGAAATTATTATGCAATGGAGTTACTGAAGAGGAAGTATCGAGAGCTAGAGACTTGTTGAAGACTAATTTGATGCTACAGTTAGACGGATCAACACCTATTTGCGAGGACATCGGTCGACAAATGCTTTGTTATGGTAGACGTATACCATTGCCTGAAATGGAGGCCCGAATCGATGCCGTTAATGTCGATATTATTAATAGAGTTTGTAGTAAATATATAATCGGTAAGAATCCAGTGGTCGCAGTGGTTGGACAGACAGATGGTTTGCCAAACTATGACACTATTAAAGCTCAAGTGACCGGTTTATAACATCTGTTGTCATTGTTTTTTGTTAGCAAATAGTTTAATGTAAATAATGAATTTAAATATACTTTTGACAATCTTTTATTGATTATCGCTAATAGTTTTCAAATTGTTTGCTATTAATAAATTCAATAATTTATAAACATAAATTTAAAATAAAATTTATTGCTGACTTTAAATACAATTTTTTAAATAGATTTAATAGACATTTTAATTATAAATCTACTTTTTTAACAATAATATTGTTTTTGACTAACAAAAAATACAATATAACCCTATGATGACAATTGACCACTACTTGTGTGTATGTCATGAGTGGGGATCACTTGACTTTCTTTGTTGATTTGGCCGAATTCATCTGTTTGTCCACTTCGTTGAACAGTTTGGACGGCTTTTTCTGTACATAATGATTGAATGCCTCATAACCAACTACACCAGCAATTGTGCCCAAAACAAAACAAACTGAACCTTTGCCCATAACTTTCCTCAACTATCAATCAATTTAACCGATAATATTAAAGTATTTTGTTTGGTTTGTTTAGTGCTGGTATTTAAAACTACAATAACTGTAATAATTATAGTATTTATTAAACTATTCATTTGGTGTTAATTCAAATTGAATAACATTACGTGCAAACAATTACCGATATATTAAATAAAAAATTTTGAATCAAAAATGTTTATTAATTTCTTAATTATTGAAATATTAAGACTAAATGTCAAACAATTAATTATAAGACAAYTGTTTAACGCTTTCGTCTCAATTGTAACATTTGCCTTCGGCGCCAATTTGCCCGTCGGGAACCACCAATTACTTTACTGTAGCCGTGGCCACGTCCTCCCAATCCGCGGTGTTTCTTACCAGCGCTGGTTAATCCTCTAAGTTCACGATGTTTCTGAGTTGGGGCACAAATCCAGTTGACTTTAGGATCACGTCTGATGGCTTTGTGGTGCGGATCGATACAAATCACTTCAAAATACTTGAAGCACGAGTCCTGTGTCACCCAATATGAACCCAAAACACGCAACGCTTTGGCCACACGTCTACCGACTCTCTCTTCGGCAATCGCTTGATGATTACGACGTGGTTTCAATTCATTCACGCCGTGATTCTTGGGTTTACCATAAGTGGCACCTAATTGTCAAAACTCATTATTAGTACCGCAAACTCAATCAAATGTGAATTTATCATCACCTTTGGGCACCTGCTTCTTGCGTCCACCGCGTCGTATACGCACTCTATAGATAACGAAACCTTGTTTGGCCCGATAACCAAGTCTGCGGGCCTTTTCGGTTCTGGTCGGTCGCGGACACCGATGAATGACATTCAGTTGCCTGTATTGCCAACAACGGAGCCGAAGCAGGAATCGCATCACATCTGACTGTTTGTGTCGCCAGATCTCTTGTATATACTTATATGCGCCCATCTCTGAGGTCAGTGATCGGCGGATCGGCACTCAATCCCAGACAATGTAATGACCAAAACAATTGATCCAATGATTGTGTCCAATGAAAGACACGTTAGACTCGTATTGAAGTGTTTTACTAAAGGAAAGGGAAGTTCACTGATGTTTGTCGTTGTCATAGAAACACACTTCACATGTTTGGCTCCAGTCGTTCATAAAGAACGTACACTTTTGTCGATAGTTTTGATTATTATTTAATTATTAATTAATGATAAATAAAATTATATGAATTATACAAAAATATTATGATTTTTTTTTAATTTTTAAAATAATGTTAATTTCTACTATTAATTATACAATTTTAACAAATTAAAAAATTATACATAAATTGGAAAATTGATTTTATTAAATTAATTAGATTATTTAAATAGTAGTATATAATTTATCATTTTGTAAATTTATATTTGTATTATAAGTTTTACTTTTTTATAATATGTGTTGTATATATAAAATATATTTTAAAATTTTTATAATAATAAATTATATTTATAGTACAAAAAATATTTGACTTAATCTATAAAATCAATTTCAATAGTATTTATAATCTCGAATTAGTAATACTTTTTTGCTACAAAAGTATAGTTCATTTAATGTCTCAACCAATTAATAATAATTATTAATTTATGTTAATTAAAGTCATTTATAAAATTTTTATCATTATTAATAGTGTATAATATTATTTAAAATTAAATTAATTTATTATAAAATATTCAAAATATTTATCTAAGCAATTTATTAAATAGATAATAAAAATTTATATAAGGAAAGTTATAAGTTAACATTTTTATAATTTAATAAAAAATAACTATTAGTTTAAATAATAAAATAGTTAAATAATTTACCATTAATTTAATCATATTGAATAATATGTGATTTGTCAATATATATTAATATATATATATTACTTAAATATATTCAATAATTTAATTTAAATATTTTTTGTATAATTTTTTATTATAAAAAATCATTTTATTATAATTATAACAAAATAAATGTTTTTTCTATTTTATCTTTTAGTAAATTTTGGTATTTGATTTAAATTATAAATGAGAAAAAAATGCATTACTGTTTGATAATATAAATATAAATTATATATCATTCTACTATATAAATATCTATACTTTATATTTTATATAAATATACATAAATGTATTATAAATAGAGTACTGTATATTAAACATGAAATGTGATTATAATTTTGATTCTTAATTCAAGTGGAAATAACAACTAAACACATAAAACAAGAGACTAAAAATGGATAAAATAAAAATAAAATTTCTTTAAATATTAACCTCTAATGCATTGCATTGTAACATCCATTAAAGCATTTTATTTTAATGCCATTAAATATTTGTCTATTGAATTAAACATGTTTTTTGATCAATAATTTTAAAGAATATGTATTACATGAATATCTATTTTGCATTTTGATTATAAAAAGATATCCTTAAAAATGAATGAATGAATGAATGAGTAAATGAAAAGATAAAACCAATGAATAAGTGAAAGACTATAATATGAATATTACAGTAATTGTGTGAATAATTGTCTCATCTTTTTTACTCAACATTTAACTTAAATATTATTTGAATGAATAGTATATTGATTGGAAGCGGCGCCTAAAAGACTACAACCGATACTACAAATACAACACACAAACAACAAAAAAGTACAATATTTTAGATGATTTACGTAATGGTTGTGCACTAGACTTATAGTGGAAAAGGATGTTTGAGAAACACATTACATATCGGCTATAGTTTGCTGAAGAAAACATTAAACGACACTAACATAACATGTATTACTTTGACATCACTTTTAGACAAACCATTTAATGTCCGACACATACTATTTGATAGCTTGAATGCACTTGAGATACATAATAATTGTTATAATTATTATAAATTAGTTAAATTTAAAATTAAATTGATAACTTTCTATTAATAATCTTACTACTACTGTATATTTATATTTATATTAAGTATATTTATTATAACATAAATTATATTAATAATTTTTTTATAACTTTATTAATATTTAAAAATGATTTTGTTTTTATTTATTTAATTTTTTATAATTCATAATAATAAAATTGATTATTATATATAATAGTCTATAAAAAGTAATAATATATATATATATTATTATAATCTATCATTTCACTATAGACAATTAATTTTTCTACAACAATTTAACAATATATATATATATATATATATACAACAAATACAACATAATATGTAAACATTTGATTTAAAAGATTTTAATTAGTTTGAAGTCATTTTAATGGATACTTTAATTGAATAAATATAAGTCGATATATATTTGAACTGTATATATATAATATTAAATATATATAAAAGTACAGTATATATTGTATAATGTTTGTATAAATTTATAAAGTCTAACACCAAGTTGTATGACGTCAACGATATCTTGATTTTTATTTCATTCATTGTCTATCAACTAAAACTTTAGTTGTATTTATGTTTGAAATAAAAGTAAATTTGATTAAATGGGTCCAAATGTTTAGCATTTAATTTATAAATAGAGAGAAAGAATTCACTTTCTCATAAATATACAAAAAATTTGTATTAACTATATTTAACCCGAAAACCCATAGTTTTACTCCATTCACGCAAACAGTTACTAAACATTTTAGTTTTTCTTTGCAATTCATTTACTTATTTAGTCAAAATGTGATGAGATTTACTAAAAATGAATTCTCAAAAGAAAATTATTGATTCCTATTTTTATAGACAATCAATTTATTGACCAAAAATAAAATCAAACATAGCTTTGACTATTGAGTTGAAGAGCACCGGGTGGTCGAGTGATTGAGAATCCTAATGATGAATCTCACCTCTCAAATAAAACATTAAATTAAACCAATTTATTACTTAGAAGGATAGGTATCAAATGTTATAAATTTTTTTAGTTTTGTTAATATTTTTGTTAATTTAAAAATTAAAAGTTGACAGTTTTTTATAAAATAATTTTATATTTATGAATTTATTTTATATAATCTAAATGTAGTTTAAATAAAATGTTATAAATAAATTATAAATAATTTTAAGATAATTATTATGTATATTTACAAAAATCTCTATTTCAAAAAATAAATATCAATAATTAAATACAGATGTTTTAGTATAGATATTTAAATATATAAAATTAAGACAGTTTTGGAAAATAAATTTTTTAGATAACCTAATAAAACATTCAGTGTATTAGACACTCTTAGTGTAATTTTCGTAGGCTTTTTGATAAATTTATATTAAGAAAGCTTTCAATGAATTTATATTCATATATTATAAATATAAAGTTTACAAAAATTCTGTTCACTAAATCCTATTGAGAGTTTCGACATAAACACAACAACAGAAGCAAAAAACATACAAAAAACTTAGGGATTGGAGTGAAAATAGACGACAATTTTCAAGTATTAGTCCTCATAAATATATCATCGACTTAGCCATCAATGCGCTGACAACTAGAGAGCACAGGGAAGGCATTAGTATTACTGTAATGAAAGACTAGACGACTCTCGATGTGATTGATATAACATCAAGTCATACGACTATTTGTATATTTTTTCTTCAAAAACTTAACTAAACATTCTTAATGGTGTCTATTGTATCTATAAATAACAACTAATTATAGTTATAATTTTTTATTAGTTATCTAACTTTGGATTATATATATATTTTATTTGACTTAATTTTGTAATTTTCTGTATATTAAAGACTTTTTATAAATTAAATAAAAGTGATATATTTGAACATAAAGAAAATCCATGACATGAATTGGGATAAGATATCAACATTAACTGTTAATATAACTTATGAAAAGATAGACATAAAATAATATTATCAAAAAAATTGTAATTTCTTGCAATTTGTTATATATTTATTTGTTTTATTTCATTACTTGTAGCTATATATATATATATTTGTATTTTGGTTATGTAAAGACTGTATTTGTTTGACCAAATGATGAATTACATTATTAATAGATAAATCATTGCGAATAATATAACCAAATATTATATAGAGTATGTATTTACATAATAATGATAACAATAGTGTAGTACAAGTAGGGTTCGATTAAATTCCCTCATTTTATATTCCAAAAGTTCCTTTTTTTCCTTTCCCTAGGAATTTCTAATGAATTTATTTCCTTGATCCATTACCTATTCAACCATAAACAACACATTCTATTATGATGTTTAAAAAACAAATATTAGCTTAAACTGTATTTTGAGTGGTATTGAAAAATACTATCACTAAGTTTATTAATTTTAAATTAATTTTTCAATATTTAAGTTTTTGCATTATTTTTTGTAATAATTAGAGTTCGGACAACGTTCCCAGAGAGGGAAGTTCCTTAAGAAAATATCAATATTTTCCGGAAAAAATTGGAAGGATTTTATTTGGAAACTTCCCTCTTTTATAAAGTTCCTCGAATTACAATATATTCTGTGTGTAATCTAAAATTAATGTACATTTGCAATACACAGCTATTGAGATAATATTAATTTAMTTAAATGTTAAATTGAATTAAATGAATTGAATTGATTGTAATTAGTTTATTACAAATATTAATAAACAATTTTATAATATAATTTTTACTATTAAACAGAATTAATAAAATATCTCATTCTTAGAAAATATAATAATAAATAAAAAAAATGATAATTAAAATGTAATAATACTAATATCAATAAATATATTTTAATTAGAAATATCATTTTATTAGAAATAGTAAGATTTAATAAACGATTACAAATTCATAACTGTATAATTATACTAACAATTGAAAATTCTTTATATTTATTGGTATATAAATTACTACCTTTTTATTTTGTTTACTATTTATATTTATATTATATATCTTATATAAGTATAAGTAAATTAGTTATAAAAAATATTTCATTTTAGAATAAACTAATTAATAAAATAATCAAAAAACAAATAAGATATTTGTATTTATTTACAGTAAGTGTTTTGTTTATTACAGTAAAATCAAATAATCAAATCTGCAATTTTAATAAAATAAATAAAGAATATATAACCAAATCTTATTTTGTTACAAATAATTAACTTATTATAAACAATTTTTAGGCGTTGTATATAAAATTAATTAATTAATTATATAAATTTATTTAAATTATAAAATTTAAAAATTTTGATATTAGAAGTGCTAACCATATAAGTACTAATCCAAAAAAATGTGTTTAACACTATTATCATTAATTAATTAAAATAATATAATTTGTCAGAAATATTAAATTTATTTTTAAAATAACTAAATTATTATCACTAGTTGTAATAAATATTATAGTTTGTTTAATTTAATAATACAAATTATAAAATGTTGGCATTAATTTTAGTAAATTAACAATAGATTTCCAAAAACTTATTTAAAAAATTTTCGAAAATGTCAAATAAATAACAATAAAATAGTTAAGTTAAAAAATAAATATTTAAATATAAATTATTTTCTAAAACATAAAATTAATATAAAGTGCTTATGTATTGAATTACATTCTACATTAAACACTTGTATTATTAATATTTAATAGCAATAACATTAATCTTATATTTGATTATCAATTATTATATAATTTGTTATTATATTTGTACTTTGAAATTGATTAGTTTAAAATATGTATCATATAATGCAGATAATATAAATTATTGAGTAATTACTAAAATTCTCAATTGTAATGTGAAAAACAATGATATTTATCAATTAATGACAGAAAAGTATAAAAAGAGAGACACAATGGGATGAAAAGCAAATAAATCTGTTTTAATATAAATACTGTATTAAACAAATAAATAAAACATTGACTATTAATACCATAATACTAATCATGAAGTTTTCATTGATATTTGTTATTATATTTATAGCTTTACGAGTTGAGGCCGACATGAATGCCGGTGCCAAACACCGATGCGAAGAGTATACGTCCATCTTTGAGAACGACACCATTGAACTACAGTACGATTACTGTGAGAACATTGACGACGGACGCGGATTCACGTCAGGTCGCGCCGGCTTTTGCACGGGAACGGGGGATGCCGTTGAAGTGGTCAGAAAATACACACATCAAAAATCAGACAATCCTTTAGCCAAATACTTACCAGAATTGGAAAGATTAGCTAAAGAAGGTAGTGATGATGTCAGCAAACTCGGAGGTTATTGCAAAGCATGGCAACAGTCAGCTAAAGACTCGGCTTTTCGTAAAGTTCAGGACGATATCAGCGATGAAACCTATTATAGGTATACATATTATTTTAATTAAAATATTTAATAAATAACTTATAATAATAATAATACGTAACTTTGTGTGTAAAATATGTAATTTTCCAGACCAGCCATAAAACACGCACAGACAGCTGGTGTCAAATCACAGTTAGGTATGTGTGCTTTCTATGACTGTATCATTCAACACGGAGACGGTGATGACCAGGACTCGATCAATGCCATCATCAAGAAGACACACGGAGGTCATGTCAGTGGCGATGAAAAGTCATGGCTCAAAGATTTCTTGAAAAATAGAAGAGCAGATCTCATGGACCCTCACGACAAAGACACCAGAGATGAATGGAGACAATCAGTAGATAGAGTGGACGCTATGGTTAAACTGTTGGACGCCGGAAACATGGACTTTAAGGGACCCATGCATATCAAGACACCTAACCACGATGCTACCATTCCTGCTTAAAGTCAATTAATAAACATTTACTACACATATGCATATATTTATACAAATTAAATGCATATATATTGTAATATCTCAAATAATTTACTTTAAAATAAAACTAAGTTTTCTTTAATGTATTTAATTTTTATTTATCTCTACACTATTTTTTCAATTCTAATGATATAAATGAAATGAAATATGTGATATTTTATGATTATATTGTTTTTAAAATTAAACTCGTTTTTTAAAAATTCATAAAACGTCCGCTAATATTATTTTATAAAACAATATTACAATTCATATAATGTTTTTATATAAAATAATATTACATTTTGTTATCACGACTTTCACATTTACTTAAAAATAAAATTAATTTTAATTCAATAGATATAACTGTCACTATCATTTTATTTTATTTTTTATTAAAAAAAGTTTTTAAATACATCTTTTCAATAGAAAAATATTTCATTTAATTGGTTAATATAATGAATTAGTATTTATAAATATTTTAAGCCAATGGATATATTATTATTAAAAATCAATATTATATTAAACATAATATTCAATAAAATGGTTTCAAACTAATACATTGAAATCTTAATCTTTTTAACTCTTAGTTTAAATAAAATATAATAAATCATAATTTAACATAATAAATTTGATTGATTATTAAAAAGCATAATGTTAAGCGATATTTAATATGTTAAAATTTTTTTGAATGTGCAATTTTATTGTTATACAATAATAAAAAATATGCAATTTTATAATATTATATAATTCTTTATATTTAAATAACTTAGAATACAATATGAATAACATTATACTATACTATATTCAGTAATATATTAAGTCTTAATTTATTTTTTAAAAAACATTTATGAACCTTTGATACTAATTGATATTAGTTGTGTTATAATTTCCAATAAATTGTGTATTAATATAGTAAATAATATATAATAGTTCATAATTAGCAGGTATACATTATCAGTTTAAAGATTATAAATAATACTATTGATAATATAATAGTAATACTACCCTTTTATTTATGTACTTTATACTGGATTTTCTATTTTTTATTGATATATAATATAATCAATAATATAATAAAGCATTTTCAGACGAACTCCACCTAAATTTATTTATTAATTAATTTAAAAATAATAATTAGTATTTTAAAAAAAATAAAAAATTCATAAAAATAAATAAAACATTTAAAATGTTATTAAAATTAAATGTATGTATAATAAACTCAACTTTTCTAATGTATTGTAACAAATGAAAAGCGTATGAAAAAGCATATCATTTTATTAAGCATTACTCTTAAGTGTCTATTATACTCATATCTCTCTCTAATTTTCCATAAACTGATAAATTGATAAAATTTTGTTATTTTGACGTCATTTTTTAATTTTGTTTAATAATAAAATCTATATTGTTTTAAAAATATTTCTACAGTTTATACTACATTTATATACCAAAATTCAAAAAATCCTAACACACAGACAGATAGACAGAAATATAGAATTCAGACATATGTACTCATTTAAGATTAACATAAATAATCAAAAATATATAATCATTAATTACTATTTTAGTAATATTTAGTATATTATTCAATATTATATTTCAGTATTATCACTTTAATAACTAACAATTGCTCAAAAAATTACATTATCAATGATAACTATTGTATGGGTATATTATGTGTAATAGAGGTGTACTGTATTAGATCTCTATAATTATTAAAAATTTAATTGATATAGGTAAAATAGATTTAATTTTGTTAAATAATTAAAATGATTTTTAATCTATGAGATTATATAATCTAATTATTATACTATTATAAACTTATAATGAATTTTTTCTATATTACTTGTTACTGATTGCAAAATTTTAAATAATGTAAATTTAATGTAAATAACTTTAAAAATTTAAACTATAAATATTTTATAATTATTTAAATAATATAAAATAAATGAGTAAATTAATTTAAATAATTGATAAAAATGATAAAAATGATTTAGGCTGGTATAATAGCATCGTGGTTAGGTGTATGCACTTTAATAGGTCCATCAAAGTCCATGTTATTATCATTAAGAATAGGAATCATAGCATCGACTCTATCTACTGACTCAGCCCATTGATCTCTGGTGTCGGGATCTTCTGCGTGAGTTAACACATATCGTCTATTTTTAAGGAACTCTTTAATCCATGWTTTCTCATTGCTGTCTACGTGTCCACCCATTGTTTTCTTGATTATAGGACCAATTGAATCACCTGAATCTCCATCTCCGTGTTGTATAATACAGTCATAGAGCGCACATTTACCTAAATTTGTTTTAAGACCGGCTCTATCAGCTCTTTCCATGGCTGGTCTAATTAATAAAGAAGTTTAAATTAAAAAATAATTAAAACATTTTAACAAATAATAGTATATATATAATAATAATAATAATACCTATAATAAAGTTCATCACTTATGTCGTCTTGTATTTTGCGAAATAGTTGATCATTAGCTGACTGTTGCCATGCTTTGCAATAACCTCCGAGTTTGCTGACATCATCACTACCTTCTTTAGCTAATCTTTCCAATTCTGGTAAGTATTTGGCTAAAGGATTGTCTGATTTTTGATGTGTGTATTTTCTGACCACTTCAACGGCATCCCCCGTTCCCGTGCAAAAGCCGGCGCGACCTGACGTGAATCCGCGTCCGTCGTCAATGTTCTCACAGTAATCGTACTGTAGTTCAATGGTGTCGTTCTCAAAGATGGACGTATACTCTTCGCATCGGTGTTTGGCACCGGCATTCATGTCGGCCTCAACTCGTAAAGCAATTAATACAATAACAAATATAAGTGAAAACTTCATTGTTTTAATTTATTGTATAATTCTCATATACTGTATGATCAGAATACGCTTTTATACAAATTCACAAAAAATAATTTTTATTGATTTAAGTCAATAAAAATTTATTATAATATTAAAGAAATTAATTATTGAAAAACTAATTAATTAATAAAAAAGTGTGTAAAATAACATAAGAACAAGTGTTAAGTTGTTATTTACAGTATAATACTGTATAAAATACATAAATCCAGGGTTTTTTAAAAAAAACAGATGTCTGGTTGTCTATTGTTATAAATTAATATTGTAAAGTTTTATCAAATTTTAATAAATCACATTGTTTATTACAAAATACTAAATTAATTTTTCATTTAATAAATTATTGATTATGTTTAATATTTTATATAATGTTTTAATATTAATACATTTTTAAATTCATTTACTTTAATTGTAAATAAATTGTTACTTTTTTGTGATTTATTAGTATAGATTATTTTACTTAATATAATAAAACTGTATATAAAAATAATAACAATAATAATATACGAGTAAATTATAGATAAGTTGATTGTGTAAAGATTTGATACAAATCACCATAAGTTGCATTTATTAACGAAATAGTAGATAAAAAAGTATATTTTATGTAGGATTTGATTCATAATATTTGTAAATTTTTATATGATTTACATCACAAGTTTTATTTATATATACATTTGTTTTATTGAAAATTTTATCGTTAAAAGTGCTTAAATTACATACAAATGAACTGCAATTGAAATTCTTATCAAAATTTCAAATATAATTTTTATTTCAAGTAAAGATTATCTACTCTATTGTAGATATATTGTTACAAATTTGGATTTAATTTGTAAAAAGTCACAACAATTAGTGGTATCCAATTGAATCTTTTAAATTAATTTCAAAAACAGTCAATAAATTAGTAAATTCATATACAGAAAGACATTACTTATAATAAATTATTGGGAAATAGTTGTGTGTTATTATTATTATAATTTATAAAAAGCATATGTTATATCATACTAACATACAATATAATAATAATACATTAATAATGGGTAAAAATTAAAATGTTCATGATCATTTAAGTACAATACATGCTATGAATTTCATTAAATTTATCCATCTTTGAGATAAATAGTTGTTCTATAGTTTAGATTTACTGATATTATTGTCAGTACATTCATATGAGTTATTTCAATAAAATTAATAAATTGACGGTATTTAAGGGTAATGTTCTTCAATATGGGTAAAGTCTGGTCCAAAACTCAACTGCAAATGTTTTTTCATTACAATTAATTTTAGTAAATTTTGTCTACCATTATCTCCTCAGTCAACCGTCCGTCACAATATAATTTTTAAAATATTATAATTTTATGAAAATAATACTTGAATGAGAAATCATTGAAATTTTAAAAAAGATAATCAACAATAAATTGATTTGTTCTATGAATTATTCAAATGTAAAGACAAGTTATAGTTTATATTAGATTAAAATATTGTGTAGAATAAGAGCAGATTGTATTACTGAACAATCTTACAATTGGTACTATAATTGTAAATTGATGTATGAATTGAATTATTTTTGAGAATAATTTTATTTTTCTTAATTCATAACAAATTGAGATCAAGAAATATTCTGTGCATTAAATTATTCCAATCAAACAAAATATTATAAGTAAATAAATGTATTGAAAATGTTGTTTAAAAATTTATATTACTTCACATCAATAGTCAATGTAATAATAATGCAACAAAGTTTTGTTAAATACTTTTCCTATTCATATCAGTTTTAATTTGAAAAAATAATAGTTATTTATTTGTTATTTGTTTACTCAAAGTTTAAATTGTCTTATATGTGTTTAAATAAATTTACAAAAGTTTTACAACTATTGTATATATGATAATAAAGTACATCAATGAATGATAGTAACAAAACAGTTGATTATAACGTTAGCTTCGATTCAATAGTAAAAGCATTCAATTGAAAATCAATTTTCTATTGAATACAAATCTAATTTCACTTTCCTTTTAATAGTCTTTCACTATTTATTTTTGGCTAAAATGAAAATTAGATTTTATTTTGTTTTTACTCTCACTATAAATATTGAGTTTAGTCTTAAGTATTTGGCTTTTGATAAATTGATTTTATTGTCCGATTAAACTTAATGAACATCTAAACAATAAACATACTCTTATTTTTTATTTTTTAAATGACATATTTTTTATTTTCTGTAATTTACTTTAATTTTATTTGCTTCAGCAATAATGATAATAAATAGAAAAAATTATGACAATTATGACAAATTCCAATTACATATAAAATTTAAATAAATAAATGAATATAGTTTTTATAAATTAATTAAAATTATTTAATTGATGACACGGATCGATAACAATATCATTAATTGTTATTTTTATTGTCAGTAAACAAACAAATAAACAGTTGACAAATAAAAAGAACTTTTTAGAAAATTTCTAAACAAAAATTTTGTTTGAAATCCTTATTTTAATTTTTGTTTTCTCGATATTTGTTATATTGTAATACCTTATAATTATGGATACTATGTTAACTAAATAATAATTAATTATAATAAACTTAATAATAATAATATTATACTCTAATTTATATTTAATGTTTATATTTATATTAGTCCATTTTATTACTTATTTTGRTTTTTAATTTTAATTTTTAGTCATTATAGTTAATCAAAAATAATTGAATTATAAGTATAATTTTACAAAAATTATAATTATTATAAAATAACATAATTATATTTATAGAAATATTTCTTTTGTATTTGTAGTGTATAGTAAAATTTTTATTGGAATTTGTCCTAAGAAATTTTCTAGAAATTTCCATTTCTAACTCATTTCTATTGCTAGTGTTTTAAATGTTTAACATTTCTAACAAACAGTGCAATCGATGAGATATTTATGGTCTACCGATTTAGTCCACAAGGTATGAGATTAACTATAACTTAACTTTATTTCAATTTGTCATTGAACAAACAATAAATAAAAATGTAATGAAAATAACTATATTAGAACTGTATATACGTTTATACAGTATGTATAATAATAGTTATGCCAATGGCTAATAAAACACTGTGTACTTTAAATAAATTCATTGCATTTTATACAATCTACTATTAACTTAAGTATACAGTATTGTATATTTTATATATAACTAACACTTTATATACTGTACTTAATCAAATTAACTTGATGATAAACCACTTTGAATGATGTTTATTGCATCTATAATAAATATTATAAAAATCATAAAATTAAACAAATATTTAGGTCACTTATCATTTTTCCATTTATATTAATAAATGAAATCATATTAAAACAACATAATTTTATTTCTAAAAACATTTAATCTATTTGCAAAATAGTTAAAAATTATTTTATGTCTAAAACCAGACAAAAATTTAAAATTATATTTAAAAATTACTATAATTTAATGATAAATAATAATAAATATCTCTTTAATTATATTATACTAAATATGAGTTAAGATACTATATGTTAAATTAAATACAGTTTGTTCTTATATACCATGTTGTTAAAAATGTTTATATGTTAAAATATGTTAAAAACTAAAATATAGTTTTCAATAAACAATGATGATTTTACGTGATATAATAATAAATATAATTATTATTTAGATATATTTAGAAAAGAGTATCAACAATATATTTAGCTAAATTATATTATTATTTTTATAGTTGTATTGTAGATATAGTAATTTACAGTATTGTAGTTATATTGTATTGTATATACAATATATTGAATATTATACAGTAGTATATAGTATTAAATATGGATTTATATTTAGGTATATCTGATATTTTATTTTATATGAAAAGTCATAACCAATAAATAAATGACTCTCGAGTTAACTTATAAGAGACAAGTAACGTATAGTGTATGTTATATACTGTGATTATGTTATAACCTAAATTATGTATTATATTATGTAATATATAATGTGAAACACAAATGAATTATTAATAAAATTGATTTGTTGTTAAGATTTAATAGACAACTAGTAAAAGCCGAGTGTATTCATGTATTTGGATAATATGCTTACCATTTAAATAATTGATTATTTCAAATCATTTAATTGATTTTTACATAAATTTTATGTCAAAGAGATTTATTAATATTTAGATAAAATTTAGGAAAGCATTGCCTCAACACTTCATACTAATTAATTAATTAATTAAAAATAAAAAAAGTAAAAGTTATAGGTTTGAAAGTTTTAGTTATATTGTTAGTTATTATGTAAAAATTGCACTAAAATTTTAAATTTAAGAAATTAATACTTAAATCATTTTAAAATTAAAAAAAATAATTATTATATATAATAACTAATATTTTTATATCAATAATAGCTTACATCATGAAATATTTATAATAAATTTTATTTTGATAGATATTTCGGTTGAAAAAGTAATGAATAATACAAATAATATTTATATGAAAAAGATTGTGTAATTGATTGATAATATTCAGTAATACATCAATACAAATATAATTTAGACCAAACTGTATATTGCTTTATATTGTATTTGTATAATTACTCACTATTATTGATATTACAAATGTATTAACTTATCATTTCTCCCACTCAATAGTTAGTCGATATAATTGTCAACAAAAATGTAATTTCTATTGTAATTCTAACTTATAAGCAAAGCATAACATTTGCCATTTATGAACTTAATTGAGTTATCAATAAAATTAATAATTATTATTGAATGCTTTATGTTAATAAATGCACATAATTGGACTATTATTAGCGTAGTTTATAATAGCATTGAAATTTTGTCAATTTGCTAGATAATATTTTATTTAAGTTTTATTTAATTATAAAAAATGCACGATAAATTTTTTACAATAAAAAATTTATTGACCTCTCACTTTTAACGTTTTCATGTTTATTTGATGTTTTTTTTATTATTATTGTTTTATTAAATAAATAAAATAACTTATCAGTTATCTATCATCACTATCTCAATATATTTTTTCTAATAAAATATAACCAATTATTATGTGTGTTTCACATTAATGATTGTCTTAATACTATAACCTTTATTTTTTATATTAAATTTAGTTTATTTTTCTATTTGATTGATACTGGCTTTGCTATTGGTATCATTGATAGTCATATATTGTACTTATTGTATATACTGAAAATGACAGTTGTATCACCCGGTTTTATTTATTAAATTTAGCTAGTTTATTAACAAGGTCAATCATATTTAAGCTAAACCTATCAAATAAAAACATTATAGTATAGTAAACATTGGAAGATTTGATATCACAAAAGTCAGCTTTTATTAAACCAATATTTCATTAAACTTTATATTATATAACTTTTGTGCAAACATTACATGTATTTTATATTCTTGACGACAATTTTTGAACTCTATTTTTAGTACACGAATGACAACAAAAAATTTATTTTAAAAAGAAAATACTTTTATTTTTGAATTATATTATAAACTATATACTGTACTATTGATATAATATATATACAGTATATATAAATAAAATATACATAATATACAGTATATATTGTAAATATTTACTTCATTATTGCTAGTGTTGGTTAAATTTAAAAGTTAAATATAATTCGTTTATTGTGTCAATGAAATAATTTCTCAAACTTTAAAAAGTATGTTATCTGAAATATGTGTGTATGTGTATACTGTATGTGTGTATTAAAAAAATATATTAAAATTGTATTAAAGCTTATGTACTAATGAAAACCCTATTATTCATTACAGGAGTATTTTATTAGTCATACGTAGTGATTGAATTGCTCGGCAATTGCGTGAAATTACCGCAATTGTAACATAACTCAATCTATCATTTTTTTAAAAAAATAACAAGGTTTAAATGGTAAAACAATATGTATAAAAACATAAATTAATTATAAAAATTTAATTATTTTATCAATAAATGTTACCATCTAAAAACCCGTATTAAACATTTTTAAAAATGAGTAAAGAATCTTAATCTTTAATTAACCAATTTTTTAACGTTGTCAAAGTTAATTTTTATACAATCCCTCATGCGCGCAATTTAAAGCAATTTTCCGCAATTGCGACAATCGAAAACTGAATTGCGAAAAATTACCAACACTAGTCATACGAGTTATTTTTACCATTAAAGTTTGTTTCTGGCAATGCTTATTAGCATTATCAAGTGGTTTTTTAAATAATATAACAAAATTTAACTTAATTTATATATGTATTACAATGATATTGTTATTTATATTGTAATTTATACACAACAGTACTGTATATACTGTACACTCTGTAAAAATACTTTATTTTATTTTATTCTTTGAATATTCATATCTTTAAAAATAATTTCATTAATCTAATATAAATCTTTTATTTATGTAATATTTAAATAAAAGTTTAAGTATAAATATTAATAATTAATGTTTATTTTAATGTTTTTTATTTTCAATTTTACTTAAAATATAATGTTAACATAACTACTATATTGTTATTTCTATCCCTAATACACAATCATAAGTAAAAATAACAAATTTTTACGAATACATTGTTTACCTTAAGTTAAACTTTGAAAAAATATTTTTTGTTTACAAAACAGATGTATTGTAGTACTTCTTTAAACAAACATTTCTAAAATACTTTATTATCAAAAATGTAATTTTAAAACATTATATTTTATTTAACATAAATAATTTAATAATCAAAATTTGCTTTTCAAGTAAAAAAATGTTTTGATAAAAAACATTAATTTATTAAATATTGACTAAAATTTATTGATTAAATTCAGTAAAACATGTTATTTAAATGCTAATATAAATTGATGTCTAATASTAATTGAATTATGCATTTGTTGAGGTATTTTGCAGAAAATTAATAAAATTGAGACAACTCTCAGCAATTGTTTGTCAATTATTAGGGTTTATATAACAAAAATTGTTTAATGCTATTATGTATAAATAATTAACACATATCTGGCATTACTGTCCTCCCATACCTTATAAGATATAATCATACAGTAGTATTATATTATATTATAATGTAATCTAATACATAATATATGACATTTACATTAGAAATTGTATATAATGTTCACTTTCTTGATCTCCCACTCCCTAAATCCAAACATCACTACATGTACTACAGTATAGATTATAGTCTATACTATATGTGAATCTCCCACTCGTTATTTTATAATTTTATTTGTTTACTCAATTATTATATTATTTTAATGACCAAATTTTTTTGGCTTTACTTTTATAATATGTGTGGACACAGAACCCCTCGTGACATCAATGCATAGCCATTGTTAGGGACATTGCGGTTGACATTTAGTTTAAATTTAACAAAACTAACTAAAATAAGATAACAAGTTTTATTGACGTTTAGCTACAATATTATGTCTTTTATAATAGTTTTATCGACAAACCATATCACAAGATAACAACCATATATTCTATACCATTGAGATTTCATTCACTAAAATCTAAACTAAAAACATGTACCAAATCATACTTTTAAGTAAAATATTATGTCATCGATAAATAGATTGATTTATTTAATATAGTTATATTGAATATCTAATGAAATACATTTTTATATTTTTAAAATGAATTTTATTTTATAATTTATATATTTTTATCAAAATTAGTAATTTTAAATATTGATAAATTATAAGTAATTATTTTTTAAAGTCAAAAGTCTTAAAATTTATTTTATAATTTATTTGATAATCAATTATTTGTTATGAATAAATTTTAACTTCTTTATACAATATAATGTTATTGAACACATCATTGACATAATATATATGATAACAACCAAATTAATTGTCATTTACGATATATAAATATTTAACAATTATTGAATATTTTATATTAAATAAATTAATAAAAATTATTTATAAATTATATATATATATATATTGATAATTTTATATTAAAAGCATAATTTTGTAATATACAAATTTAAATAGACATGTTATTTTTTAGTAGTTAAATTAACATTAATCCAGCAAATTAATTTATAATGCTTATTTTTATAATATATATATTATATAACATAAAACTTGTGTTAAATAACATGTAATAAATATAATTAATTGTTTTAATAACATAAAAATGTGTTAATTTTAATACTTGTCATAAACAAAATATATTTATTTTTACATTATTGTAATTAATTGTATTAATATTGGACTAGTTTTTCTACATTTGACAGATTTAAGTTTATTTGTTTTTCTTAACAATACATATTTATTATTCAACCTGTGATTTGTTACAGCACTTGATTATTATTTAAAAACATTTAATTATTTTATATCACAGGAGATATTAATTAAAATTTTAATTACTTAAAAAGCTAACATATTAGTAATATTTATTTTTTATGTTTTTTAAGTGTTTTTAAAATTTTAAAATTATATATTTTTGACACACAAACATCTAATACTTTTGAATAAATAAATATAACTATAAATACTGTCTTATTGGTTACAAATATAATATTATAAATTAACAGCAATACAAATGTCGATAATGTTGTTATAAAAATAAAACAATATGCAAATTAAACAATGTAATAAATTAATATATACACACACATTTATATATTATATTATATTATGTAGTTATGATAGACTGAMTGTGAGTTAGTTTAATAATAATAATAGTAATAATATGATAATAATAAAAATAATAAATTACTATTTCTATAATGAAACAAAAATTTATGAAAACACACATATATATATAATAAACTGTATATTTTGAATTTAAATGTGAATTGTTTTAGACAACTTAAAATAAAGAATAATAATATTATTAATTTTATAAACAATAATAATGTGATTTAGATTATAAATGTGTTAGTCTTTTTAAAAACATTATTCAATTTTTTTGTGAATATGTTTTTTGTAAACTTTATTAAATTTACAAAATTACTAAATAAATACAGATTTTTGTTTTGTTTACTATTGTTGTTATTTTTATTGGTTGAGTTTAATTAATTTTTTTTTGTCAAAATGAGTACATGAACTTTGTTGGAATTATTGAAAATCATATTTATTGTTACATTTTTTAAAGTTTGAATTAATGATTTGTATTGAAAAGATCTATTTATCCGTATCTTAGATTTTGTTGAAAAAATAATTGATGTTTTGTTGAGAAATATTTGTGATTATATTATTTTTATATAAAACACAACTTCAGTACTTTTGACAACATTAGAGATACTGTATATTACAGTATATGTCTAATACCGTCCTCTCGCCCATCGAAGCAATGCATCGGCCAATACATCTAAATGTGCTTTTGTCTATAATATGGATAAATAAATTAAAAATATGTTATAAATATTTATATGTATATTACATTAATGACAAAATTAGTTAAATAAAAAATTAAACTATAATTATATTTTAGCATAAAATACTTTCAAATACATTAAATGATTTCAATAACTTGCAATAATACTACACATGTACTGTATAATAACCAGTATAATTCCAGTACAGTATAAATTGTTTATTAATAAAAATAAAACATTACATTCAACAAAAAGTTTATTGATTATTTTTTATAAAAATATAGTTGTTTGTATTGTTAACATATATAAGATATTTATTGTATTATTTTTATTCACTCCATTCATAACAAAAATGATCGATTCAAATGTCAAAACATAGCAATAGTTATATATCTCAAAAACTACAACTTTTTTGGATATATAGACAATGATTAATAAACATTTAATAGATAAAGTGTTTTCATTAGAGTTTATAAGTAAATGTATTAAACAACTAATTGAAAATTTAGTAATACATTATAATAATAGAGTAGTTAACCTCTCAGATAAGATTTAGGTTTGCGTTATTGTTGCTTATTTTGTTAATGTTTTATTATATTTGTAATAAATAATATTGTTTTAATTAATGTTATATCATATATGAAGTTATATAATAATAATAATTTAACAACAATTTATTTATATAATTAATAATTTTTTTAAATAATAACTTTTAGAGTTTAAGAATTAAAATTACATAGATGATGGGTAAATTATTAATATGTTATTATATATTGATTAGTCAAATATCAGATTTAATTAAACCAAAAATTTTGAATTATTATAAGTTCTGCTAATTTTATTTCCAATTTAATTAAGTTTAAATAAGATAAAATTTACAATATTATAAGTATTATAGTATTACATTTAAAATAAACATAGAGTGTATAGAAAATAAAAAAAATATATTAAATAAATTATAAAAAATAATTTCATTTAAAATAGGTTTATAATTAAGTTTTAAATAGTTAGGCTATAAAGCAAATAATCTAATTAATTAAAATTCTTATAATACAAGTATTGTATTGTATTGTATTAATTTAATTTATAATTTAATCTTATCATATATTATGATTACGTGATTTTAATAATGACAATAAAATATAAATAAAATTTTATAGAAAAAATTGATTTATATTATGTGTAGTATAAAACAATATATAGTGATAATAACTGTATATATATAACTGTAAAGTATAATATTTGTGTTGTATTTTTTAATCTGAAATTTGCATAAAATTGATAAATATATTCATATGAACTCTTAATAACAAACTCTTAAGACATTTTGCATATCAAGTGATAGATATTTTATATAAAATTTAATATATAATTATTGATTTTGATCTGATATTTTGATTATTTGTTGTGTTTTAAATTAATTAGCATTTTTTAAATTTCAATATATTAATCTATATAAAATATAAAAAAATAAAAGAAATTACATTTTAAACCAATGATATTAAATAAAAATCTTTTTTATATTGTGATATATGTATTAAAATTTTCATTTGATCAGATTATAAGCAAAATAAATACTTATATTTTAAAATATTAAAAACAATTCCCAGGAATCCTATAACTCAAGGATTTTCTAAATAACAATTAGCTTACAATAGATCTATCTATATGTGAACCAACAGATTTGCAAAATATCTGAAATAAGATATTTTTACACTACAATAGTTGGGTCAAAATTTAACAAAACATTGGTATAACATAATAAATAAAATCCTATCGATATATATGTAAACATTTTTATGTGTCGCTTACTTTTTAGTGCTTCTTATAAATGAAATATTAAGTATTTTCTTTACAATTGTCATAAAAGCAAATAAATATAATAAGCGTTTCTCTGACATAAATCTCTCTTTCTATTTGTTATTCAGTAATATTAGGTGAGTAATACCTAAACAGACAATAATATATATACTGTATATAACACTGTATACTATATACCAGTTTTAGTTACGCCACTCGTCCTTATACTCTATATATGGTATTCAATATATAYAGTATGTGTTGCTTATTAAACGACAAGTGCTTTATATTTAATGCTCAAAAATCATTAGTGTTATTATTATAAACACGACCAACACTTGCAATATATAGTATTGTACTGTATATACACACACAATATATATTGTATATATATATATATATATATTACAATTGTCTATATTATATATATTATATATATAGTATACTATACACTACATTGTGTGCAAAGGACGTGACATTTGTTATACCTTTTTTGCTGATCTCTAGAATCAACTCTTATATTAAGATATGCTTTTTATGTCACAACTGACATAACATAACTGTATTGTCAATATGCGGACTAACCATAATTTGACGCCAAAATTAGGCGCATCACTAAACATATGAACAATGTGTTTGCAAACCAAACACAACACTGATTATTATTATACATAAAAGTTTATAACTTTATATATATTGCTTGATTTAAAACACAAATATTTAAAATATAAATAAATTTAAATGTCAAACAACATTTCACTATTAAATGTCCAAAAATACCATTTATTTGATTATTAATTCATAAAATTTATGAGCGTTTTTAAAATTTACTAATAATTATTTACTATTTTAATAAAAAAATCAATTTTTTTATTTTTAGAATATTTAAATAAATAATTTATTAAAAATATTATGTTATATTATTGATAAATGAGTATAATATTTACTTCAGTACTACTATAAAAGTTATTTATTGTATTTTATTTAAATTTTATATAATTTTTAAAAACTAATGCACACATGGCTTAATTTAAAATATTACAGTAATTAGCTATTAATTTTTTTGTGTATTACTATATTAAATTAATTATATTTTAGTACTGTAAATTTTTTATTTAATTATTAAATTTTTAACACTTAAAAAATAATTACTATTTAATATTTATTATTTTTGATTACAAATATATTTTGATATGCAAACAAAATACATAATAAAATTTTTAAATTATTGATTTTATAATAATTATTAGTATTTTCTACTATAAATAGAATATTTTAAATGTAGTCAAATATTTTATCGATCATTCTGTAAATATTTTTTTAATAAAAATATTTTTGATAAAACATTCACTTAAATAACAGGGTTTGTATTTAAGGCTAATAACAGGTTTGACTAAACGTTAACTAAAGGGTTGGTTTTCAGTGATCAATCACTTGACGAGTAGGTGAACCAAATAAACCATAAAATCATTGGTAAAAYATATTAGTGGACATTCAGTATGTGAGGTCATTATAATGCAACACAAGTATAGTATTTATACATTCATTCATAAATACTCTGAATTATCAATGAAACCAAATATTATCTACAAATACTGATGACATTTGAATTAATTTATTTTATTTATAAAAAAAAGTTTTGTTATATACAATAAATGCAATGAAATATATAATTGAACTTTAATTATTTTAATTGTACAAAATACTGTATTTAACGAGGAATATGTAAAAAAATATATGATTGTAGATAATATTTTATATTCAATAATATTTAATATATAAGTGATATTATAATAAAAATAAATCAATAAATTACTCTAATGTAAAATTATTATTATAAACTATAAAATTACTTTACAGACTATTTTATATACTATTGATTTTAATAGTATTAAATATATTTTATTTACATAATTTATAAACAGTAGTACTATAACAGTAGTATAATTATCTATAATCTTACCGTTTTATAGAACATACACGACATCCTGTCCTCGTCCTCACCATTAGGACAGTCAACAAAGCCATCACACAGAACGTGATCATCGATACATCGGTAACGACCCATACGGTCAGGGGATGGACAGGCAAATCGCTCCATACCGTCATCAGCTGCCGGACATTCTATATATATATATATATATATATAGAAAAATATAATTAAATTATTAAACAAAATATCAAAACACAAATTATTATAATGTAATTGTTTAATCACAATTAAACTATAAAATACTGTATAACTAGTAATTTATATAAAAAACTAATTTAGTAATTAATTTAATTCAATACAAAATAAGTTAAAATTAATATTTTGTACTAATTTTAGAAATATGTTTCTCTTAATTCTGTGTTTAGTTTATATAAAGTTTTTCAGACACTTATCTAATGACCCTTAAAAACATTGAGTAAACTTTGTTTACTTGTAATTATTGTTTGTGTTTTTAGGTCTTACAATATTTTTAYCAAAACTTAACCAAAAATACGAGATTCAGTTTTTATATAACAATAATAAACAAACAAAAAATTGTTGATTTATTTAGAATAAATACCGTATATATGAAAATTATATTATAAATATTCAATAGATACAAATAATATTTATCTAATACAATAAAAATATATTTTTTTTGTAATTAATTCTAAAAATAGTATGCTTCTAATATATATATATATTATTTTAAGTAATTTAAAACTATATTAAAAGTGCACATAGTTTTTAAGAAATATAGTAAAAGAGGTTAACTTAAAGGTTATATACATTAATACAATTGAGATTTCAGTTTCCTATTTAAGAGTAATCCTTTTCACACTATGCATCAGATAATCTAATTGAAGATTATTGATCTAAACATCTCAACACAAGTATGTTTGTATATATTAACACACATATAGTAAGTTATAAGATATAAACTATATAGTATAATGTATAATGTATAAACTGTATATATATATATATTTCATTAATTATAATTATTATTCAGTATAAATTGAATTTATACATTACAATGTTAAATATTACATAATACAGTTTATTAACATTAAAAGTAATAATTTATAACATTTAATTATAATGAAATTTAATTTTACACGTAAAATTATTAACGCTATTAAATTAACAAAATTATAAGTATTTATACATTATTGTTAGTTTCATTAAAGTTGATTAGGRTTTACATTTTGTTAATTGGGATTATTAGATACAAAACAGGTACAGATAACAAATGACAATTACTGTACAAAACATTATCATAAATATCAGTGTAAGCATTAGCGTGGGCTTTAAACTATGGTTTATAAGTAACAGTAGTAATACAAATTAAATATTGTATAAACTATAATATTATGAAAATTATCAAATGTTTTGTAGTTAAGTAATATTAAAATAATAATAACGTAAATATATTTAGAATAAAATTCTATAAAAGCARTAGTATCTAAAATATTAAATAAATTATGTATATAAATACAAATATAGATAAGTATTAAATGTTAAATAATTAAAAATCAATGATTATTAATTTATTTAAATGTCAAAATATCAATATATCTAAAAAATAAAAAAATGAAAGACATACATTATGAAATGTGAAAGTTGCCTTAAAGCTTAAATAAATTGGAAAATATAGTATATTTATATATATATACTGTATATATTTGAATTTGTTGCTATTTTTATAAAATAAAATAAATGCATAATAAAAAAAATGGACAAATAATTTCACAAAATTACGTACATTCTAATTTAAAGATTATATTTAATTAAATAAACGTATAATCAAAAATTTATCAAGATTATTTATATCCAAAAATAGTACAAAGTATTTTTTTTATTTATTAATCTAATTTAATTAATTGTAAAATTATAAAAACAATAAAATGTGTATTGAATTAAATAAACAAATTTATTGTGATATAAATTTTTAATATGTTAATTATACTAAAATTAGTATAATTTAAAAATAGATAATAACAAAAATGATAATTTATGTAAATCAAATTATTTTATAAAAAATCAAACAATTATTTAGATTTTAATATGTATTTATTTGTAAAGTTATTTGAAATACTGTAGATTAATATTTATGCAGATTTTAATGAATTATTACTTTTTATATAAATATTTACAGTATAATTTAATTAATAATACTATTAAAACAATTTTATATTAATATAATAATGATGAGTGTTAATAAAATTATAAATTAATATTTCATAGTAATTTTAATTATTTTAATAAATGATCTAATTATTATTTTTTTGTTATTAAAATCGTTCAATATTATGAATTATTACATAATTCATATTAAACAATTTAAATTTAATTTTATTATATGTAAATTTTTAAATTTTCAGTTGTAAATTAAAATAAATTAGTTAATCAAATATCAAATATGTGCTTAAAATGATATTAATAATGTTTAAATTTGCTAAATATAACAAAATAACTTATTGAGTGATAGCGTTGAGATAAAAATAAAAACATTTTTTTGTGTGAAAATTATTTGAATGCACAATAAAGCTAATGTAATAAATATATAAATTATATTGTATATGAAGTAGTTCATGTCATAAAATATAATCGCATAATTATAATTCCCAAAAACGTATTTTTGTTATAAATGCAATTAAATGTTATTAATATAAGCACTAAATACAGAAATGAAAAATTTATAACAATTTTATTGATTTCTATACTTTTACTATACGTTAAGTCATTACTGTTAGACACAACTATTTATTTAGTTTTAGATATACTTTTGAAACGCGGGTCACGTTTAGCAATGTTAGAGTAAGTTTCCATTGACTCAAACATTTTGTGTAAATTTATTTTTAGAGATAACATATTCATTGCATAAATTTTGTCATGAAAACTGTCATATATTTTTGTTTTTTCATAAATTATAATATTGTTTTGATATGTTTTAACTATTAATATAATATTAAGTATAAAAAATCGAAACTTGATATTATAATATAAATTTTAATTAAAAAATAAATAGTATTTATTATTTTGTAAATTTAATTTTTTAAAACTAAGTAGTGTTTTGCTCTTTGACCAATATCTCGGTTCAAATCCAAACCATATCAATCTATTCAAAGAAAAAATTGTAGCCCTTTTAAAATTTAGTATCAATTTAATTGATTTAAAACTAATAAAATTAAATTAGAAATAATTTGCGGTAACTTAAGTTGATTTTTTATTTTATAATATATTTCAATATTTTACTGTAAATATTGTAGAATAGCAGGAATTCAAATTTTTAAAAATAAGCTGTATATTGGTTTGTAATGTATTTATACACTATATATTATAAAAATATATAAATGGTTTTAATATAATATTTCAATTATAATTTTCCTTCGAGACATGGTATCAATAAAAACTTAATTTAGACTTTTCTGTAATACCTAAAAATGTAACATTTTATAACTTATAAAATATATTTTGAAAAAATGCATATACATTTTTTTATGTATTTATATTTTTAGTGAAATGGTAAATTAATTGTTTAGTGTTTATTTATACTTTAATTTTATTTATAGTGCTATATGATTTGTTTGTAAATTATTTTTTTAATTAAAAATTGTATTTTTAGATAATATATTCTTAAATGTTTTAAAAAGCGATAATTTATATGAATTATAATTAGATTTACAATAATGTTTAAATATATATTACTTATTGTATGACAAATTTATGAAAAACTATTAATAAACGAAAATAATTATAGGAATTGTAGTGATAGTCAAATATGTTTTAATCAATTAATATAATAAAATATATAGCAATATCACTAAAGATTTAATATATTTTACACAAACACACAAATGATATCATCACTATTGATAAAAGATTTTTAAAACAAAAATTATTCAAAATTAATTAAAATTATAATTTTTCTCTTTAATCTTTTCTATAATTTTTTAATAATAATTATTATTTATAATTATAGTCAATATTGTATTAATTTAAACATAAACATTTTTTTTAAATCTTCAAATATATCTATTTTGCTTTATTTTTTATTCAAATCTAAAGTTAAAATATAAAAATTACAAAAAGCAATAGACAGACACAAAGACAATAAATTCAAATAAGACTTCTTTCAAAAGTTTGTGTTTTCAATAAAAATAATACTTTTAATTATACAGAATATATTATATGACATAATAAAAACCAAAAGATATGTGGGTGTAATTGAACATACATTAAAATATTGAGTTATTGTAAAATAATAAAACTTTTAAACCAATAGTTGAAATTTAACATATTTTAGTATTTTATTGTTAAAAGAAAAATATATAATTATGTTTTTAAAATATTAATTTCACAAATAATAAAAACACTATTAATTGAATCAAAATTTTATTATAACGTATTTTAAGTCTTATTTGTAAACAAATAATATATTATTTATAAAACACTAAAATAAAAACTATAGATTAAGTAACATAATAATTAATTTTTATGATTTATTCCTTTATATTTCAAAAGTAAACGATTTAATTGCTAAAAACTATTGGGATTTTCAAAAATATATTAAAATTATATTTAAGTTTGCTTAATATAATTAAATTATTTTTTAACATATACAATTAAATATTAAAATTTAAAAAATCAATATTGTTAATTTTAAACATTATTAGACAAAATATACAATATATTTTTTTGATAAATAATAAATTTGTTTAGTGCCTTATAAATATGTTTATTTTTGATAAATATGCATTATATATATTTTATGTCGCTTGCTCTGTTTTTATTTTTTATTTTGTATTAATTTAAGGAGTATGTAATCAATGTAAGGGTAGTGGGTTCGTGTCCCGCAACTAGCAATGTTTAGAGCAATATTTGCTGTTTTAAGGGCTGTTTTAAATGGACACATACAGTACAATATAACTCTAATATAAACAAGTTTTTATTGGCCATTGGTATTACAATGTTGAATATGTTATAAAATGTGTATAAATAAAGAGTTATTATTATTAAGTTTTTAATGCTTTTATAAATAACAAAATATTTAATTATCTAATTAGTTAATAAATTGCTTAATTTAAATAATAATTAAATATTTAGTAATTACTAAGATAAAATTAAATCAAGCCATATTAAATATAGATAATAAACATGTTATTTTTACAAATTTATTTGTATAGTAATTGATGTCTTTATGTATATATTTATGCTTTCATGATGTAATGATTTTGATGACACAATTTAATATTTATTTATAAATTTATTATATAATAATATAATACTATATATTCATATTTTTCTTTAGTTAAATCAAAAATTTTTGTTGTTGTTGTTCTAATAAATTTTTAAGTTTATTTTTTATGAAATATCAGTTATTTTATAAATTAAATTTTTATCATACAGTATAATAAAATATAAACAATAATTCTATAATATATAAGAATAACAAAATATTATAACATTATTTAAGTGTTAATATATGTTTACAATTGTAATTTTTAAAAATCAATTTAAATATAAAACAATAACATATTATACAAAAACATTAAGTTAAAGCATAAATGATAAATTAATAATTTTTAATTTTGACAAATGTGATAAAAGTTTAGTTATTAAAAATATATTAAAATATTATTAATAATAAATAAAACTAAGTCATTRTTTGATTGTAGAATACATACAAATATTATGTATGATTCATATAAATCATTGTGAAAACGCAATCTTTCATGAAATACATACTGAAATAGAGAAATATAAATATATATAAAAAGATAGAATATAGAAATGGATTACTATTACGTCAATTGATGAATAAACCCATTAATTATAATTAATTATATATTCTAGACATGCGATAATTATTGCCATTATTAAAATTATATTTTTATATTTATTAAAGCAATATATATATATATATATATATATATATATGGTTTTGTATTTTTCATATAAACATATTTTTGTTATAGTGATCAACAACAACATTGACATGAATTCTAAACATTATTAAAACACATTAACCGTATAATAAATATATTTTTAGTAATATATTTTTACAATAATTGTTAAATTTTAATTTGAAATATATTGTTTAGTCATTTTGTTAATCAGATTCAGTAAATTGTAAATCTATGATTTGTCCAGGTCATTCAAACAATTTGGTCACTATACTCTGTCTAAAAATACATATAATATTTAACATCTAACACACACTCACAACAATGATATACTATAAACATTACAATATAACAAATTCATTAATAAAATTTATTACTATTTTTTAAATATTATTATTAATATTCATTTAATGTTCTCATTATTTCAAAATTGTTGTTTAACTTATAATTATAACAAAACTAGAGAATAAAACAATTTATTAAAAATATCAATAAATAAATTCAATGCTTTAGAAAATTAAAAAACTTATATATTGTTAGTATTAAAAATGCATTACATAAACATTAAATTTATTATTCATTAATATAAATTATTTATTGTAATTCAACACTGTTTTATTGTTTTTAATTAATAAAATTATCTCATTTATTATTATTATTATTAAAAATATTGTTTTTATAACATTTAATTATTAATTAATTAATAATACATTTAATATAAAATCTTAAATAAACCAATTTTTTCTTAACAATATTTATTTATTCATTATAATATTATGTATATTTTTACTAAATAAATTGTTTTTTGCTATTTAATTAGTTTGATATGTCTAACACACAAAAAACCATTAATAAATATCAAGTAATTTATAAAGAATTCCAAACAATATTAAAGTATATTTATTATATTTACATTCAAATAGTATTGTAACTAATTGTAAAAACAGATTTAGTTTACCAATAATACAATTATAATCTATTTTATATAAGTTAAAGGCATATTGATATGTTGATACCAAAAAATAAATTAATGCAATTAAATGAACTAATTATAAGATAGTTTACCCGATAAGCTAATTGGGTTTAAACACAAAGTGATTTAAGTCAGTCAATAGTGTAATCGCGACACTAATAATTTGCTATTTTTTAAACGCTAAGCTCAAGTATTTTCATTAACTCTTATTTTGTGTGCAAACAGTTTATCCCTTAATTGTTTGTCATTTGAAGAGCTTTATATAAATTGATAAAATTATTGGTTTTACTRAATAATATTATATATTATACAAATTGTTAAACATAAGGGAGTGGTATATGTAATGACAATGTGTGTGCTCTAACTTTAACTCTATGTATGTTTAATGTTCGTAAATACGTGAAAATCTTGTTATTGTGTAATAACAAACAAATACCAGAAACTAATATACAGTAAATTATAAGACAAAATGTGTCACTGATATCACACAGAGATTGTTTGAAATCATTTTAGGATATTTTGTTTAATTCATTGCTATCATAAAATAATAAGATTAGATATTTACTTATTTTTCGATAAGTTTGTTTATGCTAACTATTTTATTTATACTGTATTATCATTTTTTCATACGTAAAATATATCAATATTAACACTGATATAACTTATGTGAAGCTAAATTTATTACTTAATAAATTTAAGCACAATATAAATATAAAAAATAAAATTATAGTTAATTTTATGTAATATTACATTTTATAATTAAAAATATTTCTTAATATGCAAACATACATAAACAGTTTATTTAGAGTTATACTTTATTTATATAAAAAATATTATTAGTTTAAATTAATAATTTAAGACTCATTATAAATTAAATTTGATAAAAATAACACATTTTAATTTATTAATATATAGAATATCAATAAATCGATTAAATACTATTATTAGTATTGTAAGATCAATAAACTGAATCTAAATATAATAATAATTTCAGCATTTATTTCCTATGTTTTTGTTCACTCTCTCATTACAATATAAACTTAATATACAGTTAGTTTGAATATAAATTTTAATACTATATTTATTAGTAATTTGCGTGACATTTGCATAGATATTACACGAACTCATGCTATTTAATGTATTTTTCTAACTAACTGTTGGTATATTTAATAAAAATTTATATTTAAAAATGCATATATGTGTTTATATATAATTTATAATAAAGCTGTATTTAGAAAATATTTATTGACTAAATAAAACTTATTTTTTAAATAATTTATTTTTAATTATATAAATAATTTTTTATTATACACTAAAAAATTTATTATTATTATAAATAAAGGTCAAAATTAAAAAAAATCAAAAAATATTATTAAAAAGGATTTATTTCATTTATTTATTTAATATATTAAATTAAGTATTATTGTTTATATATATATTACATAAAATTTTATGTATAATACATTTAGTATTTCTATATTAAAATCATTAAAAATTAAATTGTATTTGATATTTTTATTGTAATTTTTTATAATTACTATATTAATTTGTTATAAATTTGTATCTCTGTAAAGCATTAAAATTATTTTTATTTAAAGTATAAATATATTTTTTTATAAATAAGTGATTAAAGCAAAATATGATTTAGTTTTGTTATCTAGTATCGTTAGAGAGAGAGAGAGAGAGAGAGAGAGAGAGAGAGAGAGAGAGAGAGAGAGAGAGAGATGAAAGATAATATATTTATATGTAAATTATATATAAATTTATAAAATATGAAATACAAATGCATTGAGAATTATAATTAATACAACATATAAAACTATACAAAAATTCTTTGGTATGTTTTGGGAAATAAACTAAAAGTTAGTAGTATTTGTTATAATTAAATAAGACACACATACACATACACATACACATACACATACACATACACATACACATACACATACACATACACATACACATACACATACACATACACATACACATACACATACACATACACATACACATACACATACACATACACATACACATACACATACACATACACATACACATACACATACACATACACATACACATACACATACACATACACATACACATACACATACACATACACATACACATACACATACACATACACATACACATACACATACACATACACATACACATACACATACACATACACATACACATACACATACACATACACATACACATACACATACACATACACATACACATACACATACACATACACATACACATACACATACACATACACATACACATACACATACACATACACATACACATACACATACACATACACATACACATACACATACACATACACATACACATACACATACACATACACATACACATACACATACACATACACATACACATACACATACACATACACATACACATACACATACACATACACATACACATACACATACACATACACATACACATACACATACACATACACATACACATACACATACACATACACATACACATACACATACACATACACATACACATACACATACACATACACATACACATACACATACACATAGAGAATGATTTGAGGGAAAGTCCAGAGAGATTTAGAAAATGGTATTTCACTAAAATAGTATATCTTTCATAAAATATAAGTTTCAAGTGAATTGGATTAGATTTTTCTTGAATGTGATTTATTATTGAATTTCCAAATAAGACATAAAAATTATACAAATATTATATCTTTATATTATAGAATATTTATTATTATCTGTTTTATAAATGTTGCATAATTAGTGTTGGCGAAAAAGAGAAATTTCTAGAAAGTTTCTAAAAGAAATTTCTGTCAATGGGATGTCAATGTGGAGAGCCCATTGTATAATATTAAAGAAATTTTCCTATAGAAATTTATTCAAAAAAATTATTATAAATTTTTATTTGACCATCTCTAGGTATTATAAACTAATTTATTTATATTTATATAATTAAAATTAACTTTTTTATTGCATTTACTTTATAATAAAATATTTATAAAATAATAACCAAATATAAAAATATCTATTATTACAATATGATACTGTATAAAGTTTTAGTATAAAATAAATTTAAATGGATAAATAATAGTAATTTATTATACATTTATGAGAAAATTATGAAAAAATAATGTTTAACACAACTTTTTCTATTTTAAAATTACAATATAATTCACAATAATGTAATGCAAAATATTATTTAAAAGTATTATTAGTTAATCTTTTCGATAATAAATAAGTTTATTTAATATAATTTATCCATTATATATATATATATATATTAAATTATAGAATATTGTATTCTATATAAGAGAGAATATTATATATATATATTAAATTTAACAAATAATATAATGTAATTATTTTTCCATGTTTATAGTAAATTTTTAAAGTACTGAAATAGTATTAGTTTTATTTTTTGTCAATAAAGACAAATTTATTTAAATATAAATTAAATTAAGTGTAGGCAACAATATAAGTTAGATTTTAAATAATAAAAGTCAAGTTATATAACAGGTGTAGACATTAACATAGATTTATGTATATTGAATTTTTWAAAAAATATTTTAGCGACAATACTGTAACAGTTTTATTATGTTTTGTTACAAAAAAAACTACATTTTAAATGAAGAGTTATGTGTCTTATATTTTTGTCAGTTATTAATTTAGTCTACAAATGATTTACTCATAGATTTTGKTTTTTTTTGTTATCTCATACTATCATATATACTGTATTAATACAAACACAAACAAATAATATCTACAATGCTTTATGTCTATGTACTATATACTGTATATATATATATATATAATTTTATGAGCAATAAATTTATAAATTGATATATACTGTATATATATATATATAGTATAATAATTAATATATAACAAGTTTATATTGTAATATAAAGTAATATAAGAATTATTTATTTAGTTAAATATCAAAGTATCAACTTTTATATAAACTTTTAACCGAAAAATACATACATTTATAGTATAATAAATTTTACTATAGTAGTGAATTTAAATTAATTTTATGAATAAGTTTTTTATCTAAATTATATAGTGTTATATATTATATTTAATATTATATATTATAAATATCTAAAATATTGACCATTTCCTTATTGGTCGAAAATAAACATATAAAACCCATGTTAAACACCAATTAACTAACTTAAATTTTGTGGTGATAATTAATTTAATAAATAAAAAATGAATATTAATAGATTATATGGATATTTTTAGGTTAAATATTTTTAATACAAAATTAAAAGACTCCGAATTTATTGATGTTTTTTATTTACCTATTTTATAAATTTATAAACAGGACTATAACTTTTGAGTCATTTTATATTTTGATAATAATTTTTCTATTAAAAATATTATTATATTTAACATTATAGACTATTTTTCTATAAATAGTCAATATTATTTATTATTTTTATAATTAATTCTAATTAATAAATTAAAATTAAAATATTAGTGTTTAAAAGTACCTTAATATGACCATATATTTAAAAATTAATTTTATTTGACACCCCTTATTTTTTTATAAATTTTTAAATATAATTATTAAAATATATTAATTAAGCTTTAAAATGGTATATAATACTTGACATTTTATTTTAAAACTTAAACATAAAATTAAATTAAATTCCCCCAAATAAAGTGTTTTACTACCTGTATAAATATTGTCACTTGCTTTACAATATAAAATTAATATAAATTATTAAGTGACACATTAAATAAATACTGTATTAATGTCTAACATTTTAATAAATTTTGTTATTAATTATAACTTTAATATTTATTATACTAATTATTCGGACAGAAATATAATTATATATTGTCTTTAAAATGCCTATATTTAGCTTATTATAAAATAAACAATTAATTTCTTAATTAATGTTATATAAATTACTATCTGAAATATTTATATATTATATAAATTTAAAGAAAATAAATAACATAAATGTACTAAAAAACTTTATATAGATGTTTTATATAGATAATAAATTTAATCAAAATTAAATATTATAAAAAAAATTTAACTAAACCAAACATACCTCTATTATATTGTATATAAACAAACAAAAAATAATAAAAATAAATTTATAGAACTTATACTATTTATAGAAGTATTTATTAATAAAGAAATAAATTATATTAACATTTATATAATATTATTTTTAATAATAAAATATTTTTATGTATTTAATAATAATTAATAAATTGATATTAATGAAAGCTATATCTAAAACGTCAATATTATAATTGCGTCAATTAAACGCATATATACTTTTTTATTAATCTATGTTTGTCAAGTTATTAATTAATATTATTTTTCTATAATAAAGATTTATATTTATAGTATTTTTAATTAATTTTATTTAAATAAAACTATTACGCAATATTTTTACTTATATAATCAAACGAGTTAAATGCAAAATCATATTATATAATCACTAATAATTTTATTGTCATTTCTATTAATAATACTGTATAATGATAATTGATAATTAGAAATAAAGTTTCAATTATTAACGATTTTAATTTTTAAAATTTTATTTTAATCAGTAACATTTAGCTTTAATTAAATTATTATTAATTTAATTCTAAAAAATAATATTCTTTATATGTATGTAAAGATTGTTACACCAATTTTCTGATTACATATTTGTTATATTAATTTGTATAATATTTTTTTGAAATAGTCCTTAAATGACACTTCCTATCAATGTTTAAATGTGTTTTGTTTTGAGAGTCAGTAATGAGTCCATCAAGTGATGCTTTCAAAGTGACTTAACAGATAAAAGTCCAAACATATGTCTGCAATAATAGTCATTATTAGATATCTATCTAATCAAATACAATGACATTTTTAATACTARCATATAATTGATATACGATTAGAAATACAGATAATGTTATGTTAGGTTATATGTTTAGGTCAGTTTGTAATCCGTATCTATTAGTTTGAAGTACTAATGACAAAGTTCATACAAATGGTTTATTTATATAAAATAACATAAAACTAATAGAAATAAACATATCTAGTTTTAAAAAATTAATTATCGAAATTAAATATTTGTATAAAATTAATTAATTATTTAGTTTTTAATTAAAATCTCAAATCATTAAATATAATGTGTTTTTTGTTTTCAATCTTCTGTATTACTTTCTCTGTTTATTTTATAATAAATCATTAAATATAAAATTTTGATTACACACACACATACTGAGAGAGAGATAGATAAATAGATAGATAGATAGAGATAGAGATAGAGAGAGAGAGAGAGAGAGAGAGAGAGAGATTTGCGTCTATTATAAACTAAGCTTATTTAAAATGATATCAAAAATTTATGTCAGTAAAACAAATTGTTAAACATTGAAATCAATAATAATATATTTTTGTAATAATTTTTGAAAGAATTGTACAAAAAGAAAAGATTTTTAGTTAAAGGTTAAAGTTTTCTCAATTCTATTGTTAACTGTTTTAAATCAAAATAATTTTTATATATAAATATTATTTTAAATTGTCACTACAATTATAGTATTACGTTGGAGTAGTTTTATTTTAATATTAAAATTTATATATTTATTCTTTATTTTTTTAAATCATTATGTATGCAATGTTAATGTAAAATGAATTTAATTTGTAATTATTTATTTTTTTAATTATATTTTTGATAAATTCTAAAAATGTTTTTTTAAATTAATCTTTTCAACAATATTAGGTTTATTAACTGATATATTAGATGTTATTAATATACTAATATAGATTATTGTAAAGATGCTAAAATTTAATTTGTGAAATAATAAAAGAATCAACAAAATTGTAGGTAATTTTATTTGTTCACTAAATTATTATATATTTATATATGTTTGTTAAATTAAATATTATTTTTACGAGTTGTGAATCACTACAGAAAAATATAAACTTATAAATAATTTATTTTAAAAAACAATTTTATTATTTATGCGACCATTTATTCTATTATTTTTAATAGTGATATTACTTTTAATAGATATTTGTAATAATTTTAATAATATATTAAAAACAACATGAGTTCAGATACTTATTAAACAGAAATTTATTAAACTTCTGAYATTTTTCTGAACAATCAAAAATTTGGTAATATATTGTATTAGAAGTTTAAATCAAAAACAAATATTTAGTATTTTTAAAATAATATTTAGAAATATTAAATGGATGTAAAGCTTATTTTTAAAATTTAAATATGTCTAGTATTTTCCTTAAAATAATTTAATAATACTAAATATTTTATAGATAAGATAGACATGAAACATATTGATCTAAAAATATTTGTATTTGTAATACTGTTAATATATTAAATGTTGTATAAAAAATTATAATAAATTTAGAATTCTGTGTCATTTTAGTTATTACAAAATTATTATTTTAAAGTTTTCATAACTTTTATTTTGAATGATGTAATCATAATTTGAAAAATAAAAAATTTAATAATATTTATAATAGAATTATAATTTATAACAATCATTAAAAACAATATTTTTATATTCATTTACAATAATAAAATAAAATGAGTCAAAACATGTGTATTATTATGTGTACAATAATGTACTATAAATTATATAAAATCAAAACACGAGTGCAAAGAATGAGCAAAAAATTTTATGATTATAGTATTTGCAAAAAACATGAATACTATTATTTAGTGTATAGTATTTTGAAGGGGAAGGGGAGGGATGACAACAGCGAGAGTAAAGGATTGTTATGTATTTGTTGTGCTTTTTTGCACTACTATGACGTCAATACAACTCTTCAAACACTCGACTGTTATATTCATTGATGATTTAGCCAAAGGATACGCAAAGAGGAGAGAGACTATGGGATGACTGACTGAGCCATTCAACTAAATAAGTGGATGGAGGATGAAGTCAATGGAAACAGCCGTATGAGAGACAAACATAGAGAGAGAGAGAGAGAGAGAGAGAGAGAGAGCAACAAAAATGATGACACATATAGTTGGTTCAGTAAGACGTGATCCGACTTATAGGCGCCCAAATCATGAGAAAGTAGATGTCTTAATATATCTCTACTTATCTTKTTTTTTGTTTAGTATTATTGTATTGTATTGTATAGCCCTTCCCTATTGCTTATCGTTGTAAGACATCGTCACATAGATTGGCGATTGCAGTAGAAATTCATTATATGATAATTCTGTATTTACAGTATTATATTAATATTATCAAAAAATAACTTTATTTTGTTTCGATTTATAAAATATAGGCTAAATATTTATACAAAACAGTTTTTTTAATATTTTATATTAAATACAAAATTGTCAGTTAATTAAGTTAATGTAGGATAATATTAATTATATTCGCTTATTCTGTAAAATATATAAAATAAAACCAAAGATTATTTTCGTTTTTATGATCCCACCCTTTATTATGCAAATAACAATCAAGTAATATAATATAATGTACTATAATATAATATTATCTATGTATATATATATATAAATTGTTTAAATGTATTACTAGTAAAATTGGTATAAATACTGTATAATATTCTATTTAATAAAAAAAATATTTTAATGTCTTTAATAAATCCTACGTTAAATAATAAAATAATAATTTATAGTCTTATTAATATTATTATATAACTATTAATATTAATAATACTATTATAGAAACTATAATTTATTGTAATATGCTAAATATATATATATACTGAACAAGTTATATCTCCATAATGTTTGTCATATTTGTCAATATGAGTAGTAAATATTTAAATTATTATATTATGTCATATAAAACAAAATTATTATATATTAGGTTTTGTTTGATATCCTGTTTGTTGGGTAAAACACAAACACATCAAATAAAAACACATACATAAAGGTTATAACTTTTAGTTTATTGTATAATAATAAACCACAATAATGTCAAGTGTGTAATACTATTTGTTTATTGACAATTAAGTTGTAGTTTATATATTATAATATTTTCAACTACTATTTTATTTTTTATGAACCATTTATAGGTTATTATACATTTATTTTTCTGTTTTTACTATCTTTTTATAAATAAAATATTTTTTAAAAATAAGTTATAATTTTAAACAATTACTTTTAATAATTAATAAAATATTTTATACTAAAACAAGGGTTAACCGCTGGAGGTAGGAATGGGTGGGACCAGTTTACCCACACCCTCAAAGACCAAGATTATGGAGACTTTACCCCCTCCCAGACTTTTTCGAAAAAATAAAAAATTGTCGCTTAAAAACAATGAAAAACTGAATCTCTAAAATTTCGATACTATTTTTTCAAATTTACAAAAATAAAAATTTTGATTAATATTTGTTAGGTAATTATTTATATAACTTGTGTATTATATTATATTACTGTATATTATAAACTAAAAAATTTAAAACTATCTCAATAATTATACTCTAATCTTAATTGATATGCACTAAAAATAATTATTTATTTATTATATTTATTAAATTGTTTTGTACTTGTTTCGATGGTTTTTTGTTTGAATACAATTAATTTTATCGATAAAAATATTTTAGTGAACTAAAAATAAAATAAATATATTGTTATGTTCATTAAAAATGTGTTTTCATTAGTAAAAAATAATTATTTTACATAATACTAGTTCTTACTGTAAATATTGGTCGACAAACTGTGTTTTATGTTAATATTACTAATTTTCATTTCCATACATTTAAATCAGGTTTTTGTTAAAACGTAAATTCAATTGTGTTTATTAAGTCTAGAAAACGCATTAAAGTAAATTTTATATTTGAAATCAATACAATAAAAATTCATTGAATTTTTTTATAAATATCATCAACTTTTACTTGCTTTTATATAATCAAATTTGATTAGCTGTGAACTAACTAGAAAGTGAATGAAACCTTTATTTTTAAAGATAATTTTATAATTCAAGTCGACATACTATAGAAAACATGCAATATAATAAAAACAAACTATATATAACAGCTTATCATGATGTATTATTATATATTGAAACTAATATAACAATAAAATAACAATTTTTAGAAACATTGTTTGCACTAATGTTTTCGGGAAATATAAAGAAAAATGTTATATAAAATAATAGACAGTCAATTGGTTGACAACATAGAGTAATGACCGCTAAAGAACCTCATAATCAATAAAACTTAAAATAACATAACTATAATAATCTTAACATTTGCTAAATATCTCATCAATTTTTTATAGTATTTCATTTTAGGATAAATTTTATTTAAATTTTTGTTATATTACTCTTTCATTTGTTAGATTGTATTAAAACTATTCTATATTTTTTTGAACTATTTGTTTGAAGAATACAAACAAAAATWATTTTTAAATAATCAAATAAAATTAAAACTATAACATATTATACAAATTTAATTAAATTAATATTTTCTATCTATTTTTAGAAATTAAAATAGTTTTATTAAATTTTATTTCACCGCAAAATTTAATAAATAAAAGTAAATAAATTGATTTAAATTTAATTTAATAATAATTTTAATGCTTTTGCTTAAGAAAATTTATGGCAAATATTTTGCAATAATAAGATAACAAAAGATTATAATTTATGACAAGTTGTATGATATGGTATTATACGTATAAACAAAATTCAAAATATGATATTATATGTAGAAATGATAACTTTATTTATATTGATTGTATTTTTGGTATTTTATTTTTAGTATACAAAAACACAAAAAAAATTGTATCAAAAAACTTTTCAATTTATAGTTTATATTTTAATCAATAAAAGAAATTCTAGTCTCAAAAACTATTGAATGAAAACATCAAATATTTCTTTCATCACATTTTATAAAAAACAGTTTCATAGTGTATTAAAATATGTTTTATATTACAAGGTTTTTCAAATATTTTTGATAACATTAAGGAAACAAATACTTAAAATAAGGAAAATGTTGAATAGTATATCCATTCAATATAAATGAATATTTTATTATTATTATTATTATTTTAATTTTTAGAAAATAAAACTTTCTATTATATAAATAAAAATAGATCCATATTTTTAAAAATATTTAATTGAAAATATTATATATTTAAATAATTTAAGTATATATATATATATATATTAATCTCACCATAAGTTTGCATTTTTTGATTATTTGATATTCAAAGTTGTATTGTACTGTACAATGATTTCCTTTATTTTTTATTAAAGATTATCCTATAAAGAGTTATGGCATTGATTTCATTGATTGGTAATAAATGGTTAACTAAAACAGATAATATTTAATGAAAGAATATCTAAAAATAGTGGAGAAAAATAAATGCAATAAAAATTATAGCAAATGCCGGCAAAGAGATCATTGGTTTGTATGGACTGGTAATAGACAAATGTGATGGTAGTAAATAGCACACCACTTGTAATGTATGACTAACCCTTTGGGAAACTGTTTTTATATTTGACTCGATATACTGTATATACGATATATTAGATGAGATARTGATTACACCACTGACTGTGTCTTTCAAGAAGTTTTTTCTATACATAAAAATTAATACATTTTAGTATATAGTATCATATAGTTTGGTAGGATATGCCCATTGCATCCTCAACTACACTGACGCCCACACATATAGATTTGATTAAAGCCTATAGGAACTATCTCTCTCTCTCTCTCTCTCTCTCTCTCTCTCTCTCTCTCTCTCTCTCTCTCTCTCTCTCTCTCTCTATCTATCTATCTATCTATCTATCTATCTCTATCTCTCTCTCTCTCTCTCTCTCTCTCTCTCTCTCTCTCTCTCTCTCTCACACACACACACACTCTTTCTCTCTCAATAAATATATTTAAATGCTATACAAAATCATTATATGATTCAAATAAATTATAAATTTGTCTGAAGATTTATTAGAAATGTAAATCTTTATATCAATCATTTTTATTAAATTAAATAATAATAATAGTTTAAACTAAATAGTCATATTTCATTGGTCAATAAATATGATTTTATATTTTTGTTGTTTAAATTTTATTTTTTAATTATAGAAAATGGTATATTTGCTATAATTAAAAATTTAATAAGTATAAGTTTAAAAATTAAATATATAAATATTGTTATAAACAGAATTAGAATTAAACTATTTTTTGTCATTTATTATTTTATACATTTAATGTAAGAATATAAATTATTTTTTATATTATAATATTTTTCCTCAATTTATTGTTAATACATAAAAATTGTTTTTAATAATTGTCTTAATAAGAAATATAGTGTATAAATGTGTATACCATATAAATATTTCCATTTATCATTACTACTGCTACTAAAACTACTACTACTACTACTACTACTAATACTACTACTACTACTACTACTACTACTACTACTACTACTACTACTACTACTACTACTACTACTACTACTACTACTACTACTATTACTACTACTACTACTACTACATGTAATACTACTAAATTTATCATTATTACAATTGTTATTTTAATGATGTATTAATACAGTACACAATACATTGTACTTTACAAGTTGGACAATATAACATAGTTATAGTAAATATAGTAATTATAACTTTATTCATGAATACAATTGAACAAAAATGAGCGTCCATTCAGACAATACTCGACACAACTTTAAATAGCTTTAAAGACAATACATTTTGTCCTATTGTTTTCATTTCAATATTTTATTAATATTTAACCCTTTATTTCGTTTTTTCATTTATTTAATATATTTAAGAATTGCAATAATAAAATAAGAATTAATAATAAATTTAAAATATCATAAAATTAAATGATAAATATCTTATATAGTATTTTTATAATAAATTAAATGTTTAGATATATAATATTTTAGTAAAATAAATTAAATTAATAACTTTAAAATAATTTGTCAAAACAAATATTAATAAACATATCAAAATTTCTACATAAATACATCATATAATGTATTAATAGAGTACTATATTTTACTATTTGGACAAATAATAACATTTTGGTAAAATAGTGTATATTTTTGTTTGAATATACTGTATACGCAAAACAAATGTAAATTTATGGCAAAAAATAGTTTTGTTTTAAGACAATATACAACAGTAATATTTTTTTATGTTATATATATTTAGGTATAAGATGTCAAAAAATGTTATTTAGCAAAACACATTTACAATAAAATAATGGAAATATTATTAGCAAAATATGTATCTATTTTTTATATATAGATATTTTAAGACAAAATTGATTTGCACTCAAACTTCTAAAATAGTTTTTCTGTCTTTATATGTGTTTATATACATATATATATATAATTTCTATCCACTAATGGATTGAAAGTATAAAAAACAATATATAATTTCTGCATTTCTTACTATTCTGTTATACGGTATATATAACTTAAATATTTTATATTAGATGCAAAACATTTGTATGAGTTTTTTTATCTTACTCTACACTTTCTTTCAATCAATTAATTTTTTGTCTATTTTAACAATACATAAATATTTCATTGCTATGCAACATAACTTATAATCTTTGAAAATCATATTCATACAGTACCATTTTAAATATGATACATATTTACATATATTATTTGACATTTAATTTGCATATTTAAATATTTAGTTTTTAGAAAATTAATTGCCATAAACATTAGTAATTTAAATTTGTTGTCACTTAATAATTACAATAAAAATACAGTAGTTTATACCCTTAATATTTTTTTGTTATAGTTTTTTATTAATGTTTAATAATTTTAAAGTTCAAAAATAATTTGCTGTCTTATAATTTTTATAACATAATGCTGTGTTTTATTGTTATGTCAAATGTAAGTCAAAACATATTTTWAAATATTCTTAACTTTTCTAAAAAATTAATATTTTTTATTTATTTTTATTATAAAATATATATATAGTATTTAGTTAATATTAATAATATTTATAAAACACGTGAATTACTATATATTATGGTAATTATTTTAATCTATTTTTTTCATTATTATATTTAAAAACTAAACTAAAAATAAAAAACAATAATAATCTAGCAAGCATATTTTTACAATATTAATTTTATTGGTTTATTTTTGTTGTATTATTATATGTACAGTACTTAATAAGTACATGTTTTATAACATTTTTAATTTATTAGGTGTCGTTATCATTAGACGTTTGCTTAAATGACTTTTTTACTCCTCCCTCCGAAATTAAAAATAGGAATATTATATTATAAAAAATTTATTTATAGTATAAATATATTTATAAAAAATATAATATATGTAAATACTTTATATGTAAATACAATTATATGCGTTTTTGTTTTCTTTTTAGTCTATGATTTTTATGTGTGATGACAAAAATATTTTATAATTAAAAAATTGTAAGATATTTTATTTAGATTTAATATAAAATATTTTTGTACAAATTTTATGAATTAGATTTTAATTGTTTAATTACTTGTTTCAATTCTTATTTTTTAAATTAGATATAATTTCACTTAAATTCAAGTAAAAAGTATATTTAATTTATATGATAATAAAAAAAATATAAACTTACCGATTTGTGGTATGTCATACTGTCTGGCTCCCCGTGCAAATCTCGAAACGGTAGCCGTGTGTTTGGGAACCGATATTTGTGATGGTTTTGATGATTTGATGCCTGAATTTGATGATTGTGTCACTGTTTGCTTAGTGGCTCTCCTTATATGTCTCGCCGGCAGTAATTGAATATTAGAGTCGATAGAGTCTTCAGCACTTAAATTATGGTCCATTTGATTGTTATATATATTATCATTATTGAAATTATTGAAATTATTTTTATTATTAACATTAATATTATTAGTATTATCAAGATTTGTATTAATATTATTTCTATTAAATGATGAGATTTTCTGATTATGTGTTAATTGAATGGATTCCAACCAATTTGTCGGTAAATTATGTACTAATCTATGGTAACGCCTCCTCCTCTGTCTGGGTCTCCAAAAATTGAGATAATTTTGAGGGGAAAGTGTTGTTGAGCTCAATATGTATTGTCGCTCTGGTCGTAGGTTTTCAATGTCTTGTGACTCATTATTGTCTTCATCTTCAGCTGCAATAAGTTGTGTCATTTGGGACATTGGCGTCGAGTCCATCAATAATTGATGGCTTGACTTCTCTTTGTTAGTGTCATCGCCCGTACAGATGGCCACCAGTGCCACACTCGAGATCAACAGTATTCTCATTAAAGTTGAGCCCATTTTTTATTTGATTATTATTATAATTATTATTGTTTATAAAAGTCCACTCTTTTCCCATTCATAACTAATATTAATGTTTAACTTTTTTTTATAATTAAAATTATTTTTACAATTATTGGCAAAAATATATTTGTTTGATAAACAATGTTAATAGTAATATGTTATTTTTGATATTATGATTGTTGGGTTATTTGCAAATAAAGTTTAGTCAAATAAAAAATATCCAAAAAATTAGTGACTCTTTCTGAAAAAGTTTCAGTGTCTCAGGTGGTCGTAAACTAGCGCTCAATATTATATACAAACAACTGAATAAATTGGACACAATTTTTATAAATACTGTGTGACTGACTGTCCACTAATTTATATGTAGCTCCCAGTTAGGGGAGAAGTTAGCTGACAGTGCCGTCACACTGAATGAGAGTTAGTAGCAAACGGCCTACGCTTTGAAACTCCAGCGCAAACTGTTTTTGTCTACTTTTAGTCAAATACTACCCAATGTTTGAGTCGATATTCGAGGGCATGCCTGCCATCAAAAATATTAAACTATTGAAAAAAGATTTTTTAGTTTTTTAGATTAATGTTTTTTTAAATACTAAATAAATATATATTTAATTTAATTAAATTGTTTAGTTAAATTCAATTAATATTTAAAAATATATTTAGAATATAATATAAATTTCTAAAAAGCCTTTAGAATATTATTTGTTTATAATTTAGAGATTTTATTATACATTGCAGAAATCATATTGTAATCAAAAATATCAATTATAGTGTAATGGAAAATAAAATAATTCAATCTAATTGCTAATAGATATATAAATAGTATTTTAATGATTTTATAAAATATACTTGTACATATTATATAAAAATGTATTATTTTATAAAATATTTAGTTCAATATATATATAAGCATTATATAACAAGTAATGACCGTTTTAGTACATCAATTTTTACGTTATTATTATGATGCAACTAATAAAGATAAAAATGTGATTCTTTTTAAATAAAAAAGGTCGATTATTTATATTTACATTTTACAATTATTTGAATTTAGTTTTTCTATATTTTACCAATTATTATCATTTTAGTAAAAGACATTCAAATTTGACTAAACAAATTTTTTAATTATAGTGATTATTTAAATGTTATAATAATATTCCAATGTGATAATATTTCATTAAATAATATTAGCCTAGATGATAAAGTTTTATTTTAATATTAATATTTAAAATTTTATAATAAAATAATTGTCAGAACTAAAGCTAAATTGTTTAGCATTATATTGTTACATATAATTGTTAAAAATCTAAAGTTATCATGTTATCCGTCTAACAATATACTTGACTTTAAATGCCACACTGTTAGAGCTAGCTTGTTTCTTCTTAATGACAAATATATAAAAATAAATATAATGACTTTTTGTAATTTGCTGAATCATGTACTATATCTTATAAAAATGTCTAACTTTTTCTTTAAGTGAGATATATTTAATTTTCTTTCATGAATAGTATGTATATAAGTATCTACTAATGATAAGTAGAATTATAAAAAACAAATTTATATTTAAGTAGATAATTTTATCTTAAAACTAAAAAATTTTCGTTATGTGTGATAATTTCAACATATTTTATTATTTGATTGAAAATATCTATCAATTTTATAATTATTATATCAAATGACATATATACTAATATATAATAAATAGTTTATATTTAATATTTAAATTTTAATAAAAAAAACAATTGAATTAATCTATGATGCTTATTTTATTTAAAAGTATGTGATTTAAAGAATTTAAAAAACAATAAAAGAGTCTGAATATAAAGTTATTGTTAGTTGTAAATATAGTCCTGTTAGTGTACTTTAAGATTAATTTTAAATTGTATTTTTAAATATTTGTTTAAACAAATTACAATTAAAACTATAACATGATGTAAAAAATGTCATTTTTACTTTTTTGCAAAAAATACATATGAAAAATTTTTTAAAATGACATTGTTTATTTACCTAAATATTAGGCGATAATCAATGAAACAGATGTAAATTTTATGATTTTTTATCATTTGTAGTTTTCGAATAAATTAACTTTAAAATTTGTTTTAATTTCGGACAGTTTCAATTGTAGAATACTTATATTATATTTTAATGTAAAATATATAATTTTATACTTTAGACTCATATAGCTTCAAAAAATTATTATTTAAATATTATTAAATAAACCTAGAATAAATTTTTAAACCAAGTTATTTTGCAATAAAAATACAATAAAACAAAAATAAAGTTTAGCTGAAATTTTCAAACGATAACTTACTAATAAATATTGAATCATGGTAATATGCTATTTATTTAATAGTAAAACACTTTAAATGCATATAAGTTGCTGTATTACTACAAATTTGACCGATACATAGTATGCACAACATTAAACATTATAATGAATGTGTTGTGCCATTTGATATACCAAAGCAAAAGCAAACAGTGCCTTAAAATGATATGAAATGACATAATTGTTTGCTTTAACACAACTGCTGATCCAATATATATATATTTAGATATTTAATTGGATTGAAAAGTACAACCAAATAGAAAGTATAGATACTATTTATTAATGCAATCATTATGTAATCTATGATTTTTAAGGCATTTGCTTGAAGTCATACAATTGATTGTATGAGTCATATCTTACATCTTTATACTATAAATTAATTGCATTTATTAGATATGATCTCTTGTTAATAATATTTTGTTAATTTATAATTTCCAATAATAAACTTAATGCCATCATTCAGTTAATAGATTATAAAAAATTATTATTAATTTTACAAAACATCATTTTTAATAAATACGTAAATACTGTAAAAATTTGTACAATTATTGAAATCCTAAATTAAATATAAATTATTTAAAAAGTATCATTTTTATAATATGCATATTTTGTTTTATTGTGAACATTTTAATTTGATTTTACTGAAAAATTAGCAATTTTATTTATTATTAATATATATATATTTATATTTACAAAAATAAATAAAACAATATAATAAATATCAAAATAATATTTATAATGGTATATTAGATATTTATACTAATCATAATAACTGAATATAAAAATGTAATGTTTAATTTAGAAAAATTGGTCTACTAATCACAAATATTGCTATAATTTTTATAATTTTAAAACGATAAATATCTTAAAATATTAATTTATATAACACTTACTGTAGTTTAATAAGTTACTAAAAATATCATTAAAAAATTTCAATTGTATATTATTTCTTTTATTAAAAATATTAAAACAAATCAATACTTTCGACATATAAATAGTATATAAATATTTTATAATTGTTTTATGAGTTTTATGTATTCAAAAGTATTTTCAAATGACTAYTTTAAAAAATATTGTATTAATTTTCAGGTGAAAAGTTTAGATAAAAAATACATTATTTTACACATTTACTGATATTTCTTTATAAAAAGCTTAAATCACACGGGAATTAATGACTGGATATTTGTTTGCTATCTTTTGATGTAATATTATATTCCATAGAATATTGTTAATATTAATACATAATATAGTAATAATTACATATTAATAGTAAATTACATTATTATTACATTTAATATTATAATAAATATCTAGAATTTAAGTATTTATTGCACGACAGTTTATGTCTAAAATATGTATTATTACTATCATTTTTAGTTTATTATTAATGAAGTGGTTAATCATATTACTTAGAAATAATTAATAACTAATGTATTAGTATTTTATTATAATAATCATTGGTGATAAATACTAAATAACCTATTTAATTAAATTTATAAAATTTATTGTTATATAGTATTGTTATATAATCAACTTTTATACTAAATAATTTTATTATTAACAAAACAACAAGTTATCATAAAAATATAAACATTTTCAAAATAATATGAAACGAGTTTTCTTTTAAACTATAAAATTTAAATAACATTTTATTAAAGAAAATTATACGTAAATAAGATAATTAAATATATTTTTGACTTTTTTCTGAAAATTATCTTTTATTATCAAATTTTATATCTCAAAACATCGAAATATTTTGCTGAAAATTATTATATTAATTAAAATAAGTCTTTATAATACCAGTAAACTTATAGTGGTTTTAGTAAAATATTTTATAAATTTTAAACAATAAAATAAGAGATTTCATATTATTCAATTTACTTAACTTTTAAATTATAGAATTATATCCAATTTAATGATTAAAAAAATTAACAAAAATACAAACCAACCAATATTACATTATTTTATTTTATACATTTTATTATTATATTTGGTTAATAACATATAATTTGATATAGAAGTTACAGAATATAGTAAATAATAATTTTTCGATTCATTGGATTACATACTTACAACACCTGCGCCTTCAAAATTGCAAATCTTTATAGATATGTAGTATTGAATAAATAAATAAATAAATTGTTAATATTAACAATAATAATGTCGTATATTATATAAGTTTTAAGTTGAAAAAATCTTTGAAAATAAGTTTAAAATAATATTTAATTAATACATTAAATGTACATTATATTAAAGTATATTATTATGTACATTATATAAATATATAATAATTTATTTGCAAAATATATTTATTAAAAATAACAGTTATTAAACTAATAAAAAACAATTGTTTTAAAAATTTACTTAACATTTATAATATAATTTCCATAATTAATGATTTTATATATAATATTAATTACAGTTACTTCTATTAAAAACTAATTATTGATATAATTTATTATAGTTTTGTTAAATACCTTTACATATATACAGATATATATTTTTATATTACTACAGATTTATGATATATCATAATTTTAGAATCATATAACATTATAACATTATAATATTATTTAATGATTTATATTTTTTATGAATTTTATTTCAAAAAACTACTTTTACAAGTATTCTATTGAGATTTAAAGGTCAATTCAAACTAACTATTACTAAACAAATATTGTGATAACATAATAACATGAAAAGATTAGTTTTATTAATTTATAAAATTAAATATATGATATAATCATTTTTTTATTTATTATTATTTTAATGTTTTAACATTTGAATTTATTGATACATGTAAGAAAATTCTTTTTTGTTTATATAAAAATYATTTAAGCGATAATATTTTTATACCATATATAAATGGGATATATTATTATATATACTGAGTCAGTCATATATGTATTATATTTAGATAAAAAACCTTTAATTGCTAATTCATATGATCAATATATCACTATTTACTATTAAATTACAGTAGTCATATTTAATATTATATATAAATATTTATAAATTATTTATTTTTATTATGTTTACACACTTAATGTACAGATAATTTTTAACTAATAATTTATATTTATAATTTAAATAAATATTGTATGTCTATACACCCATCTATTTCATATAAAAATAGTGTTAAGAAATATTAAAATACTACATACAGTATATTAATATTAATAAAATCTGTGCAAATATTGAATTTCAAATATAATTATTTAAAACAATATTTGTTTTTATGTTTTATTCGTATCAATAATTAATGCTAAATATAGTATCGAATAAAATAAAAATTAGTGCCATTTGTTGTTTATATCTTAAATAATTTGTTCTTTTGTTAATATAATATAATATTTATCACTTGTAATGTGCTTCAAAAATATAGTGTTTAACTATATATTTATATTTTATAATAGGGTTATAGTACAGTATGTTGTTGTCGTTAAAAAGATTTATCAAAATCGTTGTTAAAGTCCTCCCACACCAATCACAATGACAGTCCCTATCGGCCCACATGTGAGCCAAGGATTGGCACATACTATCAATTGACAAGTGATCCGCATTTGATTGTTAGACAACTGTATATCACCGGAATCTCAATACTAAAAACATGGTTTTAAATAACTATAAATAATTATTTGTATGTTATATCTCTAACAAATAACATTAATTTGTTGCAACTTTAAACGATATAATTTATTATTAATTTTAATTTATTTAATAATTAATTTATGTAAAATAGAATTTATATAAAAATGGACATTATTTTTGTTATAAATCATGAAATTAACACAAAAATAATATTTTTACTAAACAAATACTAAGCAAATAACAAAATAAATATTTATATTTTCTATTTTATTTGTAAACTGTATTTATTTAAAGTTTTTAAGATTATACTAGACAGTATATAAAAAAAATAAAAACAATTATCAAATGTTGTATAGTATATGAATTCAGTATTGTTGTATTTGTTTGTTTCGTTAATATCTAAATATTATTTTTTAGTAGTCTAATGGCAATGCTAGATTTAGTATTTATGTTTGTTAGTTATATAATATTTCTTATGTATTATTTATTACTTTTTTTTAACTACAATGTAAACCATAATTCATTTAATGTAAGTGTTAAACAATAATTGTAATAAAATAAAACATTACACTATGTCTGCCAAATGTACTCCCATTGAGAGTATTTGACTCTTTTGAGGATAAAGTGTGACACTTCTGACTGTTTGATCAATACTATAGATTCTACTTTATTATAGTAAAGATTATATATTTTTATTAAAATTTAATTTTATTATAAATAATACAATAATAGTTTTAGTTTTTAAAATATAAAATAAACATAATTTTGTTTATTAAATGACATTTATTTATAGTTAACAGTTGAGAATGCTAGAAAGCATTATCAGACGAACTCCACTTAAATAGATTTATTAATTCATGTAAAATATTAGTTAATTTACAAATATCTTAATTAAAATAATTAAATAATGAATTTAACATATGCGTCAAGTCATGTAAGGTATCAAATAACTCAGTTTTACAAAATACAGATATACTAAACCATAAACATATAATGAACATATGATTCAGTATAAAAAATAAGTTATTTTAGTATTAATTTTTGTAAGACAACATGAAAACAAATATTAAATATAGTAATCCTGGTTTCATAATTTAAAATAACTCAAATATAAACATTAATTGTTGGTTATTTAAAATTTTCAACATTCTAACTTGTATTTAGATAATTTGCAAATAACATTCAAATTTTTAAATAATAACTTTTGAGTTTATTCGCAATTTTGGTTTTAAGATATAGTGCAAAACTTTTTTAACAATATTCGTTACTACTCTATGATATATTATCCAAATCTATACTTAAAAATATAAGTTATTTTTTAATTTGACTGCCATTTTGTGTATCTTCATTATGAGACAATTTTGATGCTCATCCTCTTTACCTTATTTTTGTTGTATTATACAAATCTAAAGTCAAAATAATAAAATTAAAAAAATTCTGACAAACGGACTGATAGATAGAAATATAGAATTCAAATATGTATTCCTTACAGAAGTTCGTGAAAATAAATAGTGAATTAATAAAATCAAAAAACTTGATAATTGAATAAAAAAATAATTATTATTTAATAAACTTTAGCATTCATGTCGTTATAAATATCTAATTACATAAATAGATTAAAAATATAATAGTATTATACATTATAACGTAATATATTTTGTTGTGTTGCTAATTTTTATATAAATAATAAAMTTGTAATTTTTATAAGTTTAATAAAATAATTATAGTATAGTTAATTGCTTTTAAAAAATACAAAATACATTAAAAAGTTTAGCAAACAATCTTTTATGTTATTTATGACATTATCTACATATTGTTTACACAATACTTTTTTTATATTTTAATTAAATATTAATTAAAACCCATTGCAATAACAGTGTAATTGTGTTTTTTGTTTAACCATTAGTTATCAAATCATATATATAAAGTTAATTTCTTCAATGTAATACATGACATAATACTTTAACGATTAATGTTAACATAACTATTGTTTTCAATTATATTTTATTGTAGTCTTAAATATATTACTTAATGGATTTCTTTCTTTTTTCTCTCTTTCTATTTATTTATTTTTTCAAAGTATTTAAACACTTTTTTTGATTAAAAAATGTTTTTTTAAAAAGGTCTTACATTTTATATGTATTTAGATAAAATTAAATCAATTCTTAATCTAATTTTTATAAAATATTAAAAGTAAGATTTAAAAACAAAAATTTACCTTAATATCAATATTTAAAATAAAAACAGTTGAGAATGCTAGATAAAATTAARAACAAATATTTAGAAAGAATCTATAATAATTGTGTTCAACAATTTATCATACTCATTTACTCACCAAAATTTTTTAAATATTTATCTGCCATTTTTACCATTTAATGTTTTATCAAAATAGTTTTTATAGTTTAAATAGTTAGTAACAAAACATCACATTTTGTGGATAATCACGTTTTTCATATAAATTATATAATAATTTATTTATATAAAATTTAACAAAAATATTCATAGACAGTTATCAATTAGTTTTAATTATTAATTGAATAAACTAAATATAATATTATTTCAGTTACATTTATATTATTAAAAATTAAAAAAAATACTTGAGATAATAAAGTATTTTTATTAGTAAAGATAATTAATTATTTTGTATAATTTACAATATTTTAGTTAGTAAGTAATAARTATAAGTAATAGGAATAAGTAAGTAATCATGATAATATTGATATATAATAAGTAATTAAATTATTATCATTAAATTAAAAATACTAATATTTTAATATAAATATTTAATTTAATAAATTACACAATTATTAGTAAATTAAGTTTTTTTAATTAATTTAAGAAACAAAAAGATATTTTCAGAAAATAATGAAAAATATTAAAAGTCACTCAAAATATAAAAATTCTTAATATTTTATTCATAGTAAACTTAAATAATTTTATCAAAATATTGATGAAAATTTTATTATCATATTATAAATTGTGAACTTATTTTGTAACTTTTATTAAATAAGAGTACTTATTGTTTATTATTTTGAGTCAATTAATCTGAAAATATATTTCCGGTAATTAATCTTTAACAACAAAAATATTTAATTTTTGAAAATATTTAGATAAAACAAATTATATCTCAATTTATTTATACCAAATTGATTTTTATTATTTATTTTTCCAAAATTATTGTATTAAATAGATATTAATAATTAATATTTATGAAAAATTAGAATTTCAATAATAAGATTAAAGTTATATTGAAAGTTTTGTAATTATTTGTATCATTAATACGTTGACTTATGATGATATAAATATTAATATACTATATATAAAAATAAAAGAAAAAATGTTATCATTTAATAATTGTCTTTCATTTATTTATATTTAATGCTGATCAAATTAATTTTTAACTTAATTAAATTAATATTAATAAAGTATTATCTTAAATTTTAAAAATACAAAATGGTTAATGTTTAATAAATAAAAAAACAAATATTAAATACGTGTGGTATTTAGTAAATAATTTTTTCTGCGATTAGATAAGTGTATAACAAAAAACATATCATAATATGGATGACCCATACTATCAGTTACTAAGTATAGTATTTCATAGCAATTCACAAACTACTGTCTGACGTAATCTTAATGTTTTATATCGACCGACAAATCTATAAATGTATGTCTTTTTATTGCTTTTTATTGTTGTTTTTATTATCACAAATTCATTCATTCATTCATGTATTGAATTGAATTATTACATTTAAAATAAATAATAATATATTTAAGGAAAACTATTTTAGTTGATGTTTGTACTAAACAATATTTGACTGTTTATTGATTATTTCTTTTTTAAAATGTTTATTATTTTTATGTTTTTTAAAGTTTGTATAGTATTTTTGAAAATTAGTATTCTTTAAATGCAAAAGGCATTACCAAAAAAATATGGTTTTTATTTTGACATTTAATTATCTCTTTTTCCAGTTTCTCATTGAGTTTATAATTTAATGCTAATTAAGAAATTGCTATAAATGTGAGCTACAAATGCTTATTATTAGCATTTGCTGTTTTGCAGCCATTTATGTCAATTATTTTATCGGAATTACTATTACAGTCAAGTCTCGCACTATTTTCATTAATTTAGATAAACTTTTAGCTAGTATTGAGTAAACTATGAATTTTCCTTAAAAATTACTCTCAACTTTCTAAAAAAATTCCTTAAGAATTATTATTTTATGAGATTAACATTGAATTGAATTTATTATTTATATATTTGAATTATTTTTTAATATTAATTTCCAGAGTAATCTAATTAAACAACAAATCAATAACAACACTAGATTAAGGAAAATCGGCGCAGTTTTACACTAAAGTGTTTGTCGTGACTGTCGGGAAGCGAACATACAATTATTATACGACATTATCTCTTTGAAATAAATTTTACTTTTAAGCCATGAATGTTTTTTATAGCCTTTAATATTATTATTATCTAAATTTTTAGTATTAAATATAAAAATGACAAAATAATAAATATTAATAACATTATTATCAATATAAACGTTAAATAATATTTGATATAGAGCTCAATGAATATTTCATTAAAAATTGCTGTTTTATAACAATACCTTAAATAGACGAATATACATATTTTTCGTTATCTATAGATTAAAATTTATTTATGAGAAAATTAATATTTGAGTAATTTACGGGAAATTTCTACAAATTGTTATTTATTTACTATTAATTTGTTGACTAACTCTCATTAAAAGTGATAGTATTATTGTAAAAGTTTATGTTTTATATTATAATATATAATAAATTTTTATATTCTATTCGATTCACATTTTGTTCATTAGTTCTGAACTTAATATTTATAAAAATAAATTCTTAGAATTTTATAACAAATTATTTTATTCTTATAATTGTATATAAAATAAATTAGATATTTATTACAACAATATCAATACAATTCATTGTAATTGTAATGAATTTAATTTATTTATTGTATTTTTTTWGGTTACTATTATATATAGTATACACAGTATAAAAATGAAATATATACTCATTTGTTTCATAGAAGATTATACACAAATAAATTGCTATACTGTACTGCAAAATCTATTGTATACAATATCAATCGGTCGCATCCAAAATATCCAAAAACAAAATATCCAAAATTAAACTCTAAAATAATAATATCCAAAAACATTTTACTTAACTCATTTGATCCAACTTATATAATTTAAATAAAAGTTATTCAAAATTATATAATAAAAAAATAAACAGTAATTGAAAAGTAAGTACAAAAAACATAATTTAAGTAAATAACCTTGATAAAATTAAAGCATACATAAATTTATAAACTATTTACAAATGTGGTAAAATAAATAACGTTTAACTTTAAACTAAAAAAGTTATCATGATAACTCGAGTTTGCAATTATTGATTTATAACAATAATTTTAATAATCTTTTAATAATTTTTATAAAGTAATCATAAATAATTTTGAATATTTTTTATTTAAATTATATAATTTGGATTAAACGAATTAAGACAAATGTTTTTTGGATATTATAAGTTTGGATATTATTATTTTAGAGTTTAATTTTGAATATTTTGATTTTGGATATATTGAAAGAGAGTCGATATCAATACATTTAAAATAGATATTATAGGGGAGGGCATGAATCAGATTAATATCTACGAAATAAATCTATGYTAAGATTGTTTAGCAGATTATCATAAATTATTTGTGTAAAAGAATATTCTCTCGTGACCTGTGATCACAATATTCTTTGAATAAAACATTTTACAGATTCTTAAGAAAACATTACAAATTATTTTTATATATATTTTTACTAAATATACAGAATATGTTTGTAAAACTCATTATAACTTCTTATTTATGGTTTCGCATGAATTTGTGCTGATTCTGAAAATAATAAAACAAGATATCGTTTAAATAGCTATACATTCTATGCTTAACTAATTGAAAGTTAATAAGTTCTTAATTGTAAAGTAACTAATAAAGTATTTTTTAATAATAATATAATAATTTTTAAATTAAATAAATAATTTGTTTTTATAAATTTAATATATAAAATTATGAGTTTTTGTTTATAAAACCAAATAAATACAGTATTTAACTCATTATTATATAACAAATGAAATAGTTATAAAATATGTTAAATAATAAATTAATATTATTTTATTTAAATAATATTAAATTACTAATTAGTCACTTGTGATATTGTTATGCAATTTTTAATGAGAATTATTATATTGTCAATAATGTTTTATTTTTAAAAAAGATTTTTTTTGTATAAAACATTAACAATAGGTTTTATTATCCATATATTATTATACAATATATATTTAATATATAATAGAATATAAGTACTTTTTATAATATATAAAATATTTGTCTTAATATAAGCCTCGATCCAAAAATAGAAACATAACTAACGTGAAATTGATCCAGGAGGATTTAATATTTTTCAGAATAAATACATTAAATCATAAATGATTGTTATTTTGTAAAAATAAGCAAAAATACATTATATTATATCTATATAAATCATCTTTATATGTGGTTTAAAAGGGATTTAAAAGTTTGTGAGAACTGATTTTAGTTTATTTGATTATATKAATGTACAGTACTATACATATATAAAGTATAATGTTTAGGACATTATTAATAGTATAAAAATAATATTATATATAAATAATTTTTTATAAATAGCTAAATAAAATTGCAAAATATTATTTTTTGAATTAATTTTAATATTAAATATGATTAATCATTTTTTTTTAAATTTCATGACTTTATTGTTTTACATAATAATGTAAATACGTGTAAATACTATATACTTAGAATTTGACTGTATTTTCATATGATATATACAGTAAAAATAGTTATCGTATGCATTATACCATTACAATAATATTACAGTATATTTACTACTAAGGTAACAGATTAATATATGCTAAATATATTCAGTAAAGATATAAATAATAAATTTATTTTAATTAAATTTAACTTTTTAAATATTAAAATATGACTTAGCTATAAATAAATTTTTAAAAATAGAAATTAATAAATAAAATTATTTTTTATGAACAGTAATAAATAAATTAATAACATGTTTGTCAATTAGATAATAAATGAAGCGCTTTTTGAACAACAAATAAAACCATTATTAATGAGTTTTTATATTATAAGAATTGTTTGTTTGATATACATCTATATATCATTTGATAATACCTTTATATTAAACATTGTATACAACGGTATAATATAACAACATTTATATTCTGTTGTATACACAGTAAGGCTTTTGTTGGGCGAAAAAGTAAATAATTTATTTTTTTTTATTTGTTAATAGATAATAACAAATACTGTACAAAATATAAGGGAAAGGATTGTTGAAAACAGCACCAAAATTATATTAAAAATGTTTTACAGTAATATCACAGTATAATATGCATTTAGTGACGCATTTCATGTATACATTTATTTTTTAATAGTTAGTATTTATTACAATATATATTTTATAAATATAATTTAATTGYTAATATTTATAGTTGAGAATTTTATTGAAATTTAATATATAAAAGTACAGTGTATATAATACTGTACATTTKAAATATTATTTATTAATTTAAATAAAAATCTATAKTAATTTATAATTTGATATATAATTGCTTATGTTTGTTTAATAAGTGTGTTTATGATCATTGATTATATTATACATACAGTATATGTTATGCATCTGAAGACAGAGTAGAGATAACATACATATCTTTTCTGACACTTAACTTAAATGCTAACAAACTCAGGTCACGTACTTATCGGACATAAACTATCGGCAATTTTAAGTAAATTTTATCAATTTTTTGGTTGTTGTTGAATGACATTTAAACACCAATCTTATAATATGTACGATGTTTTCAACTCAACAAATAACAAATACAACTTTGCATTTCATTTCTCCCAGTTTTGTCATAATATGTTATTATGTATCGAAACCATTGTTTATGATTGACATTCCGTAAAAAGACTACAATCTCTATATTGTTGCAAAATCATCATCACTTATACTAATACATAATTGATTATATAATATACAATAGCTATAAATACTTGTAATATTATATGATAATAACAATACTTTATACGTATTGACCTTTTTGTCGACTTTCAACTATTGTTGATATATCAAAAATACAAAAAAAGATTATGATATTATAGTAAAATATATGAAAATTGTATTTATAATAATTAATGAAATAATGCTATTGTATTTAATATCCTCTTATTTCTTTGGGATTTTTATCACTTTACGATTCTTTAATATTAACGGAATATTATATAAATAAATTTTATCCAAAAATGAAAAGCTGTTAAAATAATGTTATTTACATAAAATAAGTTGTTTACAATTAAAATGTTAAGAAAAAATGTTATTTATTTAATATTACTTACTTAAGAATTTATTATTTAATACCTATAATGTATATTAATATACTGTAATTATATTATATAATAACTTACTGTGTATTCTAACATAATATAACTGAATAATGTAATTAACAATTTAATGAATTCAACATTTAATTTATTAAAAAATTAAATCGATTGATAACAATGAATAGAAAATAGATTGAACGTAGGTGTGGATCAATTATACACAGTGAGTGAGTGAGTGAGTGAGTGAGTGAGTGAGTGAGTGAGTGAGTGAGTGAGTGAGTGAGTGAGTGAGTGAGTGAGTGAGTGAGTGAGTGAGTGAGWGAGWGAGWGAGAGAGAGAGAGAGAGAGAGCATAGGTTTCAAACTGAGAATGTAATCTGATTTATTAAAATCGTAAGTTTATGACAAACAAAAATAATTTTTACATTATTTAATTATTAATTACATCTTATATAATGCATAATATTATATAATAATTGTTAACTAAGCAAACAAATTAAATATTTAAAATAACTATTATTAAACTCAACTGTTTGTTTGAAACTTTTAAACTAAATTTAAACTAATAAAATTATAATTATTAAAAATATCTGATTTTGTTTTAAACAAATTGCATTACTTACTGTGAGTGTATATAAATTAAATAATTAATTATTAAATAAATTTTTAATTTAATACTAATAAAATGTTATTTAATATTATTTATATTTAATCTTATTTATATAAYTTTAGACAAAAATTTGTTTGTAAAAATAAATTTAATAAATATTTTAAATTTTGAACTATAATTATAATACTAATCATTTTATAAATCTGTAAAATAATTTTTTTAAAAGATTTTTAACCTTATGATTGCTTAGGATATTGTAAAAACTTATTAATTTGTATTAAATTATATAAAAATATTAAATATTTYATTATTATTAAAATTATTTTTTATTAAAATGGATATTTATCTTTAAAATTATTTTTATGAAATTTTACTTATACTATGTTTATTTATGCAATGCTTAATAGTAAATATATATTAATAAATGACTAATAGTTTAGTAATATATAATTTTTAGCAATTTTTATATTATCTAATTATTTTATCAACAATAAAACGACATAAAACACCAGTAGATGAAAGATAATATGATAGAAGTAAAATGTAACGGTTAGTCGTACAGTAAATGTGATATAAATTATATATATTACAGGAATATATAAATTACATAACAATATAACATTGTAGTAATGCATAATATAAATTATATAATACTAATTTATTGTATATATCAGCCATTATCACAATGATTATACGGTCCCTTACTTGAAAACATAATTACTGACCAAGATAAAAAACAAAAAAATTATAATACACAAATTTAATAACCTTTTTTATATAATATTAAATAAAATATACTACTTAATTAAAATAAATATGTAACAGTGTATTTGAGCTAGATGAAATATATTATAATAAACCATAAGCTTCGACAGTGCATTTTAATCAAAATAATCAAAAATCACTTTGCTGATCACCAGTGGTATATATAATATTGTATACCATATAATATTACTACAGTAATAAAAAGTCAAACAAACATTTATTATATTTGACTAAAAGTATATCTATAAAATAAAAAAATCTTTTACTATGTTTTCTAAAAATAATAATTTTAAATCCTATTTTATTAAGTTTCTGATAATCAGTGATAATCTTACTAAAGATTCATTACCCACAACTTCATACAGAAATTTGAAGAAAATAGTCTTAAAATATTAGTAAACTTAAAATTATATAATATAAAATGAAAATCTATTTTTTAAATTATAAATATATATTTTTTAATATTTAGTATAATTATTAAATTAAATTAAAAATGAAATAATAAAAATTATTATTATTATTAATATAGAAATTATATTATTTAATTATACTATATATTCGTAGATCTTACTGTATTAACAACAATTAGCTTCTATTTTATTGTTAACCGAATTGAATCGGATCTTAAAAGTTATTCACATATCTATACGCCTACACCTAATACATGAAATTATATAGACTACACCTTTAATTATAATAAAAGCCTAAAAATTACATATAATTTAAATATATTATCTAATAATAAAGTTATTACAATATTAGTAGTTGTGGTCAATTAGTTAAAAGCCAATGCATTTCATTTGGTTATTTATTTTTTGACTAACTTTTCAAAAGTAAATGATTAAACATAATAAAAGTTATCAAAAATAAAGACATTAAAACTTTAAATAAGAAATATAAAACAAATAAGTTTTATAATAAATTATTATAATAGTAAAAAATAGTCTAATCTGACAACTTTAACCATAAATAAAACATTTGTTTGTTTATTCAAATATTTCATAGTACCTAAAAATCAGTAAATAAAATAATATTGTGACGGTTTTTATAATATTGTAATAAATGTAATAAAAACAATAAAACAATGAAAATATTGAATTTATAATTAGTAAATATCAAATATTATAAAATTATTACATTATAAACAATTAAAATATGATAGAAATAAAATTAACTTAATATTATTTGTGTAAAAATGGAACAAAATTGAATTATAATTAATTGTTTTTGTATTTATTGTTATTTTTGTATATTTATTAAATTAATAGAAATATTAAGTTTTTAACATTTTTAAAAATAAGTATAAATATATTACCCACGAGTATCCAAAAATTTATTACATAAATGAATTCTATGTATTATTTAGTTATTTATTCATGAAAAACATTTTTGGATACTCTTGAGTAATATTGTCAAAAATGACATTATATTATTATTTTTAGTTTAGTCTACTATTTTAAGTTATTTTAAACTCGTTTTTATATATATTAATAAAATAAATATTATTGTTATTATYGAAATATATTGAAAAAATTAAATAACATTAATAGTTAAAAAGTTATGAGAAGTTTTAATATAAAAACTTAAATAACTTTGTTATTAATTATCCGAATAAATAATTTTTATATCGTTTAAAAGTTTTTACTTTCTTTAATGTTATGTTAAAGTTTAAGTAAAATCTATAAACATTTGACATTCCCGGACAAGACCTTTGATGATCTTTTGAGAAATCTATGATATTTTGAAATTATATTCTCGTACTTAAAATCCTAAATTGTAAAAACAATAATCTTAATTTTTATTAAATTCAGACTAATRTAGTTATTCAAAACTTCAATTATTCAAAATATCTTCTTTTATAAATTTATCATGTATATTTTTAGTAATTTTTATAATTATCAAAGTATTTAAAAAATAAATAACTATTAAATTACAAGATAATAATTATTTATTATTATTAATATATATTATATATATAAATATTATTTTTATTGTTGTATACAAGTATTTAAGCAAACATACTAACATCAAATATTAAACAAATGCAGTTTACAGTTAATGTCTTATAAATAGAGATGGGCAAATAGAAAGTTTCTAGAAAGTTTCTCGTGAATAAATTTCTATAGAAATTTAACTTTATTGTTATACAATGGGATCCCCATATCTATAGTTATTGTAATACTATATTAATAAGGTATAATATTATACATATATTATACTACAGTATACATTATAAATTAGTACAATACTATACAAATGAGATACCTATATATAAAATAATAATAATTAGTTTTGTAAAATTGTATTTACCATTTTATTATATATATCATACTGTAATTTAATTAATTAATTTTTTACTTTAATTAATAATTAAAATACTAATAATAATATTTACGGTAATGTATTGTTATATGATAGCAAATATCAAGATAACAAAATTAGAGGGGATCCCATAGATAGAAATTTCTTTTAGAAACTTTCTAGAAATTTCTCGATTATTTTATAAATTTCTCTTTTTTGCCAACACTACTTATAAAACACTGACAATTAAATCATTTTTATTTTTATTTAGTTTTATAACAGTATATGTTAATTAAAATTTACAGTTAATGTAAATCAACAGATATTGACAATAAAATTGAATAATAAATATTAAATATAATAAGTAATAAATAAAAATTATTATTTTTTTAATTAGATAATTTAATTATTTAAACAGATTTTAAATTATAAATAATTATATATTAGCAAATTTAATATTAAATTTACATTTCATTAAAAACAAATAATAATATTAATATTTACAGATTTGATGAATATGTTTAAACTAAGCGCCAATGCATAACACAATCAATACATTGACAATACAATAGACGATATTATTGTTAATTTTGTTAATTTTGTTATTACATTAAATTTATATTAATATAAAATTATTAATACATAATGTATTAACTTATTAACAGACAATTGTCTCAACTATTTATTATACATTTAATTATATTATAGTTAATAATAATTTGATTGATTTGAGATGAGATGAGATTATTGTTGACATTAATATTGTGTTTAAAATGATTATAAATTGAGTGATAAAAGTATTAATCAAATGACAAGAAATGGCAATACGTTTTGGTTTTCGGTGTTTTTGGCAGACATTCAAACTAATACTATATCTTCAGTTTAGATCAATTGTGAAGTGGTTTTTGCACAAAACAACCAAATTATGTGAATTACAGCGACTCTGTTATGCAGACAACTTGGGATCAAATCGTACCAAAGGTGTTGAATACTCAATACTTATGAGTAGATCGTCGGTTCTCAAGAAGATCAACACAGAGATGTCACGATTGGCCGATGAAAAGCAATTGACGGCCAAATGGATTATGTTTGAGAAGGCCATCGAAGCCACAGTCGTCGACAAGAAGATCAATGTTAAACTTCATACAGACTTTGTTGTCGCCTATAGGATCTGTTTGGTCCATATATACGGTTATAAACAACTCATTAGACTCGTTGAAGACCAGAGGTCTATAGCATACGATCCTAATATCAATGACCACCAAAATATGCTGAAATCACTTTGGGAACAGTTAAGTGATGAGCCGCTAACCGCTTTAATAAGTAAACAGTGGTCAGACATTGGCTTTCAAGGTGATGATCCGTCCACTGACTTCAGAGGAATGGGTTTCTTAAGTTTAAACAATTTGCTATACTTTGTGACGACATATAAAGATCCGGCGCGTCATATATTGATGCACTCATTACATCCTAAACATGGCTTTCCCTTTGCTATCGTTGGCATCAATTTAACTCATTTAGCCCTAAGTCTGTTGACTTCGGGTAATCTAAAGACACATTTCTTCAATTCATACAATCGTTTGTTTAAATTAGAAGACTTTCACAAAGTTTATTGCTATCTCTTTGTGACCTTTGATAAGCTTTGGCTCGAATCTCGACCGCAATCTGTTATGGAGTTTAGTCTTATAAGAGATAAATTTGAAAAACAACTGATCGACAAATTGGCCGATAATAGGACTGTCCTTAAATGGGACCCACAGGTTGACACACTCTGAATACAATACTATACATTTCATACATAATTATTTTTATTGCCTTAATTTGATATTTTTAATACAGTATTAATATGCTATTCACTTGTTATACTGTATTGTTTGATTTATTTTACCGGTAGATATTTTACTGTATATATAAATTAAAAATTTTATTTTTTATACACATTTTTTAAATATTTAATACGAATATTACAAAAACTGGTCAAAAAATGAAACCCAAAAATTTCAGATATTCATGAAATGTATGATTTGTATAATTATGGTATTACCGGTAATATTTTATTGACTTATGCGTTAATTTTTAGGTAAATTGTTTAATTATTTAGGTTTTTTAAAATTAAATTATTTTTTGTTACTTATAAAACTTTTAATTAATATATGTTTGTGATTATAATAATGAATAATAATCTAGTGCGGGTAATTAAATTTTGAATAAAACAATTCATATTATGACAAATTAAAATAAAATTGCAATTAAAATCATTTATATCACATTCATTAACCATATATTGTAAAAAAATCTATTTTCTTAATTACCGATAAAAATTTTAAAGTTATGTCATAATAATAATTGTATCGTAAGTTTAATTTTCAGAAATACAAATTAGTTTATTAATATAAACAATAATACAGTTTATAATTATAATTTTTTATCAAAACAAAAGTAGAAACCATTTTATGGTTTTTGTAATTAAAGTAATAAATGAAATTAAGACACTGTTTAAAATATAAACCGTAATTTACATAAATGTGGTTTCAATTAATTATCGCCAAACGGTTGACTGTTATGACGGGGATGGACACAACCGGTACTCAAAGTTTGAATGATGGCATCGGTTGTAGTCATTCGGGCAAATCTGGCTTTGAATTCGGTGTGCAAATTGCCAATCATTGTCAACAATAGACACAATTTGTGATCTTCGGTCAACTTTCGGAATTCAATCACCGAAATCTTTGGATTTTCATCCATCATTTGCGAGTAATGATGACAACACTCATCCAATTGATTATTGCATGAGTTATTGATCTTCACAGTCGAAGTGTTAATGGTTTGGTTGTGTGAATTGGTCTGACAAACCAACGGATCCGGTTTCGGTTGTTTTGATCGTTCAGATCGTTTTTGTGGTGTCTTAAGCAGAATATCGCCGGTATTGCCGTCATATTTAAAGATGTGATTGTTTTCGTGAAAGAATTTTACGAAATCCGGAGGATTTGGATATTTGTTAAGAAACCAATCCCTCAGATCTTTCCTCATATGACGCCCGATATGACCCTAACAGTGATCGATAGATAAACGTATTAATCAAACAAATTAATCAATCAATTAGACATCCATTTTGTTGATAATTTGATAATTTATGGCCCGAATGGGTCAAAGTTCAAGACATACTCCAAAATTTGACGGACGGCTCGACTTCTTGGACTCAATCTTATACTTTACCAGTGATATGAAAAAATCAATGCTATCTTTCCTCATCTGTTCATCTCTGGGATCATTGTCTGACATGACTGTCTAAACACTGGTATAATTGTCACCTAAAATATGGTTAATGTCTGAAAATGACGACAAATGTCTTCAAATGGAAACACTGGTCAACACGTGAAACAAAAAGTTAAGTTAACTGTAAAGTCAACTCACGTGCAATGCATTACATGACCAACAAATCTATTGCAATGTATTTCAATGCTATTATTATTCACTGATTCAATACAAACACATTTAACTTGAAATTGTTAATTAAAACATTAATTTATGGGGTATTACTAAAAATATAGTTTATATTTATTAATTAATTAAAAATATTCTATAAGTAATATTGTACTAAAGTAGTAAAATTAAATAGATTTTTATTTTAGTTAATATAAATTTTAACAATCATTAATAACTAATTTTTCATTTTATCGATCATTTTTAAATAAACTATTTGATAACTATTAATATTATTACAATTAACAATATATACTTCAATTTTCACTTGACTATTGACTATTATGGAAATTTTGAACATCACTGACCAATAAATCAATTATATTAGTAATTTGTTTATTGGCTTCAAACTTGTTGAGCTCAACCCTAATCTCACTATTGATCTTATTTAAGACACCGATTGTGTATTCAAATGAACCCAATTGTAGCAACTTTTGGATCACTTTCTTCTTGAGTTCTTCGTTACGAGTTTTCTGTCGCAATATATTAACAATTTCGCTATCATTTGGTTGACTTCTGATGCCATGAATTATAGGAAACGAAAACTTTCCTTCAGTGATATCTTCACAAAAACTTTTGTTTTCAGTGTACTTATCAGCGAAAAAAAAGAATTATTTTATATAATTTTAAATATATAATAATAATAATAATAATAATAATAATAATAATAATAATAATAATAATAATACCTCTTGAGAGCAGAGATTTGCGAAATCATCTTTGATCTGAAAATAAGTCCCCAAAAGACAGATTAATTGACTAAAGTCTTGCTTATTATCACTGAACAGTTGCATCAATTGAACAGACAATGCAAACAATGCTGTTGTCTTCATATTTATCATTTGAAAGTATTGTTGTTCAGTGGGACAGTTGAATGTTTCTCTCCAATGTATGTCCAAACCCTGTCCTTTATGTAAACCAATTAAGCAATCAGTAAACATAGTAACAGCAGATGTGACCAAATATTTGGGAAACTTTTCGATAATCTTTTTTAGACTCAAAAAGTATACATAATTTGCTGTATTTATAGCATTTGCCATCCCATAGACGTGATGGGCCACTGGTTTACCTCTTCGAAGATCAGATCCATCCTCAATGTCGTCAACCAATAGACTTGAATTGTGTAACATTTCAATAATTTCTTGAACTACTTTTAAATAATCGTCGGGTATTTTTAGCCAATAATTAAAAGCAGTCATCAATTTTGTACGGATTTGTTTGCCACTTGATTGTAATAAATAATTGTATGGCTCTAATAATATCTGTAAATAGTAATCATTTTAAATAAATCAACATTTTTTATAATTATGACTAAATATTTTAATTAAAAATACTTCATTGATATAATCGTTAACATTAGCCATTTGTAATAATTTTATTTATCAAACTTTCTTTTATAACTTAATTTTTTTTACAATATTCTACAAATTTATTYAAAACATAAAAACCAAATTTATAGATTATTAAATATATTTTAAATAATACAGATAATAATAAAAATTGATTAAAAAAACATCAAATAAAACTAACTAAAATTGTTGTCATTAGAGTATTATTAGAAAAAAATTTACAATAAAATGAAAGTTTTTGCTAATTTTCAGAAAGCTGTAATGACTTTCATATTTTTTTATTAATAACTATTAAAATAACATAAATATGTAATTTCAATGTTTGGTTATGTGGTTAATATTATATACTGTATATATATATACCTAAAATTTATTTATATACTCCTACATTATGCATAAATTATAAATTATTAATATATGTATAATGATAATTGTATGAATAAATTTAATAATCGACTTTAAAATATAATATCATTAAATGTTATCAAATTTTGACCAAAACAAGACAAAAACATCTCTTTTGATTTGATAATCATTTTTTATTAACATTTTGTTTTCAACTTATAGTAACAATGCTTTTCTAAGGGGAAAAACTAAACTATCGATTCTTTATACATAATCTACAATATAAAGCATACAATATATAGATTTCGTTAATAAATTCATAGTTTATTGAATATCATTTAAACAACTATTTATTTATTTTTAAAAATCAAATTCTAAAATATGGTATAAATTTATACAATACTTCAAAATATTCTTTATTAACGTTATATAATGTCATATCATATCCAGGGTTAAGCAAGGTTTTGGATTTTAGTGGGGGGTAGGGTGGGGTCAATTTACAAAATTCTCGAAAAATCTTGGGGGAGTCTAGGGTGGGTGTAGACTTTTATTGCATTTTTAAACGGCGATTTTTTCAAAAATCAAAAGGGGTTCAAGATTCCCTAAAAATTCCTTAAATTCCCGAATATTCCCATGTAAATTCCATAAAGTTCCCGTATAAATTCCCAGGAAAATAGGTAAATTTTTACAAAATATAAAAAAATTAAATAATAATTAATGTTTATAGGCACATAATTTTATTTTTTAAATGTTATTTTTATATAAAAATTATTTAACTTAATTTTTGTTAAAGTTTTAGTTATAATGATTATAAAATTAAAAATATTTTTTAATTTTTTGCTTAAAATTTTAAAAATTAATAAAACTATATTATAAGTATTTATTGTTTTGCTAACTTTATTTATCTTAAACTTCTATATAAATTTTAATATGATTACTTTTTTTGACAAGTAGGTAATTATTATTTTTTTAGTTGAATATTTTAATTAAAATAATGTTATTTTTAGATGGGTTTTAAAGTGATTTTAACTATTTTTCTTATTTTTAATTAATAATTAGATTCATATAACTTTTAAAAACAATAACATTTACTAAAATAGTATTAATTCAAATTATTATAAACTTCAAAAAAATTTCAGTGCTTTCTGTCATTTTTCCTCATTTTTAAGCCACAATTTTTGCCATTTGGTCATAAAGTTTGGTAAAATCCCAAAATCTGGGTCTTATGGGGTATTTTGGTTTTACTCCCTATACCCCCACTTACTTAACTCTCATCATATCATATACTTTGAAAATATAGGTATCAAATATACAGTATTATGMTGTTTAAGTAAATGCAGATTTTTAACGATTTTCATATAAAATAATTCAATGATATAATCAATTTATTTATTAATATACATGTACTGTACATTTTAAGTAATACTAAATAAAACAATTAATACTTTAAAAAGATTTTTATTAATAATAATATATATATCATATTATATATGAGAGTTAAAACAATTTAATTTAATTTTTCAATAAAACAAAATGAGAAACTGTTGGTTATAACTGATTATTAATTTACAGTAACTTTAATATACTGTACATGTAGTAAACATTTTATATTAAGTTTCTATTCATTATATCAAATATTTTTATTAAACAATTATTATCATTAATATCTATTACATTATAAATAATTAAAATTATTGAACAAAATAAGTAACAAATATTATTGCGTTAACTTTAAATTAATTAAATAATATTAATAATAATTACGTGTTATTAATATTATACGACATTATGTATGGCTATACTGTAAATACAGTCAAATGTTTGCATTGAATTTGAATGCATTGAGTGAATGAAAAAAAGTCAGAGTTTTTATTATTAGTTAATATGAAAACAATATTTGACTCATAATTAGAGACAATATTATTGATGTTTGAGTGACCACTTCGGTAGTACCGATAGTCCACTGGTTATGGATTTGTCACAAAATAACTGTTTTTGTATTTTTTGCTCAAAAACTGATATTTTCAAAAGCGATGTAAAACCACACATATATATGACACACGTTAAACATAGAGTGGATTCAAGATTTGATCATATGTTGGATCAATTGATCAACTATTGTAATCAATTGAATGATACCATTAAGAGATCACATAATAGTCGACAGTATTTGCCATCAAATAACGTAAAAGGTTTGGTCATTGGTTGCAATGTTTGCGATAATATTATCAGTCATTACAAACTCGACTCATTTGATCGGGTAATCAAACCGTTTAAAAATGAATGTATTTGCGGAAAATCGGACAAAAGGTCAGATTTGGTGACCTGTGGGCAATGCGGACACTCATTACATTTGCAATGCTATGACCACAACATTATGGGTATTGATATAATTAAATGATTTTTGTTTATTTGATTACAACTATGATTTGATTTGTATTTTACAGACAAAGATGTAAACAATGATTATTTATGTAAATATTGTACGACTCGTAACTTCAACATTGAATTAACCACTGATTTGTCGCCTATGGATGTGTTGAGCCATTGGAGACAACATATGAATTACAATCCATTCAAATGTTGTGTTGTCTCACAATCAAAGAAATGCGACCAAAGATTTCATTCGTTATCATCTTTTGTTTATCACTTGAAGACAATACATAAATGGCAGAAACAGATGATCACAAAAGAGAATGTAAAAGAAAATTTTGTTTTTGAACCGTTTGATGACTTAGAGGACCATTTGACACAAAATAAAGTCAATTGTATCTTTGATTTGGAGTGGACCTCCTATTGTGCTGACCCAACAAATAAAGAATCAGATATTAATTGTACGCAAGTTTTTTGACATTAAATTGATTTATTTAGTTAATTGTAATTTATTTTAATAGTTAATTCTTCCACAAATAATTTATCAAATTGTGATAATAGAAGTGTCTCCTCAATACAAGTGAGACCAATAGTTTCACCTGTTTTGGYAACAAATGGTAATTTTCAGATATATTTACCGTTAATATTTGTTTTTAATTAAAGTATTTTATAATTAGCCAAAAAATCTCATTTGGACAGTCCGTCGACAAGTCAACGATCATTACAGAAGAGCGATTCAAGTAATTATTTGTTGTTTTTCTTTATTTTAATATAAAATCTTAAACTCTATAATTATAAACAGCTATTCGTTGGACTACTTCACTTCAAAAGTCGTCATCAATGGTTAATAATCCAACAAATAGTAGCAATAAAAAGACACACTCCTGGCTCAATGCATATCCAAAAACCATACATCGCATTATAAAAGATATTGAAAATGTTTGATTAGTTGATTACATATCATTACTTTTTTTACTTATTAATAAATCTAATATCTTATTTTTCTACAATAGTTAGCCTTAATTGGACACCAATGGCTAAACAATCCAAAATCATATCAATATAAATATTTCGTTGAAAGACTTATTGAGTAAGTAATTACGGGTAAAATATTTTGATATATTGGATAAAATTGTTTTATTTAACGACAATTGTTTAGAATTGAAGCAAATGAAGACTTTCAAGAGAACATTGCGAAACGGGAGATAATTTATGATCACTTTAGCAAAAAATTAAAGATTGATAAACAAAGATTGTTGGAAATACTTTTTAAAGCAGTTTGTGATAAAATTATTAAAGAAAAAAAGACAAAAATWAAAACAATTATATTGAAACATATGAAACAATCGTTTAGTACATCAAGTCATACAAAAAAGTTTCAAATAAGTGATGAATTAATTGATTTATTAAATGAATTGTGTGAAACTAAACTAAAACTATATCAGAGATTACCAAAATCAAGAAAAGATAAAATAACTGAATATCAATATCTAATTGAGTTTTTGGATCAACAAATTATACCTCTTTGGCCGAAAGGACTAATGAATCGCCAAACATTATCATTAGTTATTAACAACTTTCCCAATAGTAATACAGTAGAAAATAACTCAAACAATTCAACAGATCCTGAAGTTATTGATTTATGTGACGATTCTTCAGATGATGGACAACTTAGTGATGATAATGTATCAAATAGTGGACAACAAGACAATACAAGTGAAGTAAATGATTTACATGAAAGTGTTACAAATTTAGTTACCGGTAATTGTACTGTTAATGAACAACAAAGTGATGAAAATCAAAATATTAATGAACAGTCAAATAATATGAATAAAGACGAACAACTAATTAATGATAAAACTAATAGTAGTAATGATATGGACTCTAATTCTAATGCAAATCAAACAGATTATATAACTGATATCATGAATGAATCATATGATGAAACATTGATTGAATTGAATGATGAATTATCTAATGATAATTTGGTGGTTAATGAATCAAATTTAACAAAAATTTGGAAAAGTTTTAGCAAATTATGTACCAAAATGGGACACATTTCGTGTGTTTATTGTTTTGCTTTTGATAGAACAGGCAAATATGCGTTTACGGTAATAATCATTTTGCACTATAATAATGATTATTTATTTTTATAAAATTTTATTTTGTTTTAGGCTTCTGATGACTTCCTCATAAAGATTTGGTCCACAAATGATGGGCGCCTTATATCCACACTTCGTGGACATGTTTACGAAATAACAGATATTGCTGTTAATTATGAGAACACTTTATTAGCTTCGGGTGATATAAATTATTTAATATTTATTTGGTGTTTGAAAAGCRCACAATCATTATATGTACTCAAAGGACACACCCAACAAATAACTTCACTAAAATTTTGTCCGTTATCTCAAATTATCGAAAGTCGTTATTTGATGTCTACAGGGGATGACGGGAGGATCTGCTTCTGGAAATATAATACAATGACTAAAGTGTTTAAAACAGAACCGGATTCTCAACTAATTGAACAACACTTTAAGCGCTCTGGTATTGCTTGTTCTTCATTTTCATCTGGTGGTCATCTATTGGCTGTTGGTTCCACAGATTTTTATGTTACTATTTTTAAAGTGGACGCCATTAAGGGTCCAAAAAAATTAACTTCTATGAAATATCATTCGGCACATGTGGACAGGTATTTATTTGTAATTTTATCATTGATTCAAATTTTTTATGTACCGGTAATTAACATTATTTTGTTTTAGAATCTATTTTAGTCACAATAGTCTGTCATTTGCTACTTCAAGTAGAAATGTATGGATTGAAAAAAATATTGATAAAGACAATGCTTTTATCTGGAGGTTCGAGAAAAACTCTTGGARAGTGATTCCCATAAAAGTTTATACAGAACTTAACGGAAAACACATTTATAAGAGATTGGTTGTTGAGATGCAGTGGAGTCAAGACGATCAATACATCATAACATCTTTGACTGATTTCTCAATAAAAGTCTGGAATTCAAATGATGGCCAATTAGTTCACACATTAAGACAACACACCGATGAAGTTCATGTCATCCAAAGTCATCCCATTTATTCACATRTATTTTTATCAGCCGGTTATGACTCGAAAGCTGTTATTTGGAACTTGAAAAAGGGTCGACTCATTAAATCGGTATTAATTACTTTATTTATTACATCTATTATTACTAAGAGATTATCTTAATTATGGTTTTAATACATATTTATTACAGTTTACTGGTGAGAAAGGCAGAGCTATATTGGACGCCGCTTTTACTGCCGATGGAACTATGTTTGGTGTSACCACATGTTACGGACAATTATCTCTTTTTGGTCTTAATTCACAAAACTCCTACAAAGATATTCCCGATGAACTGTTTTTTCATAATGATTATCATCCAATTAAACAATTAGCTAATAAATTATCATTTATTGATGAAGAAACTCAATTAGATCCTCATTTATTGCCCATACCATTCCTGGTTAATATTAATGGCAATCAATATTTACCACAATTTCAACGATTAGTTCCTGGAAGGGAACAAACCAAAGCTCATCAAAACGAGCCTTTCATTTGTAAAATAAATGGCAATAAAAAAGGTATTTTTATATTATTTAATAATGTGTAGTGTTTTTTAAATGTTTATTTTGTTTTTAATTTTATTTATAAAATAGTTTTAGGTCTTGTCTTAAAYCCTTTGTCACCAAATAAATCAATGAATCGGAAAAAGAAAACAAACATTGAAAACAAAGTAAACGATTTGATAGAAATCCTTGATTTTATGACTCGTTCGCAAATGTTTGACAGTGTTTTTGGTAAATATATTAATATAATGAGTACAAAATCAAGCAAAGAATTTCAAGACTTTATAGATCGTCTTTTATTAGCAATTGTAAGTATCRTARTCTTAAATTAATCAATAAGTAATTTACTAAATAAAGATATATTTAAATAAATATAATTTCTATAATTATTTTGATTACAGAATCAGGACTTAAATACTGCAGACTATTATACAAAATCTAATGAATTGATCCGATATCCACCATCAGAGCTCATTATTCCTATACTTAATCATTGTCTGCCATTTTTTGTACCCGAAACTAGTGATAAAATATTAAGTGATTCAATATCAATGAAAACAAAATTTAAAATATTGAAAGGATTGGATAAAAACGATGAAACAGATGAGTTGTCGATACCAAATGATCCGTCAATATTATCATTGGACTCATTTCAACCCAAATCTACATTTTTTTCAAATACATTGATTGAATCATCTGATGATAGCATATCTTTTAGTGATAATCTTAAAGAATGTTTTAAATGTCTTTACGTTACTTTACTCTTAGCAAGTATTCAACCGAAAGAAATTAATATCAAAGTTGTATCCCTTRTCAAGGGTTTGATGGATGAAACCGTCAAAACTGACCAATTTATTGAACAAATTACACAAATTTTAGATATGAATATAACTATTGATAATTATTCACTTCATCTAAAAGAAATACTACCTGAACTCAAATATTATCTCAATAAAGATCTGCTTTATTTAAATGGTATCAATAATGTGCCATTATTTGCACCAAAAGGTTTAGCGGTTTCAGTTGCCAACCATTTAGAGCATGACTACTGTAACGGTAGATTTGAGGAAAGTGYTGATAAGCGTACATTATATCTACGCGATCTTACAGCTAATCCAACKTCATTTAGAGAGAAAGGCTGGAAAGTGGCTGAAACACAACTTCGACAACGACCTGGTCATTGGCTTTCATTTGATTTTAACGYTACGTGGGATCAACTCTGGTCACAGAGAGACGCAGTCATACAATTAAACAAAGAACAGATTGAAGAGATTAATAATGAGCTCAAACAAAAAGAAATAAAAGAAATAGAGTTTCTTAAAGAGTTTTTAGACAATAATGAACAACAAAATAATAGGTATTTTATTATTATTTTTAAACATTTTTTAATTACTGGTAATTTATTTTTATCTATTTAGCAACGAATTAGTGCCCGAATTAAGTAATTCACAATTAAACGATACACTAGACAATCAAATTATTAATAATGAAATTGATATGAATGGTTCATCACCACAATCACCCACTTCTTCGGAGGWATCAAAAACAAAAGGACAAAAGTTGGACCTTTGGATMCAAAAATATGAAGTGCCAACAGTATCACAATCTACCCGTTCAAAAACAAAAGCCACTAAATCTAGTGGTAGACGACAATTACCACAAACACCGGCTAACTCTACCCGTTCTAAACATAATTTAGAAGAATTCTATGATGAGATGTCGAGTAATAGTAAATTAAATTATACGCAAATTCGAACTTATTCGAGATTAACTAATCTCACGAAATCAAACTCACTGATCCAATCAGTCTCTAATAATAATAATAATAACATTATGGATAGCGAACCCATGTCACCCGAATCTGATCTAATGGACATGGACAGTGAGACAGAGACAGATAATGGACAGTCAGATGATGATAGTGAACCGGCAGCTAAAAAATCTAGACTTGAAAACAAATCGACGGACTTAGCTAATGATAATCAATTAAATGCTGAAAATAATGTTGAGTTAAGTGTATCTGAAACTCAATCAAAATCAGTTGAAGAACAGAATCATTCACGTAGTGATCAGTTAGATCTTATTATTAGTACATTTAATAATTTTGTCGATAAAATGGCTAATAARGAGAGCAACGAAAGCTCAGAGAAAGTATTGATGTCTACAACGACACCCATAATAACAGAAAGTACAGAAACGACAATAACATTGACAGCAAAAGATGTGGAAAAGACATTAAATTTGGAAAATTTAGAGCAAACTGTCAGTAAAACTATAGATATAATTGAATCGCAATACAAGACAATTATTACTAAACAAGTCGTTTGTGATATAGAAACGCAAACAGAAAATATTGATATTAAACCAGTTATCAAATCCGAATCAATTGATATGAAAGTGAAGAAAGAGTTTTTCTATTTATGTATATTTTGTCGACAATTGATAACATTTTTTCATCGAAAGGAAGCCTTCGATCACTTGAAGAGTCATTTGGCAGCAGTTATCAGATGTGATATATGTTCAGTCAATTTTGCAAACATGAAAGCCTTTCGCACTCATAATAAACAGCATTCAATTAGTGAGAAAAATGTTGTCAATATTCGCAACTTTTGTCTCTCAATTGATTGGATCGAATCATTTCTGAACTTTCAAATGACTGATACTTTTAAGAAATTGATCCGTCGTTACGATGGCTTTTGTCCAGTTTGTCAGTCTTTAAAACTATGCAATTATCAACCGTTAATCAATGATAAAGCAAACAATGGACATACCATTCAGCAACACATTCGTCTTCATTTAAATTGTGATAAAGTATTTGAGTGTAAGACATGTTTGAAATCGTCAAGCGATACGAAAAAATATTTTTTCGGTACTACCGATGCACACAGTCATGTGTTAACTGAACATCGGATCAAATTAGACACCGATACAAGTTTGGCCACACATTATAATAAAGTTGAAACATTGAGTCCAAACTTAGACGAACACATAAAGTTTTGCATTGATATTAACAATAGTATTGACGATTTGTATGAAATAAATTCAATTGACTAAGTTTTTATTGTTGTGATATAAATGTCAACAATTACGGTAATATAATTTATAGTGTAGTTTATACAKTTGAAAATATTTAATAAGAAAATTATTTTTATACATATTTTGATTGATTTATAATTAGTTATAAATAATTATCTTCTATCTTCTAAGTAATTTTTACAAGAAATTTTTTAAAATTTTGTATAAAATTTATTTTTATATAAAGAGAATTTATTAAAGTGCCAATTGTATAATTATACACTTAAAGTAAATTAGATTTATAATATTCAATAATTTATAAACTGTATTTTCATTAAATAATGTATAAATCATAGAATCGTGTCTTTCAATTTAAAAGTTAATTTTAAATAAAAAATTGTTTGTTATATTAATATTATTTTTATATTTTAATTATGAAAATACTGCATAAAATTTTCAAAAAAAAATTGGTTGTTGATGTTTTATTATTTATATTAATTTATAATATTAAGCAAAAATAAATTATGAATTGTATATTTAAGTTGCCATTATTTTTAGTTAACTAATATAAATTAGTATTAGTTAATCTGTATACTAACTGAAAATATATTTGTATAGTAAATTACTGTATATTAAAAAAAATTAAAATATATTTTTATTTAGGAAGGATATGAATAGTTCCGAATGGTCTAGTTTATTTAATCAGTTATAATTAAATTATATTTATTATTTATTAATTATGTTTATATATAATAATTATGTTTTTCATATTTTTATTTAAAATTTTATGATAAATCAAAACAATGAAACTAGTAATACAATTTTATTCAGTAAATATACTACTAATTATTCCTGCATTGATTTGCGGCAAATCTGTTTTATTTAATGGTATTTAAATTAATTTATATGATAATCATTTATTTTTTAGCAATTTATTATTTATATAAATATATTTTGATTTGTGACTAAAATATTAAAACCACAAACTAAAGAAAATCCAAAAGATGAATATATATTTCTCGATGAATCGGATAAACCGTCAGATAAGCCAATGATATGGACGACAACAACAACAATAACATCATTAAAAGGATCAGAGACTGAGTCCGAAGTGGTCACAGACGACATATCAAACAATGAGGAAAAGCCTTTTCGACCGACAGAATCGGACACTTCATCTACAAGTGATTCCAATACTTGTTTAATGAAATATGATTTGTTTATTAATAAGGTTTTCTTATATAAATTTATATTAAATGCAATTATTATTAATTATTTAATTAATTAAATTTTTTGATAGATAAATGAACTTTTAAATAGATTTTTACCTGATACTCTCAAATTGAAACCAATTAATAGGGGAAACTTGACAAAAATTAAATTAACAAATGGAAAGCTTAACATAAATAATAATTACAAACTTATGGATCAACCCATTTGCAGACAATTTACAAACAATACAAACAAATATGAAATAAAACTTGAATTTAATGATCTTTTAGGTTCTTATGAGTGGAATGTTTATAATTTATTTGGTTATAACTTCTCTGAAACGGCTTTTATTACAGTTAAGTTTAAATTTATATTAAGTGTATAATTTATAAATTGATTTATATAATACACAAATTTATAGATAAAGAAAATGACAATTGATTTTGTTGTCAATGAAATGGATCGATATAAGCCTAGACTCAATGATATATATGTCAACAAAATTGATGGTTTAAAARTAAATGTTAATATTCCTCCACAGATAACAAATGTCAATTTTTTGAGACCTATGTTAGAGTATATAATCTCAAGAATTTCTACCACAATAGCCAATGGATCTATGGATTCAATTGTCAGAAATATGAAACAAGTTTTTTTCGAAAGTATTCAACAAAAAATTAGAATTAAACCTTAAAATAATCATAAATTATATCAATTCTATTATTTTAAGTTACTTTTATTTAATATTATCGTTTAATTTAAGGCTGAAAAATGTAAGAGATTTAATTTATTGATAATTTTAATCATTTATGTAATCTTTTATTAATTATAATTTATTAAATTAATTGCATCATTTAATCATTGTAAATTTTTTCAGCAAATGTAGTTTTTAGTGTTATTATTTTGATACTAGAGAATAGTGACAATAATTAATAATAATTATAAACTTAATCATAGAAAAAGACAAAACAGTGAGCTATTAATGTATGATTTAAGCGACACATTAATGGGAAGGATATAATGTATAGGAATTGGAAAATATCGTCATTTAGTCCGGAATATACATCAAACCAATGATCTAATCAATGAATTGACTTAAAATTTGTGTCATTAGGTATATAAAAGTCTTTGACATTTATAACACATTTATACTATTTGTTAAATTTTATAATGAATGTCATGCAATAATTTGATAAATTGCAAAAATTATCTTTTATAACATTAAACAGATTTTTTCATTTTTTATTCAAAATGAAATTAATAGGATTAAGACATCACATATTTTTAATATCATTTATACCATTATTAGTAAATGCTAAACCAGTAATTATGCAAGTTTATTTTATATTTTATTTTAAATTAATTGTTTATTACAATTTAATATCTATGTATTTTAATTTTTATTTCTAAAGATCACTAAATATGATATTAAAAATTATAATAAAAGAAATATCGACTTACATATCGATTCAACAAAAATTACAACATTTTCATCAATAGTTTCCGATGTTATGTCAAATGAAATGCCATTGAATTCAGTTATGAATTCAATGCCAGAAATTGATATGAATGTCAAAGAAGTTAAATATAGACAAAAATGTTTGACAGACGAACAACTTATTAAAAATAAGGTATTTGTTGTTATTTTTTGTAATTTTTTATAATAATCAATAGATTTGTATCTAATAGATAACAGGGATTTTAAGTAGTTTTGTGCCAAACTTTTTGAGATTAAGACCAATTCAAAGAGGAGATGGACTTAAAGTAGTTTTAGATAAGGGAAGACTTACAATGAATAAAAATTTCAAAATATTGGATCAACCGATATGTTATCATTTAGATGAAGATATTATTAATTATAAAATAATGGTATCATTTGATGATCTCAACGGAATATATAATTGGAAAATATATAATTTATTTGGCAATAATTTCTCAGAAAATGCTGTCTTAAATGTTGAGTATTAACTTTACAATTGATCTTAGATTTGATGAATTACATGAATTAATTAGATTAATAATTTTAAACATTATTTTTTTTTAATCAAATACTGTATATTAGATAAAACAAATACAAGTTTTGTTTGACATAAATGAAGAAAAGTATGGAAGAGTTGTATTAAATGATTTGAATGTTAAAAAAGTGGTCGGAATTAAAGTTGACGTCAATATACCGGAAAACATAACCGGTATTCGGCTATTGAAACGGATTATACAATATTTTGTGTCCCGATTGTCCACTTTAATAGCCAACCGATCGAAAAGTTCAATCAAACGCAATCTACACAGCATTTTGTTGGACTCAATCAAAAACAAAATAAATCTTAACTTTAATATTGTCAAAGAAAAGCTAATATTTAATTGATGTAAAAAAATTTCATCATAAAAATAGCCAAATTTTTAGTTAATGATAATAATATTTATAATTTATAATAATAATTATAATTGTATAAATAAAATATAGTACAAAATTTACATAATACAAGTAAAACAATAAATTATCGTTTGAATAAATTTTTAAATCAATTATTTTGACTAATTAGTAATTCATTAATAATTATAATATTTTAATTACTTTATTAAAGCATATTTAATAAATTTTAAAATATAAGTTTAACTTTAAGTATATTTTATTGACAATCAGTAAATATAGTGTAATGTTATTTAGAAAGTTAATTAATTAATCTATAATTAAATATTTATATTTCTTCTCTGAATTTCTAATATTAAATATATAATTCACGTGAATATTATACAGTATTACCAAATAAATACTGCCATAAAAATAATAATCTAATTATAATTAACAATAGAAAAATCTAATAATATAAGACAATAATTAATATTTAATAGCAACAATAATCAAATTATAAAATACTGGAATAATTTCAATTTAAAATAATTTTTATTTTTATCTAATGTTTAACACAAAATATAAAAACTTGAGAACTGTCTTATATGTGATAACAATAGTTTGTTTAATGACAGATAGTTTAACCTTATTTTATAGAAGTACTGAAGATATGTCTACATTAAGATTAGTTCAATTAGTTCACAGACACGGAGATAGAAATCCGTTAGAATTTTCGCCAAACGATCCGTTTAAAGGACAGCACTTCTGGAAGGAAGGAATCGGTGGACTGACAGCAAAAGGTAAACAACGGATGTATAGATTGGGAAAATTCATACGAAAACGTTATCATAGATTCTTAGGCCATAGTTATTCCCCACGCGATGTCTATGTCCGCAGTTCTATAAGCGAAAGGTGTGTCGAGAGTGTCCAGTGTTTAATGTCAGGCGTTTATCCACCAAAATCATCGATTTTAAAGTGGAGTAATGGATCAAAGTCTCAATTAGGAAATATATGGCAACCAATTCCAGTGCAAACATTTATACCAAAATCAGAAGACATTGTTCTCAATAGAGACAAAAGATGTCCAATCGTTGAAAGAGAGTTACAAAGAATATATAATTCACTAAAAGTGCAGAAATTTGTTGAATCGATGAATGATTTCTATGAGTATTTGAGTCCAATTGTTGGCCACAAAATTGATTGCATAAAAAAGGCTAAAACACTTCATTCAACACTTGATATTGAAATCAATTCTGGTTTTTATTGGACTCATATCTGGACTAAAGGTGAAGAACAACGCGTTGTTAGACAACTCTATGAAAGCCATTTGATGTCATACAGACTCGTTGGCGACAGTCCTCTCATATTGAGGTTAAGAGCCGGCGGTCTAATCAAAGAATTAATGAAAAATATACTTAAATTGATTGGCAATCAACTGATTGTCAAAAAATTGTTTGTGTATTCAACTCACGACAGAGTCATTAATGATTTAATGCATTCGTTAAATATATTTAATCAAAATTTAGTGCCGTTTGGGTCGACAATGATATTTGAATTACACGAAAATATTTATAAATTCAATGGTTTTAGTGATCAATACTTTTTAAAAGTCTATTATATAAATGATAGTTATAGTGAATGTTTGCATTCAATTGCGTTAACCAATTGTCACAACAGAATTCAATGTCCTATTAATCAATATTTTGATTCAATCAAACATTTAATTTACACAAACTTTGAATTTGAATGCAAATAACTTATATTTTTATATTGATTTCATTTTATATAAAATATTGTATTAAATAAATATAATTTATAGAAAATTAAATTGTTAAAACTTATAAATTAACAATTTAATTATTTATTAATTTTTAACAATATTTTTTTTAGTAAGTCGTGAGCTTTTATGAAACAATTTATATTTTATAATTATATCAATAATTTCAAATATATTTGCATAAAGTTTTTAGAAATAAGACACAAATCCAAAATGTTTTTATATCTCAAAATGTTAATGATTTTGATATCATTAAACAAAATAACTTATTGTTTATCTAATAGCAGTTCAATTACTCAACAAATTAGCAACAATTATATGACAACTATTAGTACTTTTTCTTTTAAAAGTACTGTAAAACATATCAATAATCAAACAGATATTATTAATAATACTTTAAACACGACTTCATCAATAAGTACAACCAATAGACCATTAATAACACCATCGATGACTAAACCAAAAAGTCCATCAAATAGTTCATCTATAAGTCCGTCAATAAGTTCATCGACATTAAGATCATTGAATGAGACAGTTCATCGAAAATCAACTAAAACCTGGATAATAGTTATAGCAATTGTAGGTATTATTTATGTTATATGTTTCTCAATCGCCGCTACTTTTACTTATAAGCCGGAGATTATAGAAGCAACGCATCAAATGTTTAGACAAACTCAAGGAAATACACATTTATTACAACCAATTAGTGATCCACACAAACAACTAACTCATACTAAACATACTAAACAATGTTTTAACACAAAATACAGTTAAAGTCGACAAACACTTAACTAAAACTAATGACAAGATTTCAATTACTAAGCATAAAGTTTAACAATTATTGTTGAGTTAAAATAATTTATATGATATTACTTTAGCTTTAATTATATAACTATTATTATTTATATAAAAATTGAAAATAATCTTTAGATATTATCCATTTAATATTTAAATAACTAAATAAATACTAATCTATGATTATAAACATTTATGAGATATGTAATGATTATTATTAATAATAATTTATTATATGTAACATTTATTAGTAATGATTTATTTTAAAAAATAATACAATAACATATTTTATTAATAATACTATAAATATTATATAAATATATAAAATGCATAAGATTTCTATTATATATGTTATGTTTAATTGGTTTATACACTGTAATTCACCAACAAAAGGACAGTGACGTAATAAGTATAACATAATACAGTATAACAAAATTATATATAACTAAATATAATATAACAAAAAAACAAATTTAATAATAAAAAATAAAATATTAAACATATTTAATAATTTAATTTTTTTTTTATTATTATTGCAATTAAAAAATTTATTTTTATAATTAATTTAATTAAAAAATGTAATATAATTTTATATTTATAAACTTTAATTATAAGAAATGACTAAAATTGACCAGAATTATTAGCATTAAAAAAATATTAAATATTAAAATAAATTTTTAATATTTTTGGCAAAATGGTTAGCAAGTTGTGGAACCTATAGGTTTCGGTAATATTTGTTTATTAGATCGCGAAAAACTCGATTTCGTCGATAACTTTCACAGCAAAAAATCGAAAATTTTAGGATTCATAAAACTGAATAAAAAAATAATTTTATGTATAAAAAGTGATTTTCATTTAACTGAATATTTAAAAATGTTGTTTTACATAAAACTGCACAAAAAATAAACACTTTAATGCATAATGAGCTCAATTTTATGTATTACTATGTAAATTCATAAATCTGCAGTTTTTAAAAATTTTTGTGCAGAGCTGTTCAAAATAACGTGACAATAAATGCCAGCATTTATTGTCACGTTATTTTGTGAACAGTATTTTTTTATTTATTTCGTCATTTGCAGGCATTTGTATTAAATGTAATTATTTCATACCATATGCCATATACTCAATACAATGGCATCATTTTGATGATATAATTGATATATCTTCTGATCAATCTTCAGATGAATCATCAGATGATTGTTTTTTTTTGTTGATTACGAAGAAAACAATATCGACATAGAAAGTGGACTCGAAATTGAAACAAACAATGAAAAGTCAATTGATAACAAAAATGAATCAAATGATATGCCAATGAATCAATGGTTTGGTCCAAATGATAATTGTTGGGAGTATTTGAGAAAAATGCATTGACAGTGAACGGCATTGACTTTCCTTTATATGATAAGCAACCGATTCATAGATATCTCAAATCACATCCTATTTCATATACTTATGAAAGGTAATATTATTAAAATGCAAGCATTTTAATTTAATTATTTTTTGTTTTAAGGTTAACGCAATGTTTAAACATCGCTATGGAATGTCTTTAAAAACATTGCACATAATATATGAAAATCGGCTAAAATTATATCTCAAAATAGACAAAACATCTCTTTTAAATAAAAGTAAGTTAATGTATTATTTTATAAATGTTTGCATTTATTTTAACTTTTTATAATTTATTACAGATTTAAGCAAAATGATGACATTTATCGCAGACTTTGACGGCTAAAAACGGAACCGAAGAGAGTTTATTGAAAGAAGAAATGAAGTCCAAAACAGGTTTAGTGATTACAAACGGTGATTGCTGTAAAACTGTATTATAATGAATATAACTTTTTATTTTATGTATTTATATGTATATAAATAATGTATTTATATGAAAAAATACTGTATAATAATTAATATAATTATAAATTTTGGGTATTTTTATAATTTTTTAAATGTATAAAAATAAATAAAAAAAGTGCATTAAAATAAATTTTATTATTAAATTTTTACATAAAAATACTTTTTTTATTTATAAATATGAATAAATAAATACATTATTATACATAAATTTATTATAGGCTATGCATTAATATGTAATTTTGGTTTTAATTGTGCAGATATCTGCACTTTTTTATATAGATATATGAAAAGTGTTTTACGCATGTGTGTAGATCTATGCATTTGTTTATTAACAAAGTGTATGACATAAAAGTGTAGATATATGCATACATTTTATTATTAAAAAAGTGCAGATAAAAAGTGTAGATATCTGTATACAATTTTTATAAAAAAGTGTTTAAGGATGTCTCAAATGGCATAAAACTGAATAAACGCATCATTTTTTTCTTGCTGTGTTGTTGTACTATTTGTGTTGACAATCAATTGTATGGTCGCCGTCAGATTGTTCGGTAGTATTTGTGAACCATTTGGTGTATGTATTATTTGTACCAATTGTCCCGGTTGTATACCAGGTGGTAATGCTGGATGAGGTGCTCGAACGCGGTGTTGTTAAAAACATTTGTTGTAAACCAAGGGTTTGTGTCATTTGGACGGCACCCGCCTGTACTATCAATTGTTGTGAATATTGTACCTTAAGTGGTCCACCATTGCGAGGACCAGCTATTTGAAAGGATGGCATTATATTTGGAGTATATGTAGGCAATGGTAATGTTGATGTCAAATGGCCAACAGTGTTGGTCATATTCGTCATTGATGGTGCTATTGATAAGTAGGCAGCGGTGACGGCACTGGAAAAACTGCTGATTGGTATATAATCAACAGATGATGAAACCATGTTTATCGTCGGCTTTTCGTCAATCATTATCTGACCAGAAATTATTTTTCTGTTATTATTGATACTCGTCAGAGACAACCCATTGTCTCCAGAACTGGTCACGTAAACAGAGTTCTTGGAAATGTCTGAATTGATAGCACTCATCGATATGTTGGACAGGATTTTTGAGTCGATCGGCTGTTTGATTGAATTCAATGTCTTATCTCCGCTTTGGTTGACATTCACACCGGTCTCGAGTCGTTCAATGGCAACGTTAGTGTTCTCCAGAAACGACTGCAATAGCTTAGGGTCATCGATAACATCAAGTAGACATCGACCCCCATCATCCATTGCCAACATACCTGTTCATCACAAATTACATCAACATTAGTGATAGTCATAATTATCAATAATTTAAATAAAAAATAAAAAAAACTTACATTAAATTATAAATAAGGTTCAATGTGACCACCATCACATGTGATGAGATAACGCCATCGTTTGATCATATTTTCGCGTACGTTAGCACAATGAACTTTTGAAACACATGTGAAGGCAAATGTTATTACGTTTTTTAATTCATCCACAGTTTGAACATTTTTTAAAGCCACGATATCATGAATATAACCCCAGATATTAAAGTCCATTGGTGTTACATCTGGAGATCTTGCAGGCCATTCAACTAATGTTGAACCACGGCCAATCCATCTGTTTGGTAAATGATTGTCAAGCCATTCACGTGAAAGACAGCTGTAATGTGGGCTTGCTCCGTCAAGTAAAAATATTACATCATTGCTATCGGGCTGATTCATAATATCCGGCCAAACTTGATCTTCAAGAATTTTCGTAAATGTAACACCAGATACATTTTTATCAAAAAAGTATGGTCCTAAAATTCGGTCTCCCCAAACACCACCAAGAACCATTACTTTTGCTGCATTTTGATTATTTAACGCTCTGTTAAATACTGGTTTGCTTCCAAATTTTGCGTACAAACGATAATTTTGATTATTCGGTTTTTCATTAATTTTAAATTCTTTTTCGTCCCAAATACACAACTTTGATGGAAAATTTTCATCGCCTTCTTTTTTATCTTCATATCGTATAAGCATTTCATTTGCAAAATCAAATCTTTTTTCCATGTCCACTTCAGATATTGGTTGAACTGTTTGCAATTTATATGGATGATATTTAGCTTTTTTCAAAATTCGTCGTACTGAGCTTTGAGATATACCAAAATTTTTTGCTACTCTTATTGGTGGTTGGATAGGATTTGTGGTATATTCAGATAATACTCTATCAGTCATTTCAGGTGTTGTTGCTGTTGGTTTACGAGTGTATTTTTCATTCTCTACTGTCCCTCTTTTCTCAAACGCTTTTACATATCGATTGATGTCATTTCGACCCGGATGGCGGGGCAAATTAGGATATAATAATTTAAATGCGTCTTCTGTTTTTCGATAACTTCGCAACTCGTAATACAGTTTTACACATTGTTGTCGGATTTGTGTTGAATAATAACGTGATTCAATGTTTTCAATGTTTTCAATGTTTTCAATGTTTTCAATGTTTTCAATGTTTTCAATGTTTTCAATGTTTTCAATGTTTTCAATGTTTTCAATGTTTTCAATGTTTTCAATGTTTTCAATGTTTTCAATGTTTTCAATGTTTTCAATATCGCATAAATGAATGCATTTTAATATTCATTTAATTATTTATAATATAATTAATTTATTTAATTATAATAATAAATATAAATATAAATTTGTTATAACTAATAATCAATGTAATGATACATACTATTATCAATTGAAGACATTTTGATAGATCTCATATATGGATTACGTTGCGATGCATGTGTTGACTCATGAGTTAGTGGTAGAGCCAAGTGAACAGATACTGTTGGAGATGACGGCACAGTTGGCATCACTCGCGATGAATTAGCCAATGAATCTGCTAACCAATACAAGTTGTCTGCAATTAGTTTATCATTTATAATCAACAATGTATTCAACAATCAATTAATCATTACCTGAATGGTTACGCGCGGCTGTAATCCTATCGGATTCACTTATCGGTGATTTACCCGAACTCATAATATTTGATGTTTTAGTTGTTATTACTATTTAATCAAAATTGAATTAATTGTTGAATTGAAACAAATAATTTTGATTTTGTTTTCGCTTTATATAAAACGTGTTATAAATACTAATAAATTTTTATTTTTTGATTTTTTAAAACAAATATACAGTTTATAATAAATATAATATTGCTTTCATTTGAGATCTTACTGTATGTCTCTAAAAGTCGCAACTGTCCTTTTGTTGGTGAATTACAGTGTAAATACCTGTATTAGAAAAATAGATAAATAAAAATATGATTTTATTAAAAAATTATAATATTATTTACACGAATATTCAGTTATTCTCGTTTTAGATACTTTTGATAGTGATTTAGTAATAAAGAGTTACTTTAGATATTTGTGACTAAAATTAGATTTTTGTTGAAAAAAATATTTGCTTTAAAATATTAAAAATGTTATTCTAATGTGAATTTTGAACATTAATATATATAATATATATAATATATATAATATATATAATATATATAATATATATAATATATATAATATATATAATATATATAATATATATAATATATATAATATATATAATATATATAATATATATAATATATATAATATATATAATATATATAATATATATAATATATATATTATTATTTAATTATTAGACTAATACTGCATCTCTTATCACTAAAAATATAAATTTTATGTGAAATAAATTTAAATGCTTTAGTAATAACTAGAGACATCAAAATATGTGAAACACATATTTGTTGGGTTAAATATATTGACTCAGATAATCGATATCTATCCTAATAATATAATAAGAAACCGATTGACAAATTTTCAAAACATATTACTACATTTTTTACAAAAATATATATTTTTAAAATGTATAAAATATCCATTTTTATGCAAAATTAGTAAATATTTGCAAAAAGTGCTTAACAACGAAAAATAAATTATTTGATAAAATATTATATACTATATTATGATTATTATATTATAAAAATAATGTCTCAAAATTAATTATTAATAATATACCACTAAAATATATACAAATTATAATTAATTTTTTTAAAAAAAATAAGCACTTATTTTGACATTTTATTAAATATTAGAAATATCGACCATATATTTAATATTTAAAGAAATATTATATATTATATTTTGAAGTCTCTATTAATAACTAATGCATTAATTGATGAAAGAATTATCATATTATATGACAGACAGACTGTAGACTACATACTATACATACAAATAGGGTATGACTTAGTGTTGAGGTATTGTATGTCAACAACACATTCACAACAATAATAACAACATTACTGTTGACAACAAAACATGAAATTAATTATCATTTGTTGTGACACTTAATCAATGAATTGATTAATTAATTATTAATCAATTGATATGAATATCCAAACAAACTATTGAATCGTTTATTATTTTGATTTGTTGTCAAAAATGTGGTGAAAATTGTTATTAGTTTTTAGACACAAAATCACTTCAAAAGATAACTTATAATTAATTAATGTCTTGAATACTGTTTGTTATTAAATGAATTGATTTATTGATATAAGTTATGTCAAGACATGACAACCAAATTATTGACACTTATTGGTGACAATTGTTTACAAAACAGTAAGACATGAGAGTATAATCAAAGACATGGATTATCACTTGATTTGAAAGACATGTTACGTTTGAATTCATTTTTCTTCGGTATTATAATCACATCCATTGTCTGGCTTTTGATTATCTACTTCTATGTCTTAAGAAATGGTTTCAATGATATCTCAATTAACACGAAGAACCCATTGATGCCAAACTATGTACAGAGACTTCCAGAAAGACATCGTATAATATCTCGACTGAAATCACAGTTTAATGACTTAAATCAGTTAAAAATCTTAAGAACCAAAGAAATTAAGTCTAATCTAATAAACGATAATCCGGTCGACGATGAGATTGACCATCAATTAGATATCAAATGGCATAACACAGGTTTACAATCGATGGACAATAGCATGGATTTGGTTGGTTTGGGTATTATTAACAACAAAGAAGACAAACGTATCAAAGATGTCGGCTATAAGAAGCACGCCTTTAATGTATTGATTAGTTCCAGAATTGGTTTTCATCGACCGATTCCCGACACGAGAAACCCTTTGTGCCAAACAAGTCAACCGTATATTCCGTTAAGTGATTTACCGATCGCTTCGGTCATTATCTGCTTTTTCAATGAAGATTTTACGACTTTATTGAGAACCGTTTACAGTGTTCTCGAGCGCACCGATCATAGAATTCTTCATGAGATACTACTTGTCGATGACTTTAGTGACGATGGTATTCATTAATTGAATATAAAGATGAAATGTAATATTAATTTATTAATTTTTATAAAAAGCTTACATTAAAGATAAATTAAGAGATTTTGTGGATAAAGAGTTACCTAATAAAGTCAAACTAATCCGAACTCCAGAAAGAGCTGGTCTTATCAGAGCCCGTATGTATGGCGCGTATCACAGCACCGGACAAACAATGGTTTTTCTTGACAGTCATTGCGAAGTGAATACCGATTGGTTGCCACCACTTCTATCCCGTATTCATCAAAACAAGACAACAATTGTTTGTCCAATCATTGACATTATAAATGCCAACACTTTTGAATATACAGCCTCTCCTATAGTAAAGGGAGGCTTTAATTGGTTTGTTATCTCTAATATTACTGTAATTTTATCATTACCGGTAAATTTTAAAATGTTTGTTTAGGGGATTGCATTTTAAATGGGATTCAGTGCCGCACAATAAACTTTTAGAGAAAAGCGATTTTATAAAACCAATTCCGTAAATATTAAAATTTAATTTAATTACCGGTATTTATATATTGCTTATATATAATGAATTTTATAAATTGTTGACTACATAGGTCTCCAACAATGGCTGGCGGACTGTTCGCCATCGATCGCAACTATTTCTATGAAATGGGAGAATATGATAGAGGAATGGATATTTGGTAATTTATTTAACTTATGATTATAGTTATTACCATTTATTATTGATATTATTAATTATTGATTGTTTTAGGGGTGGAGAGAATCTTGAAATATCTTTTAGGGTTTGTCTCAATTTATAATTTTTAAATATATAAATTACCGTTACTTATAATTTATGTTATTTGTAAAAGATTTGGATGTGTGGCGGAACACTTGAAATAATTCCCTGTTCTCGTGTGGGACACGTGTTTAGACAAAGGCGACCTTATGGGTCACCTACTGGTGAGGACACCTTAACATACAACTCCTTACGTGTGGCTCATGTCTGGATGGATGATTACAAAGTGATATTAATAATAGTCTATATTTTTTAAATTATAATTTTATTTTTAATTTTTTCAATAGAAATTCTTTTTTATGCAAAGACCAGATGCCAGTAACAAATCTTATGGTGATATTAGCAATAGATTTAAGTTAAGACAACGACTAAATTGCAAGTCTTTTGAGTGGTACCTGAATAATGTATACCCAGAGCTAAGGCTACCGTCACCTCAAGACAATCTTAAAGAGAGAAAGAAAGCAATTAAAGCAAAATTATCAAAGCATGTAAAGGGAAAGTCGGCTCTATTAAGGAAAACACCAAAAGTTGTCGATAAGTACTTAATTCAACTCTCGGGAACTAATTTGTGCATTGAATCCGAATCTGAAGTATCATACAAAGGGTCGAAAATGTTGCTTCAAAAATGTGCTAAAATTCGTCGACAGGTTTGTTATAAATTATAATCACTTATAAATTGGTTTATAAATATAATTTTATTTATTTATTATTTAATTAAAGTTATGGTACGAAACAGTAAAACATGACTTAAGATTAGGACAAAAGTTATGTTTAGAAGCGGACGACAAAAATCCACATTTATCCAAATGTCACGAAATGGGTGGCACTCAGGACTGGAAACATTCAACAAAAGTATTTTTCTGATATAATAATAATTTATTACTGAATTGAGTTAATGAAATAATTTTATTTTTTAAGAAAAACACTGCAATATATTCAATAGCGGGCGGTATGTGTTTGGGTGTCCGTCACGAGTCAAGTGGAGAATATGTGATAATGTCGTTATGCAATTCAGATGAAAGCAAACAATGGAATCTTATTTCTTAAAATCAATTAAATCTAATATTTATATCGATTTATAATTTTATATATTTTACATAAGATATACTGTATATACAAAATCATAGAATTTTTATGTCAATCATGTTTTGCTATTTATTTGTATTAAACTTTTTATTTGTTTGATTTAATAAAATTACGGTTAAAATAATTATAACTTAAGTACTGTAGTCTCTCTTTATAAGATCTCGGATTAAGTGCGTGTGTCGTACTGTATATAATTTACAATAATATTAATTCATAGAAATTATTGTCTTCATAATTATACTATTTTTTAAATATATTAATTTAATAATTTGTATAGTTTTCAATTTTATTTATTTAAATGATTATTATTATTACAGTGTAATAAATGCTTAATAAATACAAATTAATTGATTCAATGATTTAATACATTACAAATAAATATGTATTTAAAAGTTATTGTAAAATCGATAAAAACAAGATTGCGAAAATTTAATAAAAAATATTAGATTAATAATACAGTAATAAATAATTATTATTTATAGACTATAGTATAGATTAATTAACAATAGAATACAATTAAAATACATAGAATTGTAATTATAATTATATGAAAAATTTAAACAAATTTCTTGTTACTTGTAAGACACGATTTTCTAGTTTACTATTAAAGTGTACACAAAAGTGTTGTTCATTTTCAATATAAGAATTTCAATATACGGTATATTAATCATTAATAAATATCAATTACCGATACTTAAAAAAGCACTTAAAAGTATTTATAGTAAATGAGAAATTAAGCCATAATTTTTCTTTTTCAAATGTGTACCTAATTGACGATTAATTTATTTGACAACATTAACACTTTAACTATAACACAATCAAGTAATCGCTAATTAACTGAGATATAGTAATAACCAATTGTCGTCCTTTAGATCAGTGTATGTGCTTAACGTTTAGTACATGTAAAGCATACATTACAAAACACGTTTGTTAACCATATAAATGTTGGCCCATTTGACAAATTGTTGGACACCTTTGACCGGAACGTTATGTCCTAACGCTTTAACTCTTAAATTTCGGTCATCAGTCAGAAGAACCACTTCTCGAAACAAACTGTTGACTTCTTCTGTAAAAAATTATAATTACCGGTAATATAAAAATAAAACAAAAATAAAATGCTTTAGAAAAACAATACCTGAAATCAATACATTTTCTTTAATTGTATTATCATTTGTTTTCTCTTTAATAAAATGATGGCACGCACTTAAAATTAGGTCATCATTAGAACAGCCCTAAAAATGACAGAATATTAATATCAATATCTTTTAATAACAATAAAATATTTTAAAAACCTGTGAATCAGTAATGGATTCGCTGATGAAATTGATTGAATCGAGAATAGATCCTTTTGATGTGATTGCTCTCAAACGTAAACTTTTGTCATTAAAAGCAATCACTAAATAGTCGATGGCATCCATCGCTGCTTTTGCTACAACTCCCGAGTGATCACTACTAAAAGTCAATGGTTTCATAATCTTTATTCCACGAGTTTTAAGTCCATTTAATTCGTTAATTACTGTTGAGATAATAGTAAAAAATTATTAATAATTATAAAACTATAGATAGATATGTCATACCAATGAGTGGGACAATTAGATCATAAAATTTAGTATTTATAATGCGCTTAATTTTATCCAAATGATCGATATAGCAGTTGGTATCCGGTATTATATATCGGGGTTGTATTACAATACGAGACTGTTTTCTTTGGTTCACTTCATTCAATACAGCCTTTAAAAAATAATTTGATTAATATTTGCTAAAATTTACGGTTTTTAAAGTTATGGTAAATATGTTGACAAACACTTACATCGACTGTTTGCTTAAGAACTTCTTGTCTATCTTTGGTTTTCTTGAGTTTCTCTTGAAGTGACCACAATTTTTCGATCTCAATCTGATCCGGACTTTTCAAACTTTCATCACTCATACAAGTATTGTCACTATTAAGAGTTTCTTCAGATGATATCTCGTTAGTAAATTCATCATTTTCTGGTTCAGACTATTTATAATAATTAGTAAAACAAATAATTTGAAAAAATAAATAAAATAATGCATTGAATAATAAGTAATATCACATCTAAATCGTCGATTGGTTTAGTTATCTTCTCTTCTGAAGTCATTAGAGCTGAAGTTTGAATAAGTGATACAAATCTTTTGTTTTCGACATCATATTTAAGATATGGTTCAACAATGCCACACAAATAATCACCAAAATATTGAATTGCTGTTAAACGCAGACAGGTTTTTGCTTTTTCCTATTTTCAAAATTCAATAAATTATTGTAAATTAAAATTATCTTAAATTTTCAAAACAAATAATTTAAATACTTTATCATAATTTGGTTGAGCGTATTGTACGCATTGAGGTGAACCAAGAAGTGGTAGAAATCCAGCTAAAGATGTATCTTCAGGAAGTATAATGGGTTCACATCCATCCAATTTACTACCAAATAATTTAACACTTTTTATATTCACTTTTGTTAGTAATGTTAAAAATTCGGCAAAAATACTCCAAATATCACTCGAAACACTAAAATATAATAATTGTGTTACAATTGTTATAATTATTCGGTAGGTATTAAACTAATATCTATTAAACTAACTTAAAATCAGATGAAGGAGGCGGTGGACACCATAATTGCTTTTGACAGGACATCCAATCCGTCCATATTTTAATTGTTGGCAATAATTCTGTTAAGTCATCACTAAGTGTTTCGGTTTTGTTTTCGTTTGCATTTTGTGTTTTTAACAAATTTATAGCGCATTCGAGTATTAATGACATCATAGCTAATGTCACTTGAATTGCCTGTTCTTGTAGTAGTGATCGACAATTTTGTCCATAAGTCGTGTCTTTAAGTGATGTGTTAAACACAGCAAACATATTGATTGCCAATAGTTGTGACAATCGTTGAGACATTACAGGTATTGGTGAACGACGAAGTAATGATTGGAACTCAGCTAACATTTGATTCACAACAGGAATAAACGTTTCCATACTATTCAGTAAATATTCCCATAATTTTCATAATTGTGTTAAAAAATATTATTTTCAATACATACCCAACTCTTGAAAACAACTTTCCGTGAGTGTGTAGAAAACTTAACACAAATCTCTTGTTTAACTAAATTAAATAATAAAATTTATAAAATAAAAACATATTAAAACTTTTTTAAATCAAAACATTTAAAGATATAATACATCAACAGATGAAAGTGTATCCAAGTTTTCTTTAACTGTTTCTGAATCTGTTTCAAGTAATTGTCTGAAGTTCGAGCAAACGTCAGACTTGCCATCATTTCTAATCCAAATCTCAAGCCTTTCCTTATGAGCGCCCAAACCATCCAATTCTTGTTGGATTCGTTTCTTTTGACTCAATAAATCTTGATTTCGTTTCTTTTCATTTAATTCATACTAATAATTAATTATTAAAAAACAATTTAAAATATTTTTACAGTTATTTATAATTATAAACCTTTCGTCGGCATTCATCAAATATGGTCAACAAATTTTCTCTGGCCGTCAAAAAAGGATTACTTGCGGCCAAACTTCTCATATAGTAATAGACAGCATCTAATCGCCTGTTTTGATACATAGCTAGTAATGCCAACTGATTATAGCTGCGGCCGTTCTTCGGCGCTAACATTTGTGCCCTTAAGTAAAAGCTGTCAAAAAAATAACAAAATATATCATCAGATTTATCACCAATACTTAAAAAAGTATAATAATAAATGTCTCATACAATTTGCTTTTAACAAATTTTGAATTTTTAGTTTCGCATTCTCTATATCTCGAAAGATCACCTAAATATAAATATATCTTTTGGGCCGAAATGGACGCCAATTTTATTGTCTCATAATTTTCTGAATCAGAATCGTATTCGTGAGCCAACAGTTTCTCAATAGTGAAGTCATATGTTTCTTGCATTTTAGCCAATAGATTCTCGAAGAATAGTGAGGCCTCATCTATAATCTTATGAAGACATGTCTTAAGTTCTGTCTGTTGATCGGTATTTTGTTCCATAAGACGTCGATAGTGTTCAATAAACTGATAAAACGCAGATTTCCATAATCTCTGTTCAATATTAGTTTCAGCACAAACTCGTAAATCATTCAAAATGATGTGTTCATAACGTAATTGAATTCTGTAGCGAATTGGTTCCATTTTTTGCGGGTCGTGACAAACGGAAAGATCAGTTTCAGCTGCTGTCGCTTCGTTAAGACTTTTTTCGATTATTGGTTTTAACCGTTTCCTAAAGCTTTCATTATTTTCTACTGAAGTCGTGGACATAAAGTGTGGAATAGAATATTCACTGTAATTGTTTCTCACATATGGTGACAATTGGTGATAATTGTCTGTTGCTGTGGACAGTGAATTCGTGTCTGGACTCGATGAAGGAGAATATTGTGACGGATTTTTGTCAACTGACACGTGTTGTGTGGGACGTATGGCAACACAGGGTTTGTTTGAAATGATATTTCGGTTTTGATGTGGTATTTGACTAACAGCGGACAGTTGCTGTTGTTGTGCCCAATCGTTTGGATTCACTTGATTTGTAGGCAATCGAATCAGACCTCTTTGTGGAGGAGATCTAGAAGTCGATGTCTGCAATTGTTCCTCTTTTAATGACTCTCTTCGTTGATTTTCGTAACAACTTTTCTCTTCTTGTGGTTGCATTTGCTCTGAAATTTCATTTTGCTATCAATCAAATAGATTACAATAAATTATTAAAACATAATTTCTTGTATTTAAAATTAAATAACTTTTAGAATTTAATTAACACAAAATTCTTTACAATATTTATGTGTAATTTATTAACAAATATAAGAGTTGTAATTCTGTGCATTTTATTTCCAATTTATTTGACAATTAAAAAATGTCAACATATTTTCAATATATATTTTTTTTTATTTACTGATATTTTATAAACAAAATTCATCTAATAGTATATATTTTTAAAAATAAATTATCGGTAAATAATAAACTGAAAATAAATGTGATAAAAGTCGCGCACAAACTAAACAATAAATAAATACCTTTTTTAGTTGTTGTTGTTTGAGAAATCGCGGCGGAATCTGCTGTTCGTATGTCTTATTGTATCTGTGATTCGGTTGGGATTTATTATTAAATGTATTTCTCTTATTATTATTTGAATCTTGTTTTCCACGCAAAGACTTTTCACGTTTTATCTCATTTTGATTTCGATTGGATTCACAACTTGAATGACCACTTGAATGATTGTTGTTACGATTATTATTATTATTAATATTATTATTATTATGGCGCTTATGATTATCTTTTTCGGTAACTTTTGTATAACTTGAGATAATGTCCACATTATAGTAATCGTCATAATTTTCATATCTCTCAATATTAGATTTTTCAAAATAATTTTCACTTAATTTCGGTTCAATTAATTTAGTTTTAYTATTTTCTTCTTTATGGACAATATGTTGTTTAATGTTTTCAGTATTTTGATTGTCACGACTAACTCTATCAATAGCTTTATTCTTCATTTGGCTGACCAGTTGTGATCTTCTATCAGTTCTTTCTTCAATTTTTTCGTTTCGATCTTTTTTATCAATTTTATCTGTTTTACCACTTCTTTGTTGTTTATCRAACCTTTGTGTTTCATCTGATTTCATATCAATTTCATGCATCTGTTTGTCTTGTTTTGCACTACCGCTGGAATTATGTCTTTGGTTTCGATCAGATCTTCTATTGTCTCTACGATCACGTCTTTCATTCTTCTCTTGTCTATCATATCGTTCTGATTTTTGTCTACTATTTCCTATAAAATCAAAAACATTATACAATTATCAATTCATTTAAAGATACCAATCACTAATYCAAACCTGATTTTTGGTTATATTGATTGTTATTATTATTATTTTCACTAATATGAACACTATGTTTGCCTTTTGAACTCTTGTCCGATGATTTACTACTTAATTGAGTTTTGTCTTGTGGTTCAGTGGAACCGCTCAGTGACAGTGATTGTTGTCCAGTACTAAGTTTGGGCGGAACATACACTTTGATATCGGGTTTCTTAGTAATTGTCTTATTGTTATTGGCGTTAGACTTCACTTCTTTGTTGTCAATTTGCTGATAATTTTGACTCTTAGAGCTAATCGTGTCTGACTTTATCTCTTCATCCATGTCTTGTTTATTAATATGAACTGAATGGACACAAATAAAAATTAGTTAATAATTAGTTAATTGATGTCGAAGTGGTCTTACCATTAATGGTATCATTGATATCGCCTTTTTTGGTCAAAATCTTTCCCATTCCCGGCTTATATAAAGCTATTTCTGGTCTCTTTCTGACCAATAAATTATTCTTCGATGATTTGAAATCCATGTCCAGTAATGTCTTAATTGGTCTGTATTTTGCAAATCATGTGTTGATTGTTCAGTGATTGTGCTCTCAATTCAATGCAAACATTCATCACATGTACTATAAGTTGTCAATCGATTGATTTAATTATCAATTAATTGATTCATTTGTCAAACAAGTTGTCAATTATTTTCAATGAAATAGAGATTTATTTAACTATTTGTTTGAATCAATGCTTCACTGCTTTTGCGACCTTTATTTGTAAACAATAGTTTTGGTCATCAATTACGTCAAGAAAATTAGTGTATAACTGATAATAAGTTTGTAAAAATTAATTAAAAGTTTATTAATTATTTATTACTAATTATGATTAAATCTGATTAAATACTAAACAGATTCTACATTAAAAAAACTTTATAATTATATTTATTAATTAATTATTAATAATTATTATTAAATGTTTATTATAAAATAATAAATAAAATGTACTGTATTATAGTTTATTTAATAAGATAACTTTAGCAAAAATTATATCTTTAAATATTTGATATTTTAATTTATCCGAAATAAATTAATTATTCAGTTTTTTTATTCAGTTTATCATATAAAGTGTTTTAATTAATTGTTTTTAATTTTAAAGGACTATAGATTTTTAGATATACAAAGAGAGACCAAATTTAAGATATGATATAATTTACATTAAAGTGCAATATTAGTGATAAATTACCAGTAGTTTAATAAATTAATTGCAATAATAATAACGACAGTTAATTGATATTAATTTATCATAAATATTACATTTACACTTTTATATGTAATACAGTAGAAATTCAAACATAAATTTAAGTATTACTTTATTAATGTTATAAATTATAATGACTTTTAAGTATACATGTATTTTATCATACATACAGATTGTCTAATATTTACAATTTATTTACAACTAACAAATATAATAATTTGCTAATTTTATTATTATTGGCAAACCATATATTTAATAGAAAAGTTTCCAATGGCATTGTTGTAGATATTAATATGCTTAACAAAATTGTCATTGATCATTTTTATATTAAATCAATCGTTGACCAGATAATTGATGAATAGGTTAAAAATGAAAGTTAATTGTTGACTACAATTATCTGGTCAATTATTGATCTAATATAAAAATGACCAATGACAATTTTGTTAATCATATTAATATCTACAACAATGACATTGGTCACTTTTCTATTAAATGTATGCTTTACTACATAATTATATTAATTTATTAAATTTCAGTGCTTTCAGTGACATTGCCTTCAAATTAATCAAAATATTTATAATAATTATAATATTTATAAAATACTGTTTTATTTATCATAGCTATAGTACTGTTGTATATAAACAAACCATAAGAGTGTAGACAACGTTGTTATCAATGAACTCAATGTAAACAAACGTTAAAATGAAATGATATTTACTATTGAATTGTTTAACAAAACAAAACATTATTTACGATATAATGTATTAATCATTAAATCAATTGAATGGCACAACAAAGGGATATAATCGGTGGTCACCACTACGTGGACACCGATCGCAATACCACTGTCTTTACATCGGTTATGGTTTGTATACTAAATGTTTGAAGACATGAAATATTTGTGGTTATAATGACAAGTGTTTGTAATAATAGATGCAATTAGAAGAAGAGTGCAATCAATTGAGTTCACTATCGGATGAATGCTATGGTTTTGTTCAAAAGGATTTGTCTGTCAATTCGTTTCCCATCTTCGATGTCCTCCGAAAGAGTCAAAAACTGTGTGACATATCTATTAAAGTGATTATCAATTTTTTCATTTTTAAAACGCAATCTTTATTTTATCATAATATTTGATTTATTTGTGTCCATCAAACAGGTAGACAACAAGTCATTTATGGCTCATCGGGTTGTTATCGCGGCTACCGTTCCGTAATAATAATTATTAAAATATTTGTTGAATTAAAATATATATATATTATAGTTTGTCTTTATTTTGCCGATCAGTTACTTTCATGCAATGTTTACAAATGACATGAAAGAGAGCACTCAAACTGAGGTCGAGATTCAGGACAGTATCGATGCCTTAGCTATGGAAGCACTTCTTGAGTTTGCATACACCGGAAGGATTGTCATAACAACATCTAACGTTCAGTCGCTACTAATCGGTGCATCTTTTTTGCAATTGTTTACTGTTAGGGACGCCTGTTGTGAATATCTGAAGATACGATTAAATACAAACAATGTTTTGGGTGTCAAATCATTTGCGGATTCACTCAGTTGTGATACTCTGGTCGAGGCGTCCAAAAAGTTTATACAAAAACATTTTAAAGAAGTCTCTAAGTCTGATGAGTTTTTGGGCTTAGATTTGAGCGAAATTATTGATATCATTAGCAAAGATGAACTTAATGTTGGCGGCGAAGAGGATGTCTTCAATTCAGTCATGTGTTGGGTTAAGAAAGACTACAATACACGAGCACCACATTTGCCGAATCTTTTAACAAATGTAAGGTTACCTCTACTATCGCCTGAATTTGTGGCCGACTATGTTATTACAGAAGAACTTATCCGTTCATCTCATGCTTGCCGTGATTTGGTAGACGAGGCTAAAGATTATCATTTAATGCCTCAGAGGAGACAACTTTTACAAAGTTTCCGAACTCGGGTTCGCTGTTGTAATGATATTCAAGGTCTCATTTATGCTGTCGGAGGTCTTACAAAAAATGGTGATTCATTGAGTACTGTTGAAGTATTTAATCCACAGACAAATATATGGAAAATGGCAGAAGCAATGACAATGTTGAGGTCAAGAGTTGGTGTGGCAGTCATGGCCAACAAACTCTATGCTATTGGAGGATATAATGTATAAAATAAACTATTTTTAACAAAAAAATAATATTTTATTTGATATAATAGGGAAGCGAAAGACTCAGTACTGTAGAAGTGTTTGATCCGAAAGCTCGAAGTTGGACTAAAGTGTCGCCAATGAATTGTAAAAGAAGTGCTGTGGGAGCGGCCACTCTTAACAATATGTTATACGTTTGCGGTGGTTATGATGGCATATCATCACTGAGTACTGTTGAGTGCTATTCATTGGATCGCAATGAGTGGTCAATGGTTACATCAATGTCCAGACATCGATCAGCTGCTGGTGTCGTAGCTTTTGAGGGACAGATCTATGCTCTTGGAGGACACGATGGGTTATCTATATTTGATTCAGTTGAAAGATATGATCCTCAAACTGGAAAATGGAGTTTTATGCCACCGATGCGTACCAAAAGGTTTTTTTTGTTATTTGATTGTTTTATCAAAAAATATTGTAATCAACAGTAATAATTTAAAATGATGAATAGGTGCCGATTAGGTGTGGCCACTTTAAAAGGGAAAATATTTGTTTGCGGTGGTTATGACGGCTCAACATTTCTACAAACGGCTGAAGTCTATGACCCGAAAACAGAAGAATGGAATTATATCGGTAATGACAATAGAAATCAAATATTGAAATATTAATAATATATTTAATGAAACAATCATTGGTAGCGTCGATGAACGTTATGAGAAGTCGTGTGGCATTAGTGGCCAATTGTGGTCTCTTATATGCTATCGGCGGCTATGGTTTGTATCAATTTGGTGTTGATTTTAAAACTTACTAAACTTTTTTGTCATTCAGATGGTGTCTCCAATTTATGTACAGTCGAAGTATATAATAGCGAAAAAAATTGTTGGGAATTCACTACATCTATGGCCGCACACGAGGGAGGAGTTGGCGTATGTTTTCTTATAATTTGACATAAAAATGATATTTTATTTATTAATTTATATTAATTTATAGGTTGGTGTTATTCCTATCAATTGACATAATAATTATTTATTTAGATAAAACATAAATATGCTGTATATTAAATGTTTACCTAAAATTAGCCAACTCAAATTTTTGATCAGTGCTGAATCTATTATAAATTATTTTGTAATACAAATAATTAAATTGAATAATAATAATTGTATTTTGTAAATATTTAAATAAAAAAAAAATAAACAATAAAACTGTATTTACCAAAATTGAGATTCGTTTTATTCTGTATTTTATAATAATGACACACAAATTGATATTGAAATATAAAACTCTTAAAAAACTAATTTTTTACCGTTAATTATAATTTGATACATTTAGGAATATATCAAATGATACAGTCATTAGACTCATTTATCAGTAAATAATTGGTAAAATTGATATAATATAAAGTTACAAATAATAATTATAGTAGTTTTATATTCAAAAATATGAGCAAATTGTATTCGAGTAGTTTATGAATATTTTTTAATTAAATTGTATTCAAAATTTAAAAAAATCGATAATACAAATGTTTAACTAAATTATAATTTGAAAATATTAACAGTTTTTAGATTTTTTGTTTTTTAGTATACGGTAATTATAAGATTTCAAAACATATTACGGTAAACAAAATAATTGCCATTAAATAAATAATTAATGATATGCTTTAAATGATATATTTGCACATTAACAGATCTCAGTAATTAATAATTAGGTTTTGTAATAATAAATATCAATTGAAATGAAATAATTAATATATCATTAAAATCAAATATAGATTGTTTTAAATAATAAATGAAATCTGATATTGTGTTTTGTAATTCAATTATTTTTGTTAAAACCTTTGAATACTCTAATAATTATTAATATATTAAACAAAATGACTCAAATATTACAGACTTTACATATTAAATAATTTTGAATTAAAAATAAATTACCTGTACAGTCAACAAATTGGTTTCCGTTAACGTAAAAAAATTATACTAATGATTATCATACCGTAATAAACAAAGTGATATTTTGTATAAAACAAAAATATAAAAATGTTATGTTATTTACAGTAAACATAAAAATTGAGAAATAATAAATTGTTATCTAAATACTAGAATTACTTACAATTACTGTAATGTAATTGAAGTAATTTTCAAATATTCATACAATAGATAACATAAAGATTTACAGAATCTTTGATGAGTCGTTCAATGGATTCAATCTTAGTTTGTTGTGATGTATATCTGAGGTGCTCTTTGACGTGATCTTCAAACCTAGACTTCGAGCTTCTGTCACAATCAATGCCCAAATTCTTTCTATTAATACTAAACACTTTGTGATTGTAAAATGGATTCACGTCTTGAGTCATGTAATTCAGTTTATTACAGACGGGACAGTAGTCACCATATAATGTGTTTATCTCTCTATAAATAGTCATTTCATTTGTCAACATTTCACTATAAGTAACCATTTGTTTAATCCAATTAATGTGATCTACATATGATTTCTGATCAAATGATGGCTGCATTGAGTTAATGTGATCGCGATTGTGGCCAATGAACTGTTCTAATGATTCAAACTTGAGATTCTGTGGACATAAACTGCATTTTAGTTTAACCTTAAGTTTGTTACAGTAGTGATCAATGGCTTCGTTGCGATCGGCAAATGTGTTCAGTTCTTTGCTTAGGACACAAAAATATGGACGACTCACTTGATTTGACTGTAATAATGGAATAAATAAAGTATTAATATTTCAATAAATACAGTCTAACCTGTGTTGGAGTAAAGTTGTTTGCATTCGGCAGACGCCTTAAGACGGAAGACGAAGACATACTTCTTTCTCTTTCGTCAATCTTTTCCTGTTTTATTTGTCTTGAATTCAATGGAGAACTTCTTTTATTGTGATCTACYTCTTCTTCTTCTTCTTCTTCTTCTTCTTCTTCATCAGAACTGAGTAAAATGATTTCCTCATCATTTGTATGATTAATGGTCTGTTTGTGATCTATCACTACATTTGATGGATTGTTTCTTTCATTTTGACTATTGTTCATTGAGTTCATGTGACAAGAGTAAGACCTAACAGTTTCGTTATTGATTGGCTCAACTAAGGCTCTGTCGTAAAATAGTTTAATATTAATGGCATTCGGATTATCGATAAATAGTAAGCAAACGTATGTCACAACTAAAGCATGTTTTACGAGATTATGATTTTTGTCGGTATTGAGAGAACAGGCATTCGTGAAAATATATTTAATATCACATTTGATGGCCGCCTGACGTCTATAAAAATGATTGTCGACACGGGATTTGATTATATCAATTGTTATGGGATAAGCAGTGTTTTTAACATAATCATGTTTTGAAGAGTTTATCATTTTTGACATTTGTTGGCATTCAGGTAAAGCCATGATTTCACGCAAACCTAATCAATATAAATAATATTAATAAATAATTAAAATAAACTAATAGTATAAGAAATACTAGTAGATAGTATATACCATTAGAAATACGATTACATTCATAAGCCATTCCTCTAACGGGCCATTCCTTTACATTTGATCGATAAAACAGATGTCTGTCTTCATCTGTTACTTCAACAGAATTTCTTCTATTTAATGGCATTTTTCCTCTAATTTTCTCCAAATCCCAAAAACTTAACAATTCATGTGAATCGTTGGCCCACTTGACGCCTATAGACTGAAAGTATGACATTTCGTTGTTGGCATTGAGCACAAAGTTGGCAATTGTTCCAAACCAGTACTTGTCTTCAACAATGGCCCGAAACTGATCTCCGACTTTCCATTCAATTTTAATACTATTGTCATACATTTGTTTCAATATAATAAAATCTATCACATTGTCGATGTCATGAAATTTGACTGTAAATTGTTGTTTTGTTTCATTATTTGTATTATCCAAACAAATCAATGTTAACTTTGAAACAGTGATATCCTTGTGTTTTTCAAATTTGATTTCTTTAACTTTTGCAAAAATACAGTCATTTGTGTTCACAAACTTATTAGTATTTGTCTGAATGTAGTGTTGATTAACTCTGACGGCGTCAATGTAAGACCGATGACCCAGCGGTATATATACCACTTCATCACCCAATTGGGGAAAGTATGGATATTTGGCAGGTTTTTTGCGTAATAACCAATCTTTAAATTAAAAATTTATTTAAAAAAATGCAATATTTATTAATAACTCACTCATTGAAAAACTCAATACAAAAATAAAGAAATAACATAAATCATGTAATAGTATTTTAAAAATAATAAAGTAATAAATACTACAAAAAATAATCCAATAATAAATTATTAGTAATTAAATTGTAGAAAACAAAAAATTACAAAATAATATTTTAAAATGTATTTTCACTGTCAAAAGTAATACCTGAGCGACTAATGTGATGAAAATGACGTACTTCGGGATCAGATGTTTGTATATTATTCATACCATTTACTTGACTAGACATCCCATTTTGGTTATTGTGGTTTTGGTCCGATTCAGTATCCAAAATGCGTGTTATTTGCGTCGAAAGTCGCGGACGAGTCGGTAATGTTTTGAGTGGTGAGTTAGCGCTACTTTCAGTTGTATTACTTTCTAGAGGTGTCTGAGATCGGGGCCGTCCTGTTGTCTGTAAGTTAGGACTTCTTTTATTATTGAGATCATTGGTTTGTCGATTACTAACATTGTTGACCACATTGTTAACCGCATTGTTGACCACATTGTTAACCGCATTGTTAACCGCATTGTTGACCACATTGTTAAACGCATTGTTTACTGGACTTATTTTATTTGAAGTTCGGACACGTTTTGGTCGCTCAAATCGTTCAACATCTGAGTCCCAACTATCACTTTCTTCATTAAAATTTCGTTTTTGTTTCTCTTTAAGAGCTTTTTCCTGTTCACGACTTAACCTAATGTTGGGTCGCGAAGCTCTCGACTGTGCCGACAGTCTGTTACGTGGCATTGGATTTCTGTCAGCGTAATCACTGTTTGGAGTAATATGTGGTTTAACCGATACATTACGAGGCGTACAATTATTTCCGGCTTTGCTCTGAGATTTTGGTGGTCGACCTCTGGGACGTTTGACGGGAATGGTTTGTTGGCGAGGAACTGATGATTCACTAACGAGAACTGGTGGAGTGTCTAAAACATTGGACTGACCAGAACTGCAACTATTGCGGTGATTAATGCCATTGTTTGTCACTTTCTTTTTGTTTTGAATTTTATTAAACACTTGATTCATATTTAGTCGCGACGAATGACTTATTGAAGATCCTGACGGCAAAGTAGGGTTTAATTGAACGGCTGTCAGAATGGGTGCCTCCAAACCATTTGACTTATTATTTGGTGTAATATTTTTGTGATAATTTGTTTCATTAAATTTTGAAGTGTCAACACTTTGTACACATGGGTTACCATTAGTTAATTGCAAACAATTATCAATCAAGTCTTGTAATTTTGGTATTTGATTGTTCTTTAAATAGATTTCTTCTAACACTTGATCGCTAGGATTGATATTGTGATCAGCTTTGATGTGTGCCTTAAGGAAGTTCTTCAATGGAAACGATTCATTGCACACCTGTTGTCTTCCATTCACTGTTTTAACGGCTTTACATAAAATTGGCAAATAAGAGAAGTGATGGTATAAATGAAGTCTTTGTAGACTTTGATGAAAGTCTTTCAATTTCTCGATCTTATACTCCTTGGGCTTACATTTGTAGCATTTGTATAGTGATGTGTCTTCACCTGTTAATTAAATATATCATAACATTAATTAATATCAGTTTGTTATTGATTTACAATTCATATTTTAATTAACCTATAAATTCATATCGATATAAATATTACTTACACTACACATACATACATACTATTTAAAAAATTAAATGACTAATAAGTTTTCAATAGCATATAAAATCAATTAAGAAAAATGTAATGAATTGAAAATATTGCAAATTTAGACATTCATTGCATATACTATATTTCATTTACATAATAAATACATTTTTAAACATTGTTCAATAAAATATACCAAGTAAAAATCATTACAAACAAAATATTGAATGACCTAGATACAATAATAACTAAAATGACATTTATAATATAAATTTATAGTATATTACCTGTTGTTAATAAGTACAGTACTAAGTAATATAAACATTAATTATTTATTAATATAAAGAGTTACCCCGACAAACACTATTATCATATCATTTATAATATATATATATTAAATATACAGTACATGTACACATTTCAAATAATATATATTTAACTAATAAGTAAATTTAAATAAAATTATTAATTTAAATTAATAAATAGGAATAATTATATTTATATTATTGATAAAATATTTGTTGATAGTTACCAAAATAAATCAAACAACAATAAAATATTTTAACATATAATACAAATAGTATTTTATATAAACAACTTATTTTAATTTAAATAATACATTTATATTTACCAATATTTTTTATTGTATAAATTTATTATTTATAAAAAATCAATTGTGTTTGTTTTAATAAACAAATGATAATACAGTAATATTAAACATCTATGGGATTGTTATACAAAACCATGGAAATCAATTGATATATTTTTTTTAAAGAAAAATTTACTCAAATAATTTACCACAAATAACATACAATAAGTGTGTGTTATTTCCCTTTAATATATTTGTAGATTATTATAAACAGCAATAGATTATAGTATAGAAATTATAACTTAAATAATGACATACAGTAACAAATCTTTATACTATAATTTATAATACATACTCACTATGCAAACCATATAATTAGTAAAAATTAAAAACACATTAAAAATAATCTCATCTTATATGCAGTTTTACTAAATATTTGTTACTAAGTTAAAAATAATCATTTAATACTACAAAATATCAATAATATTAAAATACTTAAGTGCCAAATATTAATATAAATTTAAGGTATAATTTAATATATTAAATATATCATATTAATAGATGCAACTACTATATACAGTAATAATGTAGTATTAATATATTATATCTATTGAGCAGAAATTATTATAATATTGATTATATAATATAATTTATTCAATATTATACTATATTTTTATAATCTTAACTCTTAGAGATCGCAAATAACAATATGATATGCATAACAAACATTCACTACTACTACTAAATAATATTGTAATTTGATTTAATTATTTTAATTATTATTAAATTTTTTATAACTGTATTTTAATAATTAAAGTTATGTTTAAATTAAGTTAATTATTAAATATTTTTAATTGTTATAAATTAAATGTCACTTATTTAATAGTCAATAAAATCATTAAATATATACCGTAATAGAAATTTTTAAAAAATACTGTAGTTTTAATAAAAAATAAAATTAATTTTAAATAATAGATCAATTAAACAGATCTTAATAATCAATTTCTAGATTTTAAAAATGTTTTTCATTTTTTGTCGTAAATTAATTGATAAACCGAAAAAAATATTAACTAAAAATAATTATATTTATAATTATATTAAATATGATATAAAAATCAATTAAATATATTGACAATAATATAATGTGATTGTCATTACCGGAGAAGTTTGACGGTTCCACACAATCGTAATGCAAGAGTTGTTGGCAGAGATGGCATTTGATGACAACTTTGTTCACTTCTATACCTCCGCCACAGACACACTTGTCTTTGCGTTTATGGTTGGGATAGTCGTTGTGAAGACCAAGTTTGAAGTGATGGACAATTCGGTCACAAAGAAGACATCCAATCAGTAATTTCTGTGACAAACATTCGACCGACGATTGGGGCAACTCTTGTGGCTCTTGATTGAGACTATGGTTCACACGACTCACGTATTGACCAAAAGATAGGATCCATTCATCAGTTTTGTTGTCGACATTGCCGTCAAAGTGTTTATCAATGATATGTTTAGTCAAATCGTTTTCATTGACTAACTTCTTAACACAGAAGAGACAAAAATAAACTTTTGGTACCATTTCTTATATCATCACTTTTGACACAATCTTTTGCTTGCAATTTGCAATTTAGCGCTAAAAATGTCAATCAATTGATTGAATTGTAATTTTGATTGAAATGCACACAAAAAACATTGTTTTTAGTTAACATAAACATTGTATGCAATCATTTGATTTACTATACCATAGGATAACACTTTTTAGCGCTAATTTTCAATTGGTTTTCACATTCAGTGATTGAAATACTAATACTAATTATAAAAATATTCTATAAATATATCAAGTTTTTAGTAGTTAGCAAACAGATTATTATTATTAAATGATTATATTTTATTGTGTTATATTTAAAAATATATATTAGTATAATTTATAATCATTAGTTAGTGATATTAGTGAAATTATCATTAATATGTAAAACAATTTATTATTAATATTTTAAAATCAAAGTATTTTGTGTAATCATATGACATCCAGTCTGTAATTGTTTGTCCGCTTAATAATAGACAACATTTGATGTGTAAAACAGTCTTATAATTATTTATACAATTATTTGTCCATTTAATTGTATACCAAATGTGATTATCTTATCATATACAATTGAGCATGCACATTTGAATAAAAAATATATAATTAATTATATACAGTATTAAATACATTTGAATAATTAGGTCATTTATATGTATATATGATATTATATTCACATTATTTTTAAAAAAATAATGATACGTTTAATCAATAATTTTTAAAAAAATAAAATGTATCTATTTCTATCTAATCTATAATTTTTTCAAATTATTTAACAAAATTTATAATATAAACACAATTCATATACAGTATAATAATAGCTTAAAATTAATAAATTATTATTACCTTATTTTTTATCAACAGTTTGTTATAATGTAATGCAAAACCAATTTTTAATTAATGTTTTTATGAATTTCTTGACCAATCATATACAACATCAATAACAAACATATTTATTAGTTAAACTTAAATTAAAACCCATAAATGTGTTTATGTGTAAATGTGTTTGTTTTATTAAATTTATACATTTAATTATCGCAAATAAACATAAGATAGTGTAAGTTTTTCTCTTTATAAATTATGTCAAATTGCATATATTTTTATCAATTTTATTCAAAAAAACAAGTATCAGATTTTTTATTACATAATTTGATAGATACTATAATATTTTTTTGAATCTTCTTTTGTTATTAAATATTGATTTATATAAATATTAGTATTAGTATTTAAATATAATATTATTATGTGTAATGATTTATTTAGAATTATAAATATATAATTTATAATTTTAATATATAATATTATTGTACAGGTACATATATATTGTACAATTATTGTAGTACAGTATAATCCAATTTTTATTAACAATTATTATAAGTAACTTATTGCCTACTTATCTACTGTATAACTTTATTAATATTAAGCTTACATTCATTAATTGCTAATTTATTACTACTGTAATGTGTTTATTTTTTAATTAAAACAATATATTTTTTAAGTATTAATTTTAATAAGGGAATTATGTTAATTTCTCTTTTAATTTCAATTAATTTTTATGTATGTTTGTTAGTGTATACTGTATTTTCAATAAAATTTATAAATTATCAATAAAAGTGCATAAAATATGCAGAATAATACTGTTATAATATCAGTTATTATAGATATTACAAATTTCTACATGGTTAAAGTTTAATTTATAACATTAATTATCATTTTATTAGTAATCATTTAAATAACACTTTTTAATTATTATTTTTGTTATACTAATTTGAATCATACAGTAATACATTTATATACTTTTTAATTATCAGTGGTTTTTGTAATAATATAAAAATAGATTATCTTGATGCTTTTTGTTCCGATCAATTTATTTTATAAGTGTTTTGAGCAAATTTATTGATAATTAACTAATATCTTGTTTTTAATTTATAAAAACACTTAAAGATAACGAAACTAACACTTATATTTCAATTATATTGTATTTTATTTTTGTTGTAATTTACATTAGTTATATTTTTCAAAGTTGTCTCAATAATTAATAAATTTATAAAATTATATTATAATTTTACAAAAAATTACAGTATTTTACTCAAATATTAAAAGCGTCAATTAATTAAATATAATAATATTTAAAGATACAAATATAGTATTGTTTTACAATTTATACAATTTACAAACAGATATTTACGATATACAACATTGTGTACCATATATACAGGCACTTAATGTGCATATAAATTATTTTCAGCAGATTTAATAATAAATTATAATTATTTCAAATACATTTGTATTAATTGACCAATTAATTAGTTTTATCGATTTTGTTTTGTTTAATATTTAAAAATATTTAAACATTTACATTTATATTAATAAAAGTGATTTTTTGCGTATATTTAATATTAAACTACTATATAAAAATCATGATTTCTCATAATTATATATATACAGGTATATTTATTTATCATTATACTATAAATTTTAGTTGAATATCAACATTTGACACAGAAAATATTAAATATATTTATAAAGCAATTTAATTGAAACTATCATATATTAATTGATACAATAAAACTTTTTATTACTCAATTAACATATCAATACTATGTAAATATTATAGCTTTTCCAACATAAACATTAAAAACATAAGACATATGTCCGCAGTTTTTTTTTGAGAAATTTCGAAATTCTGACTTTAGATTCGGTTAGAAATAAAAAATAATGTATAGAGGATTAGCATCAAAAATGACAACATATGCAACATAAACAAAATAGCGGCCAAAATATAAAAACTGTTTAAAATTTTGACATTGAATTTTTATAAAACAAATTATTTAAAATAAAGAATATAAATTAATTAAAAATTTTAAAATCATAATAATAATATGCAATTTATTTTAAATACTGTACTTATCACAACTTAATGTATTTTTAAAAATAAGTATTATTATTATTTAGTATATTTCGAATTTTTAATTATGAAAACATCTACCATAGTTTAATAATATATATACATATATATATATACTAACTTATTAAATATATTAACTTAACTTATTATACTAACAAGTTAATTGACTATTTTGTATATTCAAAATCTAATTAGAAATTATAATTTTAATAATATTTTATATAGTTCTAACTTAAATATATCGGTAAATATATATATATATACTGTATATATATATATGTATGTATCATTATATTAATATTGAATATATCAATATCTATATTTAATCTAAATAATTTACAGTATTTAATTGATAATAGATTCTACTTATAGGTTTGTTAGGCTATTAAACTAATTGTAATTAAAATGTATATAAAATTCATATAAAAAGCTATATTATAGCGAGACGACAATTGAAAATAATTGTAGAATTCATATAAATGACATTTTATAAAACTTTTGTTTATCACAATATTTTGTTTAATACAATCATTTCGATTTAGACTTTAATATTATTTAAATTTTTGTTAGAGAGTCAAGTCATGAATTTTTTTATATTTCAATTATCTATACTTTTGTTAATTTTCGGTCAATTTTTAGCACAAAATGTAATGTTAAATGTGTTGTTATCGAGTAAATTATGAAAACATAAAATTTATTTATAATTTATATTATAGGACAAAGAAGAAGAAACCGAAACTTCTTTTAATAATACATCAAATAATTCATTTTCAGATTCTTCTTCTACAGTCAGTCAACAGACTTCACCATCAACTGCTGGAATCGCTTCGATTACTATCACTAAAGATTCTCAAACGACTACCACTAGACCAACCACTAGACCAACCACTAGACCAACTACTATCACAATTCCAACGGTCACTACTGAATCAACGATAATCACTGAATTTTCGACAACTACTGAATCTTCGACCACTACTGAAACTTCGACCACTACTAAACCTAATGCCACTACTAAATCAACGACAACTACTAAACCAACGACAACTACTAAAACAACGACCACTACTAAACCATTAGTCACTACTGGATCAACACTCACTACCGAATCGACCGTCAGTGAGACCACATCTAGTACTTCAATAAAACCAACGGATAGTCCGCCACAACAGCCGCCAAAAATTGGTGATAATTTCAATCCTCCGAACTATAAATATAAAGTACGAAAGTTATCGTCCGGTGATTATATGACGCCTTCATTCTTCCTATTGATTGGTTTGTTGTTAATCATTATAACTGTTGTATTACACTATTATTTGGACACATCTGGCACTCAATATATCAATACTAGATATAAGGCAACAAAACGAAAGTCAGATTTAACTCAGACTGATATCAAAGCAAAGAGTCCGACTAATAAATACCGGCCTTTAATCAGTTTGTCTACTAAAACATAACTTATTATATGATAGCTTAAATTGTTTCTGTTTTATTAACAATTTTATACATATATTTAATTTATTATGCTTTTTTATAAAAACCAAATTATCGGTATTTAGTTATTTCTAACATTTTAAGAATATTATTTTATATTAGATTATTAAAATTATTATTATTTTAAAACAACTATTTTTTTATTTTTTTAACAATTTTTTTTTTTTTTAGTATTAATTTAAAGTTAATATTTTATTACAACTATTCATATTTTTATATAGTTAATATCATTTTAAATTATTTTTGTTTAATAACTTTAACGGTAAGTAAAATTTTCATATAAATTGAAATAAAAACATAATATCAACTTATATATGTTAAAATAAAAAAGACCTAAAAAATTAGTAAAAATATAACAAATAAAAATATATTTAATAGTAATTTAAACTGCAATTGATATTTTGAAATATGTTTATTGAGTAAATTTTTGTTGATTTATTTTAATAGCAATATTAACGACATTAGATCCAAGAAAATAGTCGGCACTCACTATATTTATACAATTTTTCCATTTATTATAAAACCATTGATTAAACAAAGGATTTACACTATCGGCTCTTTGTCTTAGACCTCGATCTGAATTTAAATGAAGAAGTGTTTCCCAAACAGATGGTGTCATTTGAGCCATAGCTGAGTGCAAGTATTTCGGTGTATGAGAACAGAGCTCTTCATTGAAATAGTCTTGTAATGTCTCAACTGTTTGTTTATTACCCCATCGATGAATCACTTGATCCCATAATAAATGTTTTGTCATAACATTCTTTAAAAGATGTTTGTCTTGATAGCCAATAACTAATCGTTTGTTGTTTTTAATCATTTCAGCAATTGTTTTATTAACTATTAAATATAAATTATGGTTAATATAAAATATAATAATTTCAATTATGATTACTATAATTCTCTGGTATTATATATTTTCCAACAAATTTTATAATTAGATTTATAAGTTTTTGATGTCTTTCAGGGATATTATTTCCCAATTGATCAGTAAATCCATGGAGTTTGTGGACATCAAAAATGACAATTTCTTTGGGAGCGATGTCAAGAAAATCTTTGATTTGTTGTAAAACAAATGCCACGGAATGATAACAACTCCAAAGTCCGTGAACTATCTGTAGATTGTTGTCTTCAATAGTGTCGTCATAACCAATACGGATATCAACATAACGTATGCCATAAACTAACTGATCAAATATGCTTTCGTCCTGTGCGTACATATAAACTGCTTTTGCTAATCAAATAAAGTTTAAATATATTTTTTTTAAAATAAAATTGTAATTAAAATAAATAAATTACTGGGAATATTGTTGAGACCAAACTTATGATAACACCCGGAGTCGTGAGACCCAGGAATCACAATATCATTGAGACGTTTAGAACCAATTATTTGTAAATTATTTTGCATCCAATTTGGATTTGTTTTAAAGCAATTTTGTTTTAATATTTTATTATCTTTAACGTAAACAATATACCAGACATTATCACCACTTTTAACACAATCATTAATAAAATTGTTTTTATTAAAATCATAATTGTGTATTTGTTGATTAGTCCTTTGAGTAATAATAATAATAATAATAATAATTATTATTATTATTATTATAATCATAAATTAACAATAATTAAATTATCCAATAAATTAATAATTAAAAAATATCTAAAAGTACACCTTATATGACCACTTTTCTGACCATTTGTAATGAATTTATATAACGGTTTATAAGTAATGTTAGGTTTACTTGAATAGAGTCCAATCCAAACATTTGTATGACTGATGTCTGCATTTATCCAATTGATAACAAGTCTTCTTTCTGTTTGTAAGTCTGGCTCTGTTTGCCAAAAGTCTTTGCTATCAATTTGTGAGTAAATTGTTAGCCAAACGTCCACATCGTTATCGGCTAATATTATTATCATTTGATAACTATTAAAGTTTTTTTAATTATCAATATTTTAATAAATTTATTTACCTAAAATTATTGCTATTATATTGATTAATATAGCAGTTTTATGTAATAATAAATCATTTTTAGGTTTACTCATTATATTTAAGAAAACTTGTTTAAAATACTAAATTTATTTAAGTTTAACTAAAAATTTCTATCAAACTTTATATTTAAAAACAAATTTAATTGAAACAATAAAAAATAGTAAGAAAATATTTATTAGTAAAAATATCAATATTTTCATTAATAATATTAGTTTTCATTATTAATTAATTATAAAATATAATTATAAACATCATTTATTAAAGTATATTAATTTACATTAAATAGGAAAATTAATTAAATATTATACAATATGTTACTTTTATAAAATTATTTTTTAAATATTATATTAGTCTACTCATTATTTTTAATAGTGATTTATGGCTATTGTTGAAACTTTTTATTATGTAAATACTTAATTTTTAATATAGGCTGATAATTATACAATAAATTATTATTATTTTAATTAGTTTTTTAAAATTCAGAAATACTAAAGTGTTGTTAACTGTTTTCATATTATTTATGAATAATAATATTAAAATCATATAAGAAAATAAAAAAAAACTAAAATTATAAAATATATATTTTCATAACTTAATCGGATTGAAAGCCAGTTATAGTTCAGGGTCTTGTATTAGATGTTGTATTACAATATGACAATAATGTCTCGTAAGTGCATGAATTGGCGCAACACTCTTGTGGGGCTGACCTCACATGTCTGGTAAACCGATGCTTCTCCTGATTAATGAAATTTTCAAATAATTTTTCGGTTATATAAAGCATGTCTTCTGTAGGGATCAGTTCTGTTCAATTAAATAAAATTATTCAATTAATTAATATTTTTAACAAAAATATAATAAATAAAATACCATTTATTTGGTTTGTATTAAGGGGTATAATCTTTGATCGTTTGTTGTTATAGCCATAGGTAGGCATACAGGCGGCAGTCATGGCTTCAGTCAATGCCTGACCACATAATCTCAATGTATTGTGTCTTTCCATCCTTAATGTGCCGAACACTCTATAATAAGTGCTGTTTTGGTTGACATCACTTCGAGTCTGTATTGTCTTACAAATACAAATGGATACCAATGCTAATGATATGATTGTCCCAATGCTCATATAGTTCATCATATTATACTTTTTTAAATCTTAATAATTAAGTAAAATATTAATCGAAAATATTTTTAATCAAAATTAGTTATACTTACATCTTAAACTATTTTAATGGGAAAATTGCTTATTGAAAAATAATAATCAAAAAAGTTTTATTGAATGGCAAACTAAACAAATAAACTTTAAGAGAAAAGTATTATTTGCATAAAACTTATGAATAAAATCATAGCCTTTATATAGTATTTTTAGGATTCAATTAACTCAAGAATCTGAGCATATATTTATCGGTTTTTGAGTTAATAATAATACAATAATATCCATATTATTAATATATAATTTTAATTACTTATAGTTGAGTATATTATATGATCCATACATTGGGTACTTTACTTCCTAATTATAGCTGTGTGTGACAACCTTTATGATGTGTGTAGGCATAAGATTACAGACATATACACAAATACAGATCAATTTTTTAAATATATTTATCTAACTTTTAGACAAAACATTAATTATAATAAAAAATAGTAAAATAATTTGCATTTTTATTTAATATTATATTTATTTAACAGAAATACAAAAAAGAGTTTTTGATTGGCTTTAATTAATTATATCTTTTAAATTACATTTTCAAATATAAAATATTATACATCAATTGAAAGCTTATTTAGTCAACATTACTATAATAAAAAATAATTTATTTAAAAATACTTTATAATTTTTAGAACAAATTTGTTTATTTTTTTGTAACTTTGGTCAATATGAGCTATGTTAAACAATAATTAAAAACAATTGTGTCCATAATTATTATTATAAAAAAATACCAACTATAAACATTTTATGAAAATTAGTTATAAATTTATTAATTGTATTACTATTTTTATAAATATTATATGTCCAGAGTATGGTCAGAAAGACCCGATACTTTTTGACGTTTAAAAAAATCACGAATTAAAATGTTATAAATACGGGATTTTTTTGGGGTTATGATTAACATATAATTTTCATGAAATATTATTACAATTAATAAATATATAACTTGTTATTATTTGGTATTTTTTCTAATAATAATTATGGAAACACAATTGTTTTTAATTACTGTTTAACATAGTTTATATTGAACGAAGCAAAAAATAAATAAACAAATTGTTCTAAAAATTCTAAAGTATTTTTAAAAGAAATTATTTCTTATAATAATAATGTTGACTAAATAAGCTTTCAATTGATGTATAATACTTTATATTTGAAAATGTAATTTAAAAGATATAATTAATTAAATCCGGCCGAAAACTCTCTTTGTATGTCTTTCTATAAATGTGATCAAAATACTTATTGTTAACTAACTGTCAATAAAAACTTGCAATTGAATATAATTGTAAATAACTGTAACCATTATTTTTAAAATTTCATTTGTAAAGGACCCTAACATAGATGAGTTATACCTAAATAAATACAATTTTATTTTTTAAAATAACTTTTTTCCCATTACTTTATAAAATAATTTTTTTAGAGTATTTCTAATTTATCGTGTATTATAAGTGATATAAATTTAGCAAAATCGGTGACTATAAAATGATCTATGTTAGGGTCATTTACAAAAATATAATTTATTTTAAATGTTTTTAGCATTATTTATTGTCAAATATATCATTATATAATTTTGTTTTATTTGTGATTATACTATAAATTTGTAATATTTAATTAATTTATAATCACAAGTAAGACACAGCTCTTATAATATTGTATAACAAGAAAATGATACATTTGATACTAAAAAATATTAAAAACAGTCTGTAATATAATTATTTGCAATTTTATAAACAATTGTACTATTAATAAATATTCAATTAATTAATTATATAAATATAACTAATTCAATATAATGTATAAAATTTAATTTATTATAAAAGTTTCAGATTAACATATTTTTAGACAAATCCGGGAGTTAAGTAATTTTATACCATTTTAGTAGAAAATAATTGTCAAAATAAATACTTCTTTGTTATGATTGACCAACAAATATAGTTATTTCGGTAATTATTAGATGAATTTATAACTATACAATATAATTTTTAGGGTTTTACTAACTAAAACTTATTTTGGAGATACTTTAAATAATTATTTAAAAAGTTAGTTTATAATTAATAAACAATATATATATATATATATATATATATTTAATAATTCAGTATTAATTTTATGTGATTTTGTAAAATTAAGTCATAGTTGTTAACTTCATAGTTTTTTAATTATTTGCTTAGTGTTAACTTATGTTTATTTTGCATTAATTTCTATTTTTCATATTAATATTGAGGAAATTTAGCTTTAATTGTCAGTTATGTGATTTTTCACTAATTATCTAAAATTAGAAAAATTAGATATAACAATTTTAATAATTTAACAATTACTTTAAATAATAATCGAGAATTCCCCAAATTTGTATTGTTTAGTTATAACTTTATATATAGTTACAACTTATATAAGAGCATAATGTAATTTATTTTAGTTTAATACTGTTTTTATATTTTGATATATTTGTTAATTTCAATAACGTTTGATATGACATTTGAAATACAATTCTGAGATTAATTAAGGCTTTAATGGTATTAAATACAGTATTAATTGAGGAGATTGTCCGAACCAGGTGTTAATGCTTTCTATAATTAGTATATTATTAATATTTTTAAATATATTATTTACAATAAAAATAAATCAAATATAAATTTTAATAAAGTTAGTTTATTTTGAACATAATATTCTTATGTATATAAAAAACATATAATACGAATGTGTGTAAATTAATTCAAATAATTTGATTGAAAATGTATCAAAATTTTGCAAATTTATTATTCGTGTAGACGATTAAGTTTTTGGTTATGAAAACAACTAATAATAATAATAATAATAATCCCATTAACTACATGTGTGTCCATAATCCCGGTTCACTACAAGAATACAACCAATTCATTGGCTAACCATTTGTGTAGACAAAAACCTTTGATAATGACGTTAACAAATTGAGAAAATGTTCATAAAAATCAATTGTATGTGTAATTGATATTAATAATGAAAAATATTTGTTAATTTTTATTTGCATATTAAATTAATATTTAAGTAAACAGTATAGGCTATTCAGTAAACTTATAGTGTAGTCTAAAGTATATGTTTATAATGAAATTAGTCATAACATGTTTTAGTAACATAAATTAGTAACTAATGTTTAATTTATATATTAATATAACTTATATAATATCTGTAATTTTAAAAATAAATAAATAATTATGTAATAAAGTAGTTATGTACAGAAGATACTGTATAGTATAATATACTATATTAATTATTATATTGGTATTATTTTAAACTAAATAATTACTTATTATTAATTTACATTATAATAATATTGTTCATTTAATAATTTAAAAAAAATAATTTGTTAAAATTCAAAAAACATTTGCACATTCTCTTAAACTTCATTTTCACTATCCGGCGGATAATTTTTCATTTGATGGGGTAGTTGTGGTTTGGGATTTAGTAGATAATGTCATAATAGGAACGCCTAATTCAGGTATTTCTGGTATCTTTCCGTTGCAATATTTCGGTGGTTTTCGCGATACAAAATATGGACGAATTCCAGTGGCAGTGATACGCCTAATGCCGGGATCTGCCGGATGGCAGATCTCATAACAACTTTTTATGGAAACAAATCGATTGGCATTTCCACCGGAACCCGACCACGAAAATGGTAGACATTGTTGTAAAATGGGATTATAATAAATACGTATAATATCAAGATTCCCGCATCCCGTATCGGGAACTAATTCACACATTTGTTGAATTGTCAAACTCACAGTACATACTATCAATTTAATTCATAATTTAATTAACTGTTATATATTTTATATAATTTTTTAAATACTTACTATTTAGTAAAATTGTAAATAAAAGAACAGACATATTATCCATTTTGCAGACAATAATTAAATATAAAATCTAATTAATTTTGAATTATATATTGTAAGAAACAGATGGCATTTTACTATTTTTATATTATCAATCAATTTATCATAATTTAACAATTAAATCTATATATTATTTTATATTTTTATATTATAATATTAATTTAATTATTTTATAATATTTTATTTAAACAAAACAAAACATACTAACAATAATTGATTAAACAGATTTTGAGATTATATATAAAAATATATACTGTATATACAATAAATAATTAGATTCATTTATAATTATACTTTAACATCACTGAGAAATTTTTTATCGGTGAATGTTAATAAAAAAAATTAATTAGTTAATTGACTAAAAATACCGGTCTATTTATCAAATAAAAATATATATGAGTACAAACTAGAGTACGGTAATTATAAAAAATAAAACTACCGGTACAACAATTATAATTTTAACCTAATTTTATTACCGATAATACAATTTTGACTTATTTTAAATTACGTTAAAATTAAATAAATGACTAAAATTCAGAAAAAATAATTCCTTGAATAATATTAAACCAATTTTAGACAAATTCATTCAATTATACCGTAAAATAAAATGAGATAAAAAAAGGTATTACCGATAATAATAATGAATAACTTTTTTTTATAGTTATTGTTTTATTTTTCGGTTATAATTATAAATACGAGACAATTGGTAACAATTAGTTATCGCCACAAATACGTTGACCGAGAAAAGTGCCCAATTCTTAGGCGTTATCACCAGTGAATACCGCGACCATATCAGACCTGTGGCCGCCAGTGCCGCTACATTGGCAACAATACTTGGGTTATAATTATTGTTATATAAATTGTTGTAATTATTAAAATATATTACATGTCTGAGTGGCCGACAATTTATCGACGGGTCGTTGAATGTCTGAAATGCTGGCAATGACGAGACCCTACAATACAAACAATACATTCAATCATCACATTTGAAGGTCAATCAAAGTATCGGATCAAATCATATGCTGACAAATCTAATCCAGAATAACATAGGCCCTGACCTAACCTAACCCGACCTCTGACCCGACTATTTCATAATCTCATTTAAATTGCCATTTCATAAGACAACAGATCGATGGCCACTAAATACAAACCCATTTCATGGCCGGCGCCCAGAAAAAGATAGTTTTAGGTCCGGCCGGATGTTCCCAAAGTGGTCGCATTGCCGTCGGGACAAAGCGGTCGCAAGCCGTCACCAAACTTCGGTATATGACTGACATTATTGTCACCAAACAGTTGGTCTCTAAGTAAATGTTAAATCAAAACAATAACCAAATGATTATATGATTTGATAATATAGTCAATACAGTGACACTTAATAAGTGTTAAACAATATGTTATTTATTTATTTCTAACATATTTGACAACATTTATAGTTTTTTATAGTTTTTTATATTACATACAAATTGTCTCAAATTATCCATTAATTAGATTTCATTACAAATCAATTGATTTTGCAATGAATTTGTATCAACACTATAGTGAGCTTTAATTGTATATAAATTTTGGTTCAATTTTTACCACAAAACTCATCAAAAACTTTGTACATAAATAACGTCACGTAAATAATTGTAAGTTTGTATTAATACTCAAATTTTACAAATATTTAAAAAGACTATTTTTTTAGCTAATATTTGTATCCTTTTATGATTAGAAATATATATTGAAATATGAATGCAATGAAACAATGAAAATGTAACAATACTTTACTTAAAATGATATACTATTTTGTGGACAAATATAGAGTCAAGTATTGGATGACATGTTTGTGTCAAACAGTGTCCACACGTTTAGCACACAATTGAACGCAATTTTTTTGCCGTCAATTCATTGCATTAATTGTTAACTAATTTGACATTTAATTAATTCATCGTTTCGTCTGAATTATGCCGAAGAATAAGGGTATCAATTGTAGTGATAATGACTTGATTTATACTAACGATTATCTTATTGTTTGACAGGAAAGGGAGGAAAGAATCGAAGGCGCGGTAAGAATGAGAACGAAACGGAAAAGAGAGAACTGGTCTTCAAAGAGGACGGACAGGGTTTGTATTACCACTGATGGACATGAATTGTCTCATCATTTTAGTTGTTTATAGACTTGAGTTTAAGTTAAGATTATTGTTTTGTTGTCATATATTCTCTTATTTGACTCAATACTATCGATTAATTAAGTCTTGGATGTTTGTAACCGCAGAGTACGCACAAGTGATCAAAATGTTAGGCAACGGCAGACTGGAAGCCCTCTGTTTTGATGGTATTAAACGTTTGTGTCATATCAGAGGCAAACTTAGGAAAAAGGTTTGTATTTTATTTGACAATTAGTTGGCATATAATGATGAATATGTGGACAAACATATCAATAGATTTATTAAATGTTTTTATTTGTTAACAGGTTTGGATCAATCAGGGAGACATAATTCTTGTGGGTCTTCGTGATTATCAGGACGCCAAAGCTGATGTCATATTGAAGTATAATCCCGATGAGGCCCGCAATCTTAAGTCATACGGAGAATTGCCCGAAACGGCCAAAATCAACGATACGGTCACTTTCGGTGAAGAAGAAGAAGATGACGTCGACATTGATTTTGTCGAAGGATCGGGAGATGAAGAGATAGACGATGTAAGTAATTGTGTGATAAAATTATTTAATTATCAGATATTGATTGAGTATTGTTTATATTTAATAGATATAATTGACATCAATTTTATATGCGATTAATAAATAAAACAATTGACTCATTCATACAATAATACAATATTGGTTTACTACAGCTTTTTTGGATGAAATTTTCGATTTTTTATAATCAAATTAATTGAATATTTAATATACTGTTATATAACATTTGTTTTATTTTATTGCATAATTTAATTTATGATTATTTAATTGAGTTTATTAAATATAATTATCGATATCTCAAATTGCTGAATACACGCTGAATACCATATTATTATAATATTTATAATTTGAGATTTTTTTGGATTGGATTATAATTACCAGCTATTATAAAGTTCTGTAATGTTTATTGTATTAATTTGTAATATTTAATTTAGTAATTGTTGCTATTTTTATAGTTTGATTACCGGTAAATTTACAGAACTTTTTAAAAAAAATATATTTAGGATTTTTAATCAATTAATAATAATATTAGTTTATTTTCTATTTATAATATAATACGAATTTTTATTTCATATCGTATTTCTATATTTTCTTTTTTAAAAACTATTTATTTAAATTGTGTTATTTTTGGTAAAAAATAATTTGTTAACATTAACTTGTAAGTAATATGTTAATCAATACTTCATTGAAACTCATATCTTATTATTTAATTAATAAAATTTTTAAAATGTTTAAAAAATGTCTGCAACTGATCCACAACTGACTGACTGTTTGATGACATTGTTATAGTAAATACAATTTGTGAAATATTTACGATAAGTTAGCAATACTTATTACCGGTAGATTTTTACTATATTTATAAATTAAAACATTTGCATAATATTTATTTAAAATGATAAATTTAGTTTACTGATAGTTTATTTTATTTTAATTAAATTAACCATAATTAATATTTATTAAATTTAGAAGTATTAATAATAATAAATGTATTTATAAACAGTTATGCTATAAATGATGTTAATTAATGACCGTTTGTGTCCCATAAACCATACCGTAATAATCGTCTCAATGGTGAGACCCGACCTTCCGGTGTTTGTCTTTTTTCTTTGACTCTATCGGTCCTAACTTTGAGATCTTTCTGATTAACGGTTGATTCATATTTTATTTGATTAATACATTTGTTTTCTTCGTTTTTAACATTTAATTCATACTTAACCCGCAATCTCTCCAATAATGTTATACCTCTATAGATATCGCTTATAGTTTTTGATGGAATTTCTATCCGCGACTTATCATCAGTTTGTTGTTTCAGACGAATCCATTGATGGTGTTTAATGTCTCGAATAGATATCCGACTTTTAAAATCTTTTTGAAAAATATCTTCAAATAAGTGTCGCAATGGTTTGTCTTCAGTGATAATAAATGGATATTTGGGTAATATTTCTGATATTGGCGTTTCAGGAAGGGTTCCGGTAATCATTTTAAACAATAAAACACCCGCAGACCAGATGTCAGCTTTGGAACCACTATTTTAAATAATAAAAACAAATTTTGTTTAATTACATGTTTTTTAATATACAGTAAAAGCTATAATATTATACAATACCTATAAAGAACTTGTGTGTCGACCTCAGGAGCCATAAAATCAAGTGTTCCCTCATATCCTTTAATCATATCATTGGGAGCGAACAGATCGGTTAAATAACTGACTCCAAAGTCGGCAATTTTTATGATATGTGAATTATCAACCATAAGGTTATCATCTTTGATATCGCGATGATATACACCTCTACTATGCAGATACTTAAGCCCATCAATGAGTTGACAAAAGTAGTGATGACACTGCCATTTGGGAAGTCCATTGGGAAATGCCGACTGTATTATATCACTGAGAGGTCCCACACAATACTCCATAAATATATAGATTTTTTTATTTGTTTCCAAAACATCATAGAATTTAATGATATTTTTGTGATTCAATTTATAGACTAATTTGATCTCATTGTTGATATTATCATAGATATTGTGTTTATATTTTTTAAGATAAGACATGCGATCGCGTTTGAAGATTTTTGCCGCACATCTCTTGATTGTTAGTTTGTGGACAAACTCGCGAACCTTAGCGAAGGTTCCTTCGCCTAAAACTTCTCCTTTGATGTAATCATCGTATTCTTTATACTTAACTGTCTTCACGTCTGTATTCATGATTATAATATCTGTCATTTCATCTATTATTTTATCACTGTTTTTATTTTTCAGATCATTAACTGATATCTTATTTGCATTTATTTGAATTTGTCTATCATTAGTAATATCTTCATTATTATTATTACTTTTATTATTATCATCATCTGTATTGTTATTATCATTTAATAAACTATTATTGTCTGTCATTTTATTGTTCAAAATTTTGGTTTACAATGAATTTATAAATTGTTCAAATATTATCAATAATATATTTTATATAATAATACTGTATAAACAAATTAACTCAAACAATTGAAAATGAATGTATCATACATTAACTTATGCCATAAAATAAATGATTAAAACTTTATGAAAATGATTTCACGAGAATATTTAAATTTTGATATAAATATATAACTATAAATTAATAAATTGTATTAACTATAATAACTTAACAAACATATTAATAGTACAAATATTAAAATCTCAAAATTCTCAGCAAATTATAAACACTTTTAAAGCAATCATTTAAATTAGATTTAAAATTGATTAGAAAATATCGAAACATTTGTAAGACACACATAAATCAGAAATGCCATCAAAATTGAATGTTTTATTGTTTTCATCGATTGCCTCAACAATTGCCATCACTTTAGTAGTGTTTGGTGTTCAAGGCATCAGACAGTTGATGACAACCGGTGAATGTCGTGAAGTCTGTACATATGTTCGCATACTTTTTGGTGCCGAAGGTCTCAGTCACGAACTTTTAGTAGTTCTCATATTCCTAGTATCGGTGGTTCATGTGATCGGTGCGGTGGCCGCTATCTACACTTCATATATCGGTCTAATGGTGTTTGTGTCGGCATATATACTCAGATTTCTATTACTGGCCATAACGGTAGTCGTCAAAGGTGTGTCCAAAGGTTCAACCCATATGAGCGTTGCTGAGTGGCGCCAATTGGTTCTTATGATTGATCCAAATCAATCAAAGCTAGCGAACGACTTGCGAGTGTTGTCCACAATCGTTCAGTTGATACTCTTGTGTTGGGCAACAGCATTGATGCTAGAGTTCCGAATCTGGGCTCACCGTCGGATCAAACAATACAGCCTTAATCTGATTCTCAGTTCGTGGTTCTTGGAAACCAACAAAAATAGACTTTATTAGTCAATAACTAACTATTAGTCTATGAAGTTGTCTGTAAAGTGCAAAAATAAAAAAATATTTTATCATCATATACTGTATTAGTTTGATATAAAATCATTTAGTTTGAATATAATTAATCATTTATATTAAGATTAAATGTAAAAATTGTAGACAATATAATATGATAACACTTTAGCTATACTGTAGATATCAGTACAGAATTTTATTGTATTCTATTGTTAAACTATTATACAGTAGTTATATAATACAGTAGTATTTGTTAGTTTAATAATTCAAAATTTTGTATATATTTTATTTAATTAATAAAATAATGTTATATTAATTATTCAGATAAATCAAATAATATATAAAACATATTTATATTTAAAGTCTTTTTAAAATTAATGTGATTTAAATAAATGAAAATTTATCAATTTATATGCCAATCGATATAATTGATATAAATTATTTTTTTTTATAGTTGTCAACATTGTTTAATTGATAAATTATAGATAAGTTTAAAATATTGCTAAACAAATCTTTAATTATTTCAAAAATGTCTTTTCATTGTATAAGAAATTTATTAAATCGATGAATCATTTTTACTACAAATACAATATACTGTACAGTACTATGATATAAATCATTGGAAACATGTCTTTATCGCAAAAATTTAAGTTTTAGTAGTTATGTATTTTCAAAGTCTTATCATTAAAAACAATACTAAACTTTTATTTCTATACATAATAGATACAGTATTATTAGTACTACAATTGTTATTAAAACTGAGAAAAATATTTTATTAATAATAGTATAAATATGTTTATTAATAGTTTTTATAATTAATTTATGTTTTAATTTTATACAATTTTAAGAAATATTTTATACAAAATTAATGGCTATTTATATGAATGAAACTTTTATCAAAAATTATGTAATCGATGAACAATTAAATCGATGTCCAGCTCTGAGAATCATTTTTTCATTGTTAACACTAATTATTGGCGTTTATATAGTCTATCGATTACTTTATCATTTTTGCCAATTATGGACACAAAGAAAGAGATCATTAATAATTACTGCACTATTTGTCGCCTTTATTATCAATATTTTGTTACATACCATCCATTATTCAGGTAATTATAACAAAAATAATTTAAGCAATAATTTATATACACTATTAAATTTATTTAATTATATTAAAATTATATACCTGTACAATATCTAATGTACCCTACAATGTTATAATGTATAATATTAATATATGTGCTTTTTTGATGTAAGAGTAAATAGTATATTAGCAAAAACATCAACAATTAATAATATGATATTATTATCATAAAGTTATATATGATATAAAAATTTATCACAATATTAAATACATGATATGATAATAATAAAGTCGTTTGATAACATATGTATAAATTTATTTTTTATATTATAAATATATTATTGCATTCTAATAGATGCTCCCATGTGCCTTATCCAGGTGGCATTAGTGTAGTCAAAAATAAATCAGAATGTTGTATATGAATGGCTAATGCAGTATAATATTTAGTACGTACTAAACATTTTAGTACGTACTGAAATGTCTCTTAAAATAGAGTATAATTTAGTACCTACTAAAATATTTAGTACGTACTGAAATGTTTAGTACGTACTAAAATGTATGGTACATTATTTAAATACATAACTATACTGTTAGTTAGTTAGAAAAATACGGTATCTATATTACAATAGAATCAAATATGATTTTAATTGATAGTTAATAAACTAATTATTATATAACTTAAAGTACTCAAATAAAATAATTAAATGATATATTAATCGTATTTTATTGTTGTATTTTTGTTTAACAATGAAATTAAATTTAAACAAAAAATTTCATATTAATTAATTAAATGTAATATTATATAATTAAATGAATTAATTTTTCTTAACACTTTTTAATTTTAATACATAAATTTTAATATTTAATTTTATCGGATTTATCTACTTATTAGTTATATTTTCTCTAAGCGATTTCAAATCAATCAAATTTATAGTTAGTTTAAATATTATCGTTAAATAACTCGTCGTCTAATGCCATTTCTTTTGATAAAATGTTGAAATCATTGTCGAATCATTTGTTTTTTGGTCAGCATTTTCTTTGGCAATATGATCAGAAAAAATGTCTCCGAAAAATCACTTGAAAATTGTGTTGTTTTCTTATTAGTTTCGTTAGTTGTCAAAACTTTAGTGTCTGTTTGATTGGTATTTGGTTTGCCATAAATTCCTAAATCTGAGAGATTAATATCTGAAAACAATAGACGACATTGATAGTAAATTTAAAGGCAAGTAATTCTTAGAACTTGAGATCAGTTGATATGACTTAAATGATGTATTAACTGATTTTGTATTAAATCCTATATCCGATAAATCAAAATCAACAAAAATGTTTACAATTTTTTTTGTATTGGATATCAAATCAGTTTTTGGTTTCTGTTTCAGTAGAGTTTAATTTTAGAGCACTGACTTTGATAATTATCATCACTTTTATCTATCATTTTAGAAATTAAATTAAAACCAATATATTATATTTCTATTATAAATTATTTACTTTTATGGCATTTCAATTATAATTACATGACTCACATTACTCATAAGCACAGTATAATTGTAATAGAGTATATATAAATAAACTATTACTTTAATTTTAGTATTTTTTTATCTTAAATTTAGTTAAAAAACAATTATCTTAATATACAAATTATATAATATTTAAATATTTTTTCATTGATATACGTTAGTTAAAATTTAATACTAATATACTTTTTATTTTGTTACAGTTTTTTAATTTAATAAAAAATAAAATTTATAATTTTTCAAATAAATAAATAAAATTTTATGTTCATATATGTGTTACAAGTTGTATTATAATTAAAATCATTAAAATTTACAAATATATATAAAATAATGTGTAAAAAAATATTTATGAATTTTTATGCAATAAAATAAATATCATAAAATACATTTTTAAAACAATACTATATTAATATTTGTATCTTAAATAAACATTATTTTTTACAATTTTTTATAAAAATAAACAATATGCATTACTCAGAAATTTATATGGTAAAATAATTATAATATATTTTAATCTGTATCTTATATTTGTTACTTTTTGTATAAATAGGATTATTAAATGAATTATTTTTGCATCAAAATAAAAAAATTATTATTAAAATAAAATAAATATTTTAGTTAATATTTATTTTGTTAACTTTATGTTTGCAATAAATAATTGTTATGTATTGATTATAATTTTTTAAATGTTTTTGTTTTGTTTAGATAAATGTTTTGATTATAATTCATTATAAATAATAATGTGTGTATTTATAAGTTTATAATATTTACTTTATAATAGTTTATTTTATGACAATTTTTTTATTAAAACTTAATTAAAACATTTCAATGTATATTTAAATATTATTATATATATTAGTTAATGATTATGTATTGATTTGTATATTTGAATATTTTATTAACAATAATAAATTAATTAATTTTTATATTCATTTAAATATTTAATTATTAATTAATCAAAAATTATTTGAAATCTTTAAAACATTTTATAAACTTTAAATTAAAATTTTTGTAATTCACACATATATATATAAATAAATATTTATATCTATTTAAATTTTATAATTTTTCTTGTGTTAAATGCTTTTTAAGTTGATTATGATTTATTATTTCTATAACTAGCTATTTATGTTGTATAGATTTAAATGTAGAGAATTATTTCATTACATATATGATTTTTTTATAAAAAATAATTCTACAAATATTTTTTAAATAAAGTTTAATTAAATAAATTATAAAAATGAACACAAAATATCTAATATCAATTAAACTTTATTGTACACTAAATGCATATGTATTAAATTATTTTTATGATTAATAGTTTATTTTAATGCTTTTCCTTTTATATTTTAGTTTTTAAATAAAATTTGCCTATTATTAGATTATAATATATGTGAAACAAATACAATAAAAGTGTTGATCAATAATCATTATTAATGCAATGCCATATCTACTATATTTTAATACGGCTACTTTTTTAAATAAAAATTGACCCTATAATAAAAAGTAACATTAAATTGAATAATTAAATACATAAACATTTTTATGCATTAAATTTAGTTATGATTCATTAAAATTTATATCATACAATATCAATGAGAAATAACATAAATTTAAATAAATATTAAATTATAAATATATAAATTAATTATTTACTAAATTCAGGTTTTATATTAAATAATTATTTTAAATTTTTTACAATATTAAAAACAATTTCAATAAAATTACTAATATTATTTAATGCTAAAAATTAACTAAATAAAATTAAAAATTATAACTAATTATTATTATAATACTAAAAATGGTCTAAAGGAAAAAATTATATATAATTAAACATGTATAACACAACTTTAATCAATGCTAACAAAAATACAAAATTTAAATACAAAACAGACCTTATAATTCATGTATATTTATTGATAGTGTTATATAATATTATTTAAACATTCAATAAAATGAATATAATTAAATTACTTATTTAGTTTAACAATAAATGTTATAACATTTTTAGGATTACTATATTTTTATTATACAATCAAAATTATTTATCTGTTCAATAAATATTATTATACCAAATAATTTGATTTTTTAATAAAAATAACAAACAAAATAATATACAAATTAGATATATAAATTGTATATTATAATATTACTTTAACTAACATTGACTATATTATATCAATGTAAATTTTTTTAATAATTAATTCTGTTTCAACTTATATAAAATACATATTTAACTTTATTTTAAACATATATGATAAATTAATACTGAAAACTGTAATGAATACTTAAATTATTGTTTAATTTAAATTATATAACTAAAAATAATTTGTTTCAAAATACTAGAAATTAGTTACTTTTTTAATCAAAACAGAATTAAAAGTTAAAAGTTAAAATATATATTGTATTAAATTGTTTATAAAATAAAATTACAAATGTAAAAACTATAATACAATTCATATAAATCTAAATAATTATAAAAACTATTTTTAAATAATATATCAAATTTATAACCTTTAAACAAAAAAAATAAGTGAAAATACATATAAATAAACAAACTAATTTTCTAATTTATATATAAATCATTTTTAATTGTTTTATTTTTTAATTTTATTTAGATTGAGTATAGATCGTTTTTTAAAAATTATAATAAAAATATGATTTGTATTTTTATGATATAATATTATTTTATGATATTAATAAATTATTGTATTACATATATAATTTTTTCTAAACATTAAATGTCAGTTATGTGGATTTATTTTTATGTATACCAATTTTTTAATAAAATAACTAACTATAAATAAATATATAAATAAATTTAATAAGTATGTATGAATATATAAAAATAAACTACACTATATTAATATAATATTTCATATCAATTAAACTTTATTATTCACTCAACTAAATGCATATATATTTACTAATTTTTATGAGTCATAGCTTATTTTAATGATTTTCTTTATTCAATTATTTGATTATAATATATGTGTTACAAATACAATTTAAATAATGTAGACTAATTATTATAAATACAAAGCAATATCTACTATTTTTTAATCAAAATTGACCCTATAATGAAAATGTAACATTTAAATGAATAATTAATTATATAAAACATTTGGTATGCATTAAAGTTAGTTATGATATATTAAAATTTATATCATACAATATAGAATATAAGATTACTGAAATTTTTTTATTTACTAAATACAAATCTAATATTAAAAATTTATTTACAATTAAATTAATTAAATTTGTTATACTAACAAAGTAGAATTATAGTTTATATAATTAACTAATATTATTTCTTTTATTTTAACGAGTTTTTTAGTTATTTTTTAAGTATAATTTATTTTTTTATTGTAAAAAGGTTTAATAATTAACTAATTATAATAAAACATTATATCTATCTAATTATTATATATGTATATTAAAATTATTTAATTACTACTTTTTATTCATTTAGTTTTGAAAACAATATAATAGATTAAATTAATATTTTAAATTCAAAAATCTGCTTTCAAAAGAGAAACTAATCTAAACTTTAATCGATGCAATCAAAAAATACAAAATACTACAAAAAAAATTAGATTTAAAACTGACCCTATAATTCATGTATATTGTTAATAGAGAGTTATAAAATATTATTTAGAAATTCAATATAATGAATATAACAAAATTACTATTGTAGATTATTTTGATTAACAATAAATGTTGTTATAAAATTTTTAGGATGATTTTATTTTTATTATACAATCATTCTCAGTATTTTCAAATGGTTTTTAAATAGAATTATTAACTTTTTTTTATTTTATTTTGCCATTTATTAGTATTATTGTTTTAAATGTTTTTATTTTATTTTTATTTATTTTATTTATATTAATATACAATTTAAATCAAACTATTGAGTATTAATATGAAAACTATGTCCAAAATGTAATATATATAAAGTATAAAAATTCTAAAACATTTTACTGCATAAATGTATTAAAAATTTGCTCAACTGAACCCTATATGAAAACTTAGTTGTTTTTTATGACTCATTATTTTATTATAGCATTAATTCAATTAAAGTTTTTTCAAATAATAATTTATAACAAAATAGAAATAAAAATTATTTTTGTAACTTTAAAAAATACATAATTAAATTCATAAATCAAAACATATAGTCAAATAAATTTGTATACCAAAAATATAAATTACATTTTAGATATAATTTTTTAAATGTTAAAAATTATTCATTACATAAAATATTTCAGTTTTCAAATATTAAATTAAAAGAAATGATTATTTTTTTTGTATTATTTAAAATTTAAATAGATTTTAAAATTTATAATCAAGTACTTAGGAAATTATTTTATATATTATTCATTTTGATACTAGTATTATAAATGATAAAAAATAATTAGCATTATTTAATTGTCTATTTATTTTACTAAAGTAATATACATATTTTATTATTGATTAAATTGAAAACAATGTTATCAATTATATAAAACATTTTATAGAAATGTATATCTAACTTTTATAATATCAAAAAATGAGTAATAACAAGTAAACATTAATTAAACATTATATATTTAATTATACAATATAATTATTATACAAAATTTGTTAAGCATTTATTTGTTAACAAAACAAATRAAATAAAAACTTTTAGAAAAAATTAATCAATTACATTAGATATTATATTAATAATGTTATAAATTTTTAAAATAATAAATATTATTTAATATTTATAAATATTATACATTTAATTATTATATATAATTAGCAGAAATAAGATACAAATGATAATAAAAATTATGTTTAATTTAATTAAATCATAAAATATATCTATTTAAATATGTAAATATTAATTTGTTATTCCTTTAAAACGTATTTTTGTAAGTGTAAAATATTTAATAAATTAATTTATTTAATTTATAAATCTAACTATATATTTCTACTGTCTTTTTATATTTAAATTGGTTAAAATTATTATTTTGTTTAATAGCAAATTTTAGTGCAATTAACAACAAAACTACTAGTAATTATATTATAAATAACACATTTTATTTATTTCTTTAAATAAAATATACATAGTATTTTTAATTAAGTTAAAAATTAACAGAAACTGTAACAAAATAAAGTTTATTACATATTATATTTAAGTATATCAATGTTATATACTAAATATGACAAATTTAAATTAAGAATTAAATAAAAATAATTATGAATATAAAATTTGACATTTAAAATTTTATTTAGTTATATTATTTTTGAATCGTCTTATATGGTATAATTAATATTTAGTTAAATCTTATAAAAAAAAATTTACATATTAAATTAAAATTTTTTTTAAATAAAAGTTTAATTATAAACGATTAATAATTATTAAATTATAATATATTTTATTATTTTAGTCTAATACAAGTAGAATAATTAAAATTAAATTATTATCAATTATAATTATATTAGAAAGTATTATATAAACTTTTTTCTAACTAACTAACAGCATAGTTATGTATTTTTAAAAAGTACCATACATTTTAGTACGTACTGAATGTTTTAGTTCGTACTAAATATTGCAATCCATTGCTCTCCACAACATATATATACATACTGTACTAATAGACTATCTATACTATATATATACTGTACTGTATATGCATTGCTTATGTAGCATACATTTTAGTATACAATTTGTTTTTAATATTATCGGCCGAAATTAATTATAACAGACATAATTTGCAAACTATTAATGTCAACAATTAATATGACTCTTGAATTTAATAATTTCTTTTTAATGCAATTATTTGATAACATAATAAAATTCTTTTGTTTGTTTACTTTGACAATAGGTTTAGTTATGAGATGAGACTTCAAGTTATGTAAGATATTAGTTGTTAACTTTAAATACAAATTGTTTTGATATTGAGTATCAAAAATAATATCATTCATGGTATCAATTAATGATAAATTTAAGCCGTAATTAGAAATTTCATTAGTAAAGTCAATCAAACTGCTAAAGTTTGTCTTGACTTTGATGACACACAGCTGTGAAGTGTCCTCAAGATTTAATACCATATTAACAAACAAATTGTTATAATTGTAGTGAGAGTTGGATATAAATAAATTCTTATAAAAAATCTTAATCCTATTGTTTGAGTCTTCGGCAGATAATGACTTCAATTTATTAATAAGTACTTTGTATGGACACAAATCATTAAACACTCGACTCAGTTGTCTTAAATAGTTTTGATCAGTATTTGATAGGCCAACAGCTGATGATTCGATAATAACTATTGAATTCAATAAATTAGTTGAAAACATTTCAACAAAATCATCAAATATTAGAAAATCTTCATTCAAATTGGTTTCAAAGTCTTCCAACTCTTTTTCTAACTCATTGAGTACTGAGTTATCGATAATTTTGTTAATTTTAAGACAATTAGATGACGATTGAATAATATTTTGAGCACATGTATTGAAAGTGTTTTTCATTGATATTTGAAATTCATGACTATTTTGATTTTCAAAATTTTCTGACACTTCTTCAAAACACTTAAACAAAATGTTTGAATAATCGCATAGTTTGGAAGAATCAATTGTTTGATTGTGTCTAATATTCAGATAGTTTAGCATTGCATTTTGCAAACCAATTGATGTCTCACTCAACTGTTGTTGTACTTCACTCACTGGTATCAAATTAGATTGAGTTGAGGACATGTTTTGTTGATCAACTGACGGTACTATTGGCTGATGATAACTGTCTTCAGTTGATATGTCTTCAGATATATTTAAATCAACGCCTCTCTGTTAGTTATCGTTAGTCACTTCCATGGACTCTTGAGTATCGGTTTCATACATATTTTTGTGACCATTTTTCTGTTGATTTGCAATATGTGTCAAAATATTGACATCTAATTTAAAAATAAAATATTAGTTGTTTCGGTTATTTATATATATATATATATATATATATATATATTTAAAAATTAAAAAAAATACTTACGATCAAAATCACATTTATTTGAATACATATTTAATAAACTAAATTATAACTAACTAACGGTATATATAATAAACAAAATTTAAGATTATTTAATTATTTTTAACGACATAACAACATTGATATCCATTGTTTTTCACAACACATATACATACAATACTATACAATCAGTCAATCAATCAAACAGACTATCCATACTATTGATATACTGTACAGTATATGCATTGGTTATGTAGCATACATTTTAGTACGTACTGAATGTTTTAGTACGTACTAAATATTGCTCCACAACGCATACATATATACTGTACAAATAGACTACCTATACATTAGATATACTATACAGTATACCAGCATTACTGTTAATATACTGTATAGTATATACATAGCTTATATATAGTAAATGGCTTTTAGTTTACGATAAATTCGCCAGGGTCAGCACCTGACGGAGCATAAAATTTTCATAAAAGTTTATTTTCACAACTCAAATGGGAGCTTCTAGTCTAATGTAAATTTTATAAAACGTTTTAATTGGCTATAACTTTTATACTAGATTCAGCCATTTATAATATTTTATGATTAATTTGATAATAATAAATTTTTATAAGTTATATAAAATATAAAGATTAAACTTATATTAATCAAAAACTTTTTTTTTGAAAGTGATAATTATTAACATTGTTTTTCTTTTATTTTAAATTAGGCTAATTAAATTAGCATTACACACATAATTTACTATATTAAATAATATATAAGTATAGGAATAATATTGAATATACAGTATATAACATTATTGTGTTAAAATGAAAACAAATATTTACAATTCTAGATATTTTTATTAGTGATTTTGTTAGTGACATAAATGATTTTTCAATAAATAGTATAAATATCAATAGTATAAGCATTTGTATATTCATTGTACGTCTAATTTTTATAACAACTAATTACTATTTACTATACTTAGTGATAAATTAACCTTTATTTTAAATTAATTTACATTAAGTTATTAATTATAATGCATTATTAGTAACATCAATATTATCAAAAATGATGAATGATATGAAAATTTTAATTGAAGAAACTGCTAACAATGTTAGGGCTGAAAATAAATAAATAAATAACAATTTAACAGTATTATTATAAGTTCATAAAACTTTATTAACAAAATTTAATGTTTAATTTAGAGATTAAGATCAATAAACAGAAAGCAAATTAATATTTTTTATTGTCTCAACAATTTTCACTAGATTTTGTTTATAATGATTTATCACAAAATTCAAAACGTTAGATAATAATAATAATAATACAGTAACTATTATTAACGTAGTAACTATTAAATGTGTTTATAATAAACTTTATATCTATATAGAAAATAAAAACAATTTTATAGTAACTACTTTTTTATACTGTAGTTGCATAATAATTATGTTTATAATTAATTTAATTATGTGTTTAGTCCATGATTATTGTTTGATTTGACTATTTTTAGAAATTAATAGGATTGCATAAAATTTACTATTCTTAATTATCAATTATTGTTATAAATAATAATTTAATTTATTGCAAAATTATTTTCAGTTTTAGCATAACTATTTAGAATCTATATATCAATGATATAAAAAAATTAAGCCTTGAAATAAGCAATTAAATTAAAAGGGGAAGTCACACAAGTTTGATATTTATTTGTTAAAAACAATATTTTTATTTTATTTTTATAAACACAGATTTTGGTTATAAATATCCTTCAATTGCATAGAATATTGTTTTATATGAGAACAGCATATGTTGTATAATACTATTTCTATTCAAGACTTAATAAGTTTGTATTATTATTAGTAAATTATATTAATTTATCAGTTGTTTACATGTATATAAATGCAAACATTAGGACAGTTAATTAATACTTATTTAATTATTGAAATTAGACATTGAAACGATTATCTAAAATAGATTAAACACAGTATGACTTTATTTTAATTATATTTTAATTTCAAAATTAGTAACATTGCCTTCAAAATAAATCTATTAATAATAATACTATAGAAGCTATCCCTGGATTACATCAATAAACACAACTAATGATCGATATATTCATAGATTGAGAGAGACATGTCTTATGACAACATACTGTAGTTAATAATAGCATAACATTTTGATTGATTTTCATTAACATTTAGCATTAAATAACAATTATATATTAGTTATTATTATATAATAATATACAGACATATTTTTAAATGATAATACAGTAAACTTATATATTAATTAAGATTAAGTGCAGCAAATGATCATTTAATGGACACTTAATTTTCTTGGATTTTTATATTTCTTATTTCCGAAAACATCTTAATTCAAATAAATGATTTAAGAAAATAACAAAAATTGATACAAATGTTTATAGACTACTATATTTGTTAGGCAATAAAAGCCAAAATTATTTTTGTTATAATCACAAATGTCATGTTAAACTTATACTGTAATAGATTATATAATATATATTGTACAGACTGTACATATGAGACTAGTTTACATTGTCATTAAACATAACTATAAATTTAACTACACAATCAATAAACTAAATATTTTTTATTTATATATATAGTTATATAGATATAATATCTGGTTATAACTTGATTTTAAACTATATTATTATAAATATTGTTATAATATGTTTCTGGCTTAAGCAAGATATTTACAAATTAATATTTTTTATATTGTCAATTATATAAATAATATTTTTTATCACTCTAATATCGACAAACTATATGATAAAAAATATTGATTACAAAATATAACAATTAACAGCATTTAGACCCAAATAATGAGTCATTTATATAGATGTTTATAACATACAAGCCATTGATTTTTAAATTAAACACATTAACTATTATCATATTCAGTATCTAATACTTTACTAATTAATATTTTTTTGATGTTTTTTAAATTTTCAAAACCGTATTTCCTTAAACCAGATAACATCATACGTCCCGTTGAATACTTTGAGCTCAAAGTGTTTTATCGTAAATACTGGTTATCGACAATGGAGTTAAAGTTTTGGACAAACATTTTGCTAACAATTTTTGGCTTCAAATCAATTAAAAATCTAATTGAAGCAATGGTTTTGGGAGAGAGACATCAAATCAACAAATATAGTCTATATTTTATTATTTATGCTATTTTCTCGTCACTAACATTAAGCCATTATCTTATTGAGCGGCCGTCCAGTTATCATATGCTACAGAATATTCTGTTTGTCGGAGAATCGAGTTTTGCTGTTATTTTATTGTTATTATTGATCCGCATTTATGTCTTAAATAAGAGAGATATGTTTGGCGGTCCAGAAAAAGATTTGGCACGACTTCTCTCATATCATAACAATTCAGACGATGAAGAGGTCATAACATACACTAAAATTATGATTGAGACCAATGGCACCAAATAGTTATTGTACTCTATATTATGCATTTGTATTAACAATTTAAATTTCTCTATCATTTTTAACACACATTTCTATGCAAAAAGGGTTATTAAGTATCATTTTTTTTTGGCAAAACATTGTTATGAAAGCTCAACCAAAAATAATCTCTAAATTAATTCATATAAACAGTCTTTTGTTTATCACATCATAATAAGCGACAATATTTTTGGCATCTATTCAATGAAATTTAATATGTTTTTAAATAGATTGTCGATTATAGACATATTTTTATTTTGTTTAATCAAAATATTTACTTAACAATACAAATATCAACATTTTAACCAGAAAACATTTGATTAACAACATGTTCATTAAACTTGCCTTGATAAATTTGCTAATTTAACAAATTATATTTTATTTAATCTATTTATAACAAATATAATAAATTTTATCATCTGTTTGAATAATAAAAATAAAATATTTTTTATACTAGTATATGAAGAGTATTTATGATAAAAACAAAAAAATATTAATTAGTCCATAATAAATATGATAAGTTAATTGTTTGTATTTTTTTATAAGTCTAATTTTTACCAATAATTAATACAATAATAAATTTATAGGTATAAATTATAACACGTGTGCATATATTTGGACTAAATATATTTTATTCAATTATATTAGATTATATTTAACCCATTTTTTATGTTTTATATCTATAATAATTTAGTGCATAGATATTAATTTATTGTATATTTTATACGATATATTGTGTTTGGATAAGTAAATGAAAAAAATTATCAATGATTTTTTTGAAATGATATAATTAATCATTTTAAAATATCGTTTGTCAATTAGTTTATAGATTAAGTATATTTTTAATAAGTGAAATGCAATTTATTTGAAAAATCAGCACTTTTCTAGACATTAATAAATAATAATAATTTTATAAATATTAAGGATATATTATAAATAAAATAAATAAGTTTTATATTTGTACGGAAATAAGTTTTTGTATAAAAAAACAATCTGTCATAAAACTAATCTAATGTTAACTTAATTGCTGCGACAGTTACTCTTAATGTCTTATATTGAAATATAATTAAATATTATTTAACATTGTATTCAAATTAGCTTAAATCTTTAATCTCGTAATGCAATTATAGATTTCATTGTATTATTAGTTATTATGACTTATTTTAGTTTAGCATAAATCTAATTAATTTAATACAACCACTAATAATAAAAAGTATTAATACAATGCAAATACTGTACTCTATGAACAACTACTATATTTTGAAATGTCTGATAAAATACATATTAAAAAACATATCAAAATTAATAATAATTAATTAAACATTTGTATGAATACTAAGATAAATATAATTTATATGCCATTTAAATTAAAATAAATATTTTTATTTATATCAAAAAAATCGCATGCATTAGACAAGTGAATCATACAATAACTAAATTAGACTATCATTTCATAACAGTAAGCATAACAACAGTTACTATAAAAAACAAAATATTATCCGATGTTTGGCTTAGTTTTAGAAATAAAAACTTATTATTAGTAACTTTTACCGAATGTATTAATTATTTGTGTGTAATATAAATTTATGAGTGTTTATGTTATTATAATTATGATAAAAAATTTATGATAAATAATAAAAATTATCTACTGATAGAACCTTGGTTATTGGTTTTAGTTGATAATCATAAAAAATAAAATAAAATCATAGATTGTGTCTATGAACTCACAGGTAGGTAAAGGTACTGTACATCAATTTATATTAGTATTTATTAAAAAATAATACTATATGTTAATTAAATTTTACACATTATTTTTTATATATTGTATATATAGACTAATAAATGTTTTTAAATATTTTAAATTTAATTTTAGAGCAACTAATAAAATTAAAAAAGATATTAATATAAATATTACTATATATGAGACCATATTTGAAGTGATTTATTATATCGAAAGATACGATAAAATAGTATTATATTAATAATTAAAATTTTGTTTGCATTGAGATTAATGTATATAAAAAATATCAAAAAAATGATAAAACATTTGCAAATTATGTCACAAATACTACTGTATTATACTTTCAATGATTGTTGTCTCAAAACTTTAAGAAAGTTTGCTAATCATTGACAGTATTACTAAATGATTAATATTAAACAAAAATATTTTTGCATTCAATTTCAACAATCAATTTAATGTTTTAGAAAAATAAATATAAATATTATTGAATTTACAGATAAAGTCATACATTATGTTTGGGTTTGGCATACGTGAGGAGTGACCACAACAACAATGTTATTGTCAATAGTAATGCATTGATAGACATACTGTACTACAGTATACAGTAGTATAGTATAATAATTTACAGTACATATCGTATACGTGATTACATACACATCAACACATAAACAACATTTCACAACAACATTAGACATGTAATTCAAATGAACTATTAGGTCATTCTAAACCAAACCAAACTATTTTTTAAATTAAATTCAAGTTTTAGATAAATTTGTTAATCAAATAATGAAAATTATTTTTAAAAATGATAAAACTTAGAAATAAATATTTTAAAAAATAAGTACAATTAAGATAGATATTGGTTCCGGGTTTGTCACAAATGTAACGGTTTTGGACTCCCGTAATACACTATACTCTAGTTGTTATCCGAGTATTCAATATAATATGTACAGTACTGTACAATACATACAATACAACTACATGTATATAATCATGTAATGTAATGTACAGTAATATCACTGTATAGTATGTATACAAACATTGAATATTCACTTAAGAAACAGTCCCTACAATTGATGCCTTTATTGGTATAAAAGCTGAATGTGTTTACAGTCGAGACTCTAATATCTATTAAAATATTCAATAAAAGTGATCATAATTTTGATGACAAACCATATCTTTATCACTGGTTTACCATCTGTTGGAAAGACAACACTCATTAAGAAAGTTATTGATATTATTGAAGACAAATATAGTCACAGATTTACTGTCAAAGGTTTTTACACTCAAGAAGTCAGATCTGGTAATTGATTTTACAATTGATTTTCATATCTGATTGGTGTTTGAATTGCATTACTGACCAAAAAGTTATTGTATTTGTTGTATACCATCGATGAATAGCAACTGAAGAAAGGATTGGCTTTGATATCATTGATATAACTAATCCATTAAATCGCAAACAATTGGCTCGCATTGACTTCAATAGTGGTCCCAAAGTTGGCAAATATTTTGTTGATTTGCATTCATTTGAATCAATTGCTATACCGTTGCTGAATATATCCAAAGAGGAGATTGAATTGTTGGACAAATCAAATAAACAGATGATTCTAGTGATCGACGAAATCGGAAAAATGGAAACATTTAGTGATGTGTTTCGTAAAAGTGTGCGACAAATGTTTGACAACGAAGTGACAACAAAGTCATACAGAATTATGGCAACACTTCCCGTCAAACGTAATGTACAATTGGCTGAAGATTTAAGAAGAAGATCGGGAAGCGATGAGATTCACATCAATCGTTCAAATCGCAACTCTATGGCTGACAGAGTGGTCAATATGTTGTGCGAGAATGCCATCCGATAAATGGCTCATCACTTGCACTTCATATCCATCTATTGCTATCATTTTGTACATTACTCTTGTATTTAATCTTTCATTTAATATAACATGTATTAACTATTTGATTGATTGTATTTGTATATATAATTATCAAACAATCTTTATATTATAATTTGTATTATAAATTGAATCCTTATGTAAATATTTGATACGATATTACAAATAACAATATTTATTATTATTATTAATATTTGTTTATTTTATCTAATTCTTGATTTTCCTATAATTTGTTTGAATAGTAATATTTCAGTAATATTATCAAAAAAATAACAATTTTATAAATAATATTTACAAATATTAATAAAATATATTTAAACATAAATATGGGAAGTTTTTTCAAATTAAAATAAAATATGTTTTCAAACATTTAATTACTCGAAATGTTATATTGATTTGAATTTTGATAGTTTTGTTTTGAAAAAATTTAATATAAAATGTGTGACTTATTTGCAATGAATGTTCTGTAATATAATATGCAAATTCTTTTTATATACTGTAGTATTAAATCAATTTAATTATAGGAAAATATAGTATATTTCACATGTTATTTGTCACTACTTTAACAAACACATTGAAATTATATAACATTTAATAAAAAAAAAACAATATTTTAGAGAAGCGATAATTTTACTCTACTCTATAATTTAACTAATATTAGCTAACATTTACATTAAATTACTGTCTAATGGTTTTGTTTTCATTTTCATTTGCCAATACATATTCTGTTTAATTATTTTCCTTTAATTTGTTTACAACATTTTCAAGAGAACCGGTTATGTTATGGTTATGTTATGAGGTATATCACCCAATTCAAGGATAACTACAAGGATAGGACAAACAGGACAGGTATGCCATCGTCGATGTGTTTCAAAACAAACTCGTTTTCATTATTCTTGATTAATAAATTTTACTGAAAAATAAAGTGAAAAATCCATTTAACACAACTTTTTTTTGATAATTTATAAGATATAGGGATATCGTTGAGTCAAATATAAATATTGAAAAACCACTTGAATATAATGCATACTTTTAATGAAAATAAAAATAACTTATTTAAATGTCTAATAGACATTAATATTAATAAAATATTGTATATATTTACAATAAAAATGTCATGTTTTGTTATTTTTTAAACTTTATAAATATTTTTTAGAGTTTAGTGTTTATTTAAAATTAAAGTTGTATTAGTAAATTAAATGCAAAATACTGTATTTATTAGATTAGTTTTTCATACTCATTGAAAATCATAGGTTCTGTATGTTTGGATAGTTTTGTTTATCTTTAGTAATAATAAATGTCCTCAAAATGTTGATCATAATAAATATTTTGATTATAAAATGAGATATAAAGTTAACTTCAAATAAATGCTATAAAACTACAAAAATGTTGCAAAACTACAAAATAATTTATAAAGATATTAAAAATGAATAAAAACACTCTTAATTAGATAAATATTGGAATTTATTAATTCATATTACGGTAATTATTAAATATATTTGTCATAATTACTTAGTGATGAAATATTAGAAAATTACGGTAATATAATTGATTTATTTTAAATATAACTACTAAATAATCTTATTTATAAACTTACCGGTAATTATTCAAAATTAAATAATGTATAGTATAAAAGTAATCTAATTTTTTTTAATTAAAAACTTATTGATATTTATAATTTACAAATCATATAATCTATTATAAATTATAAATAAAACGACAATTAAATTATCTAAAATATAAATAATAGACAACTCATGTCGAGACTTGATTTTGTTCTTTCAAAAGGTTAAGTGTTTCTATTGTGGGATCAATTAGTTGTGTCATCATTGTGTTGACCACTTCATCAGCACTGATGCGATCATTCATTTGAAGATAGAGTTGAATCAAAATTCTGTACAATTTTTCTCTGTCTAATCCTTGTATCGATGAAGTGATTGAAATAAATCGCTTCAATTCTTGTGGCTTCCGGTCTCTGACAAACTTATCGCATAAGAATTCAATCGACTCTTGAGTTAAACCCTTTGCATTGTCAATGTGACGACGAGCTTCTTGTGTCATACCATTGTAGATATAAGCGGCTGATAAATCCAGAAGTGTGTTATTGCGACCATAAATATTGAGAGTCTTATTGATAACTGTCTCCAAATTTGTCTTTTGGTTTAATTCAATGAAGATTCTCATCAGTTCCAGACTCCACGTACAGACACGATAATTGTCAGCAATAAAAACAAACTCTTCCAAAGCTTTGTCGTATTCTTACAATGAGTTGACAAAAGTAGTGATGACACTGCCATTTGGGAAGTCCATTGGGAAATGCCGACTGTATTATATCACTGAGAGGTCCCACACAATACTCCATAAATATATAGATTTTTTTATTTGTTTCCAAAACATCATAGAATTTAATGATATTTTTGTGATTCAATTTATAGACTAATTTGATCTCATTGTTGATATTATCATAGATATTGTGTTTATATTTTTTAAGATAAGACATGCGATCGCGTTTGAAGATTTTTGCCGCACATCTCTTGATTGTTAGTTTGTGGACAAACTCGCGAACCTTAGCGAAGGTTCCTTCGCCTAAAACTTCTCCTTTGATGTAATCATCGTATTCTTTATACTTAACTGTCTTCACGTCTGTATTCATGATTATAATATCTGTCATTTCATCTATTATTTTATCACTGTTTTTATTTTTCAGATCATTAACTGATATCTTATTTGCATTTATTTGAATTTGTCTATCATTAGTAATATCTTCATTATTATTATTACTTTTATTATTATCATCATCTGTATTGTTATTATCATTTAATAAACTATTATTGTCTGTCATTTTATTGTTCAAAATTTTGGTTTACAATGAATTTATAAATTGTTCAAATATTATCAATAATATATTTTATATAATAATACTGTATAAACAAATTAACTCAAACAATTGAAAATGAATGTATCATACATTAACTTATGCCATAAAATAAATGATTAAAACTTTATGAAAATGATTTCACGAGAATATTTAAATTTTGATATAAATATATAACTATAAATTAATAAATTGTATTAACTATAATAACTTAACAAACATATTAATAGTACAAATATTAAAATCTCAAAATTCTCAGCAAATTATAAACACTTTTAAAGCAATCATTTAAATTAGATTTAAAATTGATTAGAAAATATCGAAACATTTGTAAGACACACATAAATCAGAAATGCCATCAAAATTGAATGTTTTATTGTTTTCATCGATTGCCTCAACAATTGCCATCACTTTAGTAGTGTTTGGTGTTCAAGGCATCAGACAGTTGATGACAACCGGTGAATGTCGTGAAGTCTGTACATATGTTCGCATACTTTTTGGTGCCGAAGGTCTCAGTCACGAACTTTTAGTAGTTCTCATATTCCTAGTATCGGTGGTTCATGTGATCGGTGCGGTGGCCGCTATCTACACTTCATATATCGGTCTAATGGTGTTTGTGTCGGCATATATACTCAGATTTCTATTACTGGCCATAACGGTAGTCGTCAAAGGTGTGTCCAAAGGTTCAACCCATATGAGCGTTGCTGAGTGGCGCCAATTGGTTCTTATGATTGATCCAAATCAATCAAAGCTAGCGAACGACTTGCGAGTGTTGTCCACAATCGTTCAGTTGATACTCTTGTGTTGGGCAACAGCATTGATGCTAGAGTTCCGAATCTGGGCTCACCGTCGGATCAAACAATACAGCCTTAATCTGATTCTCAGTTCGTGGTTCTTGGAAACCAACAAAAATAGACTTTATTAGTCAATAACTAACTATTAGTCTATGAAGTTGTCTGTAAAGTGCAAAAATAAAAAAATATTTTATCATCATATACTGTATTAGTTTGATATAAAATCATTTAGTTTGAATATAATTAATCATTTATATTAAGATTAAATGTAAAAATTGTAGACAATATAATATGATAACACTTTAGCTATACTGTAGATATCAGTACAGAATTTTATTGTATTCTATTGTTAAACTATTATACAGTAGTTATATAATACAGTAGTATTTGTTAGTTTAATAATTCAAAATTTTGTATATATTTTATTTAATTAATAAAATAATGTTATATTAATTATTCAGATACATCAAATAATATATAAAACATATTTATATTTAAAGTTTTTTTTAAAATTAATGTGATTTAAATAAATGAAAATTTATCAATTTATATGCCAATCGATATAATTGATATAAATTATTTTTTTTATAGTTGTCAACATTGTTTAATTGATAAATTATAGATAAGTTTAAAATATTGCTAAACAAATCTTTAATTATTTCAAAAATGTCTTTTCATTGTATAAGAAATTTATTAAATCGATGAATCATTTTTACTACAAATACAATATACTGTACAATACTATGATATAAATCATTGGAAACATGTCTTTATCGCAAAAATTTAAGTTTTAGTAGTTATGTATTTTCAAAGTCTTATCATTAAAAACAATACTAAACTTTTATTTCTATACATAATAGATACAGTATTATTAGTACTACAATTGTTATTAAAACTGAGAAAAATATTTTATTAATAATAGTATAAATATGTTTATTAATAGTTTTTATAATTAATTTATGTTTTAATTTTATACAATTTTAAGAAATATTTTATACAAAATTAATGGCTATTTATATGAATGAAACTTTTATCAAAAATTATGTAATCGATGAACAATTAAATCGATGTCCAGCTCTGAGAATCATTTTTTCATTGTTAACACTAATTATTGGCGTTTATATAGTCTATCGATTACTTTATCATTTTTGCCAATTATGGACACAAAGAAAGAGATCATTAATAATTACTGCACTATTTGTCGCCTTTATTATCAATATTTTGTTACATACCATCCATTATTCAGGTAATTATAACAAAAATAATTTAAGCAATAATTTATATACACTATTAAATTTATTTAATTATATTAAAATTATATACCTGTACAATATCTAATGTACCCTACAATGTTATAATGTATAATATTAATATATGTGCTTTTTTGATGTAAGAGTAAATAGTATATTAGCAAAAACATCAACAATTAATAATATGATATTATTATCATAAAGTTATATATGATATAAAAATTTATCACAATATTAAATACATGATATGATAATAATAAAGTCGTTTGATAACATATGTATAAATTTATTTTTTATATTATAAATATATTATTGCATTCTAATAGATGCTCCCATGTGCCTTATCCAGGTGGCATTAGTGTAGTCAAAAATAAATCAGAATGTTGTATATGAATGGCTAATGCAGTATAATATTTAGTACGTACTAAACATTTTAGTACGTACTGAAATGTCTCTTAAAATAGAGTATAATTTAGTACCTACTAAAATATTTAGTACGTACTGAAATGTTTAGTACGTACTAAAATGTATGGTACATTATTTAAATACATAACTATACTGTTAGTTAGTTAGAAAAATACGGTATCTATATTACAATAGAATCAAATATGATTTTAATTGATAGTTAATAAACTAATTATTATATAACTTAAAGTACTCAAATAAAATAATTAAATGATATATTAATCGTATTTTATTGTTGTATTTTTGTTTAACAATGAAATTAAATTTAAACAAAAAATTTCATATTAATTAATTAAATGTAATATTATATAATTAAATGAATTAATTTTTCTTAACACTTTTTTAATTTTAATACATAAATTTTAATATTTAATTTTATCGGATTTATCTACTTATTAGTTATATTTTCTCTAAGCGATTTCAAATCAATCAAATTTATAGTTAGTTTAAATATTATCGTTAAATAACTCGTCGTCTAATGCCATTTCTTTTGATAAAATGTTGAAATCATTGTCGAATCATTTGTTTTTTGGTCAGCATTTTCTTTGGCAATATGATCAGAAAAAATGTCTCCGAAAAATCACTTGAAAATTGTGTTGTTTTCTTATTAGTTTCGTTAGTTGTCAAAACTTTAGTGTCTGTTTGATTGGTATTTGGTTTGCCATAAATTCCTAAATCTGAGAGATTAATATCTGAAAACAATAGACGACATTGATAGTAAATTTAAAGGCAAGTAATTCTTAGAACTTGAGATCAGTTGATATGACTTAAATGATGTATTAACTGATTTTGTATTAAATCCTATATCCGATAAATCAAAATCAACAAAAATGTTTACAATTTTTTTTGTATTGGATATCAAATCAGTTTTTGGTTTCTGTTTCAGTAGAGTTTAATTTTAGAGCACTGACTTTGATAATTATCATCACTTTTATCTATCATTTTAGAAATTAAATTAAAACCAATATATTATATTTCTATTATAAATTATTTACTTTTATGGCATTTCAATTATAATTACATGACTCACATTACTCATAAGCACAGTATAATTGTAATAGAGTATATATAAATAAACTATTACTTTAATTTTAGTATTTTTTTATCTTAAATTTAGTTAAAAAACAATTATCTTAATATACAAATTATATAATATTTAAATATTTTTTCATTGATATACGTTAGTTAAAATTTAATACTAATATACTTTTTATTTTGTTACAGTTTTTTAATTTAATAAAAAATAAAATTTATAATTTTTCAAATAAATAAATAAAATTTTATGTTCATATATGTGTTACAAGTTGTATTATAATTAAAATCATTAAAATTTACAAATATATATAAAATAATGTGTAAAAAAATATTTATGAATTTTTATGCAATAAAATAAATATCATAAAATACATTTTTAAAACAATACTATATTAATATTTGTATCTTAAATAAACATTATTTTTTACAATTTTTTATAAAAATAAACAATATGCATTACTCAGAAATTTATATGGTAAAATAATTATAATATATTTTAATCTGTATCTTATATTTGTTACTTTTTGTATAAATAGGATTATTAAATGAATTATTTTTGCATCAAAATAAAAAAATTATTATTAAAATAAAATAAATATTTTAGTTAATATTTATTTTGTTAACTTTATGTTTGCAATAAATAATTGTTATGTATTGATTATAATTTTTTAAATGTTTTTGTTTTGTTTAGATAAATGTTTTGATTATAATTCATTATAAATAATAATGTGTGTATTTATAAGTTTATAATATTTACTTTATAATAGTTTATTTTATGACAATTTTTTTATTAAAACTTAATTAAAACATTTCAATGTATATTTAAATATTATTATATATATTAGTTAATGATTATGTATTGATTTGTATATTTGAATATTTTATTAACAATAATAAATTAATTAATTTTTATATTCATTTAAATATTTAATTATTAATTAATCAAAAATTATTTGAAATCTTTAAAACATTTTATAAACTTTAAATTAAAATTTTTGTAATTCACACATATATATATAAATAAATATTTATATCTATTTAAATTTTATAATTTTTCTTGTGTTAAATGCTTTTTAAGTTGATTATGATTTATTATTTCTATAACTAGCTATTTATGTTGTATAGATTTAAATGTAGAGAATTATTTCATTACATATATGATTTTTTTATAAAAAATAATTCTACAAATATTTTTTAAATAAAGTTTAATTAAATAAATTATAAAAATGAACACAAAATATCTAATATCAATTAAACTTTATTGTACACTAAATGCATATGTATTAAATTATTTTTATGATTAATAGTTTATTTTAATGCTTTTCCTTTTATATTTTAGTTTTTAAATAAAATTTGCCTATTATTAGATTATAATATATGTGAAACAAATACAATAAAAGTGTTGATCAATAATCATTATTAATGCAATGCCATATCTACTATATTTTAATACGGCTACTTTTTTAAATAAAAATTGACCCTATAATAAAAAGTAACATTAAATTGAATAATTAAATACATAAACATTTTTATGCATTAAATTTAGTTATGATTCATTAAAATTTATATCATACAATATCAATGAGAAATAACATAAATTTAAATAAATATTAAATTATAAATATATAAATTAATTATTTACTAAATTCAGGTTTTATATTAAATAATTATTTTAAATTTTTTACAATATTAAAAACAATTTCAATAAAATTACTAATATTATTTAATGCTAAAAATTAACTAAATAAAATTAAAAATTATAACTAATTATTATTATAATACTAAAAATGGTCTAAAGGAAAAAATTATATATAATTAAACATGTATAACACAACTTTAATCAATGCTAACAAAAATACAAAATTTAAATACAAAACAGACCTTATAATTCATGTATATTTATTGATAGTGTTATATAATATTATTTAAACATTCAATAAAATGAATATAATTAAATTACTTATTTAGTTTAACAATAAATGTTATAACATTTTTAGGATTACTATATTTTTATTATACAATCAAAATTATTTATCTGTTCAATAAATATTATTATACCAAATAATTTGATTTTTTAATAAAAATAACAAACAAAATAATATACAAATTAGATATATAAATTGTATATTATAATATTACTTTAACTAACATTGACTATATTATATCAATGTAAATTTTTTTTAATAATTAATTCTGTTTCAACTTATATAAAATACATATTTAACTTTATTTTAAACATATATGATAAATTAATACTGAAAACTGTAATGAATACTTAAATTATTGTTTAATTTAAATTATATAACTAAAAATAATTTGTTTCAAAATACTAGAAATTAGTTACTTTTTTAATCAAAACAGAATTAAAAGTTAAAAGTTAAAATATATATTGTATTAAATTGTTTATAAAATAAAATTACAAATGTAAAAACTATAATACAATTCATATAAATCTAAATAATTATAAAAACTATTTTTAAATAATATATCAAATTTATAACCTTTAAACAAAAAAAATAAGTGAAAATACATATAAATAAACAAACTAATTTTCTAATTTATATATAAATCATTTTTAATTGTTTTATTTTTTAATTTTATTTAGATTGAGTATAGATCGTTTTTTAAAAATTATAATAAAAATATGATTTGTATTTTTATGATATAATATTATTTTATGATATTAATAAATTATTGTATTACATATATAATTTTTTCTAAACATTAAATGTCAGTTATGTGGATTTATTTTTATGTATACCAATTTTTTAATAAAATAACTAACTATAAATAAATATATAAATAAATTTAATAAGTATGTATGAATATATAAAAATAAACTACACTATATTAATATAATATTTCATATCAATTAAACTTTATTATTCACTCAACTAAATGCATATATATTTACTAATTTTTATGAGTCATAGCTTATTTTAATGATTTTCTTTATTCAATTATTTGATTATAATATATGTGTTACAAATACAATTTAAATAATGTAGACTAATTATTATAAATACAAAGCAATATCTACTATTTTTTAATCAAAATTGACCCTATAATGAAAATGTAACATTTAAATGAATAATTAATTATATAAAACATTTGGTATGCATTAAAGTTAGTTATGATATATTAAAATTTATATCATACAATATAGAATATAAGATTACTGAAATTTTTTTATTTACTAAATACAAATCTAATATTAAAAATTTATTTACAATTAAATTAATTAAATTTGTTATACTAACAAAGTAGAATTATAGTTTATATAATTAACTAATATTATTTCTTTTATTTTAACGAGTTTTTTAGTTATTTTTTAAGTATAATTTATTTTTTTATTGTAAAAAGGTTTAATAATTAACTAATTATAATAAAACATTATATCTATCTAATTATTATATATGTATATTAAAATTATTTAATTACTACTTTTTATTCATTTAGTTTTGAAAACAATATAATAGATTAAATTAATATTTTAAATTCAAAAATCTGCTTTCAAAAGAGAAACTAATCTAAACTTTAATCGATGCAATCAAAAAATACAAAATACTACAAAAAAAATTAGATTTAAAACTGACCCTATAATTCATGTATATTGTTAATAGAGAGTTATAAAATATTATTTAGAAATTCAATATAATGAATATAACAAAATTACTATTGTAGATTATTTTGATTAACAATAAATGTTGTTATAAAATTTTTAGGATGATTTTATTTTTATTATACAATCATTCTCAGTATTTTCAAATGGTTTTTAAATAGAATTATTAACTTTTTTTTATTTTATTTTGCCATTTATTAGTATTATTGTTTTAAATGTTTTTATTTTATTTTTATTTATTTTATTTATATTAATATACAATTTAAATCAAACTATTGAGTATTAATATGAAAACTATGTCCAAAATGTAATATATATAAAGTATAAAAATTCTAAAACATTTTACTGCATAAATGTATTAAAAATTTGCTCAACTGAACCCTATATGAAAACTTAGTTGTTTTTTATGACTCATTATTTTATTATAGCATTAATTCAATTAAAGTTTTTTCAAATAATAATTTATAACAAAATAGAAATAAAAATTATTTTTGTAACTTTAAAAAATACATAATTAAATTCATAAATCAAAACATATAGTCAAATAAATTTGTATACCAAAAATATAAATTACATTTTAGATATAATTTTTTAAATGTTAAAAATTATTCATTACATAAAATATTTCAGTTTTCAAATATTAAATTAAAAGAAATGATTATTTTTTTTGTATTATTTAAAATTTAAATAGATTTTAAAATTTATAATCAAGTACTTAGGAAATTATTTTATATATTATTCATTTTGATACTAGTATTATAAATGATAAAAAATAATTAGCATTATTTAATTGTCTATTTATTTTACTAAAGTAATATACATATTTTATTATTGATTAAATTGAAAACAATGTTATCAATTATATAAAACATTTTATAGAAATGTATATCTAACTTTTATAATATCAAAAAATGAGTAATAACAAGTAAACATTAATTAAACATTATATATTTAATTATACAATATAATTATTATACAAAATTTGTTAAGCATTTATTTGTTAACAAAACAAATAAAATAAAAACTTTTAGAAAAAATTAATCAATTACATTAGATATTATATTAATAATGTTATAAATTTTTAAAATAATAAATATTATTTAATATTTATAAATATTATACATTTAATTATTATATATAATTAGCAGAAATAAGATACAAATGATAATTAAAATTTAATTTAATTAAATCATAAAATATATCTATTTAAATATGTAAATATTAATTTGTTATTCCTTTAAATCGTATTTTTGTAAGTGTAAAATATTTAATAAATTAATTTATTTAATTTATAAATCTAACTATATATTTCTACTGTCTTTTTATATTTAAATTGGTTAAAATTATTATTTTTTTTAATAGCAAATTTTAGTGCAATTAACAACAAAACTACTAGTAATTATATTATAAATAACACATTTTATTTATTTCTTTAAATAAAATATAAATAGTATTTTTAATTAAGTTAAAAATTAACAGAAACAAAATAAAGTTTATTACATATTATATTTAAGTATATCAATGTTATATACTAAATATGACAAATTTAAATTAAGAATTAAATAAAAATAATTATGAATATAAAATTTGACATTTAAAATTTTATTTAGTTATATTATTTTTGAATCGTCTTATATGGTATAATTAATATTTAGTTAAATCCTATAAAAAAAATTTACATATTAAATTAAAATGAAATTTTTTTTATTAAAATTTTTTTTAAATAAAAGTTTAATTATAAACGATTAATAATTATTAAATTATAATATATTTTATTATTTTAGTCTAATACAAGTAGAATAATTAAAATTAAATTATTATCAATTATAATTATATTAGAAAGTATTATATAAACTTTTTTCTAACTAACTAACAGCATAGTTATGTATTTTTAAAAAGTACGATACATTTTAGTACGTACTGAATGTTTTAGTTCGTACTAAATATTGCAATCCATTGCTCTCCACAACATATATATACATACTGTACTAATAGACTATCTATACGATATATATACTGTACTGTATATGCATTGCTTATGTAGCATACATTTTAGTATACAATTTGTTTTTAATATTATCGGCCGAAATTAATTATAACAGACATAATTTGCAAACTATTAATGTCAACAATTAATATGACTCTTGAATTTAATAATTTCTTTTTAATGCAATTATTTGATAACATAATAAAATTCTTTTGTTTGTTTACTTTGACAATAGGTTTAGTTATGAGATGAGACTTCAAGTTATGTAAGATATTAGTTGTTAACTTTAAATACAAATTGTTTTGATATTGAGTATCAAAAATAATATCATTCATGGTATCAATTAATGATAAATTTAAGCCGTAATTAGAAATTTCATTAGTAAAGTCAATCAAACTGCTAAAGTTTGTCTTGACTTTGATGACACACAGCTGTGAAGTGTCCTCAAGATTTAATACCATATTAACAAACAAATTGTTATAATTGTAGTGAGAGTTGGATATAAATAAATTCTTATAAAAAATCTTAATCCTATTGTTTGAGTCTTCGGCAGATAATGACTTCAATTTATTAATAAGTACTTTGTATGGACACAAATCATTAAACACTCGACTCAGTTGTCTTAAATAGTTTTGATCAGTATTTGATAGGCCAACAGCTGATGATTCGATAATAACTATTGAATTCAATAAATTAGTTGAAAACATTTCAACAAAATCATCAAATATTAGAAAATCTTCATTCAAATTGGTTTCAAAGTCTTCCAACTCTTTTTCTAACTCATTGAGTACTGAGTTATCGATAATTTTGTTAATTTTAAGACAATTAGATGACGATTGAATAATATTTTGAGCACATGTATTGAAAGTGTTTTTCATTGATATTTGAAATTCATGACTATTTTGATTTTCAAAATTTTCTGACACTTCTTCAAAACACTTAAACAAAATGTTTGAATAATCGCATAGTTTGGAAGAATCAATTGTTTGATTGTGTCTAATATTCAGATAGTTTAGCATTGCATTTTGCAAACCAATTGATGTCTCACTCAACTGTTGTTGTACTTCACTCACTGGTATCAAATTAGATTGAGTTGAGGACATGTTTTGTTGATCAACTGACGGTACTATTGGCTGATGATAACTGTCTTCAGTTGATATGTCTTCAGATATATTTAAATCAACGCCTCTCTGTTAGTTATCGTTAGTCACTTCCATGGACTCTTGAGTATCGGTTTCATACATATTTTTGTGACCATTTTTCTGTTGATTTGCAATATGTGTCAAAATATTGACATCTAATTTAAAAATAAAATATTAGTTGTTTCGGTTATTTATATATATATATATATATATATATATATATTTAAAAATTAAAAAAAATACTTACGATCAAAATCACATTTATTTGAATACATATTTAATAAACTAAATTATAACTAACTAACGGTATATATAATAAACAAAATTTAAGATTATTTAATTATTTTTAACGACATAACAACATTGATATCCATTGTTTTTCACAACACATATACATACAATACTATACAATCAGTCAATCAATCAAACAGACTATCCATACTATTGATATACTGTACAGTATATGCATTGGTTATGTAGCATACATTTTAGTACGTACTGAATGTTTTAGTACGTACTAAATATTGCTCCACAACGCATACATATATACTGTACAAATAGACTACCTATACATTAGATATACTATACAGTATACCAGCATTACTGTTAATATACTGTATAGTATATACATAGCTTATATATAGTAAATGGCTTTTAGTTTACGATAAATTCGCCAGGGTCAGCACCTGACGGAGCATAAAATTTTCATAAAAGTTTATTTTCACAACTCAAATGGGAGCTTCTAGTCTAATGTAAATTTTATAAAACGTTTTAATTGGCTATAACTTTTATACTAGATTCAGCCATTTATAATATTTTATGATTAATTTGATAATAATAAATTTTTATAAGTTATATAAAATATAAAGATTAAACTTATATTAATCAAAAACTTTTTTTGAAAGTGATAATTATTAACATTGTTTTTCTTTTATTTTAAATTAGGCTAATTAAATTAGCATTACACACATAATTTACTATATTAAATAATATATAAGTATAGGAATAATATTGAATATACAGTATATAACATTATTGTGTTAAAATGAAAACAAATATTTACAATTCTAGATATTTTTATTAGTGATTTTGTTAGTGACATAAATGATTTTTCAATAAATAGTATAAATATCAATAGTATAAGCATTTGTATATTCATTGTACGTCTAATTTTTATAACAACTAATTACTATTTACTATACTTAGTGATAAATTAACCTTTATTTTAAATTAATTTACATTAAGTTATTAATTATAATGCATTATTAGTAACATCAATATTATCAAAAATGATGAATGATATGAAAATTTTAATTGAAGAAACTGCTAACAATGTTAGGGCTGAAAATAAATAAATAAATAACAATTTAACAGTATTATTATAAGTTCATAAAACTTTATTAACAAAATTTAATGTTTAATTTAGAGATTAAGATCAATAAACAGAAAGCAAATTAATATTTTTTATTGTCTCAACAATTTTCACTAGATTTTGTTTATAATGATTTATCACAAAATTCAAAACGTTAGATAATAATAATAATAATACAGTAACTATTATTAACGTAGTAACTATTAAATGTGTTTATAATAAACTTTATATCTATATAGAAAATAAAAACAATTTTATAGTAACTACTTTTTTATACTGTAGTTGCATAATAATTATGTTTATAATTAATTTAATTATGTGTTTAGTCCATGATTATTGTTTGATTTGACTATTTTTAGAAATTAATAGGATTGCATAAAATTTACTATTCTTAATTATCAATTATTGTTATAAATAATAATTTAATTTATTGCAAAATTATTTTCAGTTTTAGCATAACTATTTAGAATCTATATATCAATGATATAAAAAAATTAAGCCTTGAAATAAGCAATTAAATTAAAAGGGGAAGTCACACAAGTTTGATATTTATTTGTTAAAAACAATATTTTTATTTTATTTTTATAAACACAGATTTTGGTTATAAATATCCTTCAATTGCATAGAATATTGTTTTATATGAGAACAGCATATGTTGTATAATACTATTTCTATTCAAGACTTAATAAGTTTGTATTATTATTAGTAAATTATATTAATTTATCAGTTGTTTACATGTATATAAATGCAAACATTAGGACAGTTAATTAATACTTATTTAATTATTGAAATTAGACATTGAAACGATTATCTAAAATAGATTAAACACAGTATGACTTTATTTTAATTATATTTTAATTTCAAAATTAGTAACATTGCCTTCAAAATAAATCTATTAATAATAATACTATAGAAGCTATCCCTGGATTACATCAATAAACACAACTAATGATCGATATATTCATAGATTGAGAGAGACATGTCTTATGACAACATACTGTAGTTAATAATAGCATAACATTTTGATTGATTTTCATTAACATTTAGCATTAAATAACAATTATATATTAGTTATTATTATATAATAATATACAGACATATTTTTAAATGATAATACAGTAAACTTATATATTAATTAAGATTAAGTGCAGCAAATGATCATTTAATGGACACTTAATTTTCTTGGATTTTTATATTTCTTATTTCCGAAAACATCTTAATTCAAATAAATGATTTAAGAAAATAACAAAAATTGATACAAATGTTTATAGACTACTATATTTGTTAGGCAATAAAAGCCAAAATTATTTTTGTTATAATCACAAATGTCATGTTAAACTTATACTGTAATAGATTATATAATATATATTGTACAGACTGTACATATGAGACTAGTTTACATTGTCATTAAACATAACTATAAATTTAACTACACAATCAATAAACTAAATATTTTTTATTTATATATATAGTTATATAGATATAATATCTGGTTATAACTTGATTTTAAACTATATTATTATAAATATTGTTATAATATGTTTCTGGCTTAAGCAAGATATTTACAAATTAATATTTTTTATATTGTCAATTATATAAATAATATTTTTTATCACTCTAATATCGACAAACTATATGATAAAAAATATTGATTACAAAATATAACAATTAACAGCATTTAGACCCAAATAATGAGTCATTTATATAGATGTTTATAACATACAAGCCATTGATTTTTAAATTAAACACATTAACTATTATCATATTCAGTATCTAATACTTTACTAATTAATATTTTTTTGATGTTTTTTAAATTTTCAAAACCGTATTTCCTTAAACCAGATAACATCATACGTCCCGTTGAATACTTTGAGCTCAAAGTGTTTTATCGTAAATACTGGTTATCGACAATGGAGTTAAAGTTTTGGACAAACATTTTGCTAACAATTTTTGGCTTCAAATCAATTAAAAATCTAATTGAAGCAATGGTTTTGGGAGAGAGACATCAAATCAACAAATATAGTCTATATTTTATTATTTATGCTATTTTCTCGTCACTAACATTAAGCCATTATCTTATTGAGCGGCCGTCCAGTTATCATATGCTACAGAATATTCTGTTTGTCGGAGAATCGAGTTTTGCTGTTATTTTATTGTTACTATTGATCCGCATTTATGTCTTAAATAAGAGAGATATGTTTGGCGGTCCAGAAAAAGATTTGGCACGACTTCTCTCATATCATAACAATTCAGACGATGAAGAGGTCATAACATACACTAAAATTATGATTGAGACCAATGGCACCAAATAGTTATTGTACTCTATATTATGCATTTGTATTAACAATTTAAATTTCTCTATCATTTTTAACACACATTTCTATGCAAAAAGGGTTATTAAGTATCATTTTTTTTTTGGCAAAACATTGTTATGAAAGCTCAACCAAAAATAATCTCTAAATTAATTCATATAAACAGTCTTTTGTTTATCACATCATAATAAGCGACAATATTTTTGGCATCTATTCAATGAAATTTAATATGTTTTTAAATAGATTGTCGATTATAGACATATTTTTATTTTGTTTAATCAAAATATTTACTTAACAATACAAATATCAACATTTTAACCAGAAAACATTTGATTAACAACATGTTCATTAAACTTGCCTTGATAAATTTGCTAATTTAACAAATTATATTTTATTTAATCTATTTATAACAAATATAATAAATTTTATCATCTGTTTGAATAATAAAAATAAAATATTTTTTATACTAGTATATGAAGAGTATTTATGATAAAAACAAAAAAATATTAATTAGTCCATAATAAATATGATAAGTTAATTGTTTGTATTTTTTTATAAGTCTAATTTTTACCAATAATTAATACAATAATAAATTTATAGGTATAAATTATAACACGTGTGCATATATTTGGACTAAATATATTTTATTCAATTATATTAGATTATATTTAACCCATTTTTTATGTTTTATATCTATAATAATTTAGTGCATAGATATTAATTTATTGTATATTTTATACGATATATTGTGTTTGGATAAGTAAATGAAAAAAAATTATCAATGATTTTTTTTGAAATGATATAATTAATCATTTTAAAATATCGTTTGTCAATTAGTTTATAGATTAAGTATATTTTTAATAAGTGAAATGCAATTTATTTGAAAAATCAGCACTTTTCTAGACATTAATAAATAATAATAATTTTATAAATATTAAGGATATATTATAAATAAAATAAATAAGTTTTATATTTGTACGGAAATAAGTTTTTGTATAAAAAAACAATCTGTCATAAAACTAATCTAATGTTAACTTAATTGCTGCGACAGTTACTCTTAATGTCTTATATTGAAATATAATTAAATATTATTTAACATTGTATTCAAATTAGCTTAAATCTTTAATCTCGTAATGCAATTATAGATTTCATTGTATTATTAGTTATTATGACTTATTTTAGTTTAGCATAAATCTAATTAATTTAATACAACCACTAATAATAAAAAGTATTAATACAATGCAAATACTGTACTCTATGAACAACTACTATATTTTGAAATGTCTGATAAAATACATATTAAAAAACATATCAAAATTAATAATAATTAATTAAACATTTGTATGAATACTAAGATAAATATAATTTATATGCCATTTAAATTAAAATAAATATTTTTATTTATATCAAAAAAATCGCATGCATTAGACAAGTGAATCATACAATAACTAAATTAGACTATCATTTCATAACAGTAAGCATAACAACAGTTACTATAAAAAACAAAATATTATCCGATGTTTGGCTTAGTTTTAGAAATAAAAACTTATTATTAGTAACTTTTACCGAATGTATTAATTATTTGTGTGTAATATAAATTTATGAGTGTTTATGTTATTATAATTATGATAAAAAATTTATGATAAATAATAAAAATTATCTACTGATAGAACCTTGGTTATTGGTTTTAGTTGATAATCATAAAAAATAAAATAAAATCATAGATTGTGTCTATGAACTCACAGGTAGGTAAAGGTACTGTACATCAATTTATATTAGTATTTATTAAAAAATAATACTATATGTTAATTAAATTTTACACATTATTTTTTATATATTGTATATATAGACTAATAAATGTTTTTAAATATTTTAAATTTAATTTTAGAGCAACTAATAAAATTAAAAAAGATATTAATATAAATATTACTATATATGAGACCATATTTGAAGTGATTTATTATATCGAAAGATACGATAAAATAGTATTATATTAATAATTAAAATTTTGTTTGCATTGAGATTAATGTATATAAAAAATATCAAAAAAATGATAAAACATTTGCAAATTATGTCACAAATACTACTGTATTATACTTTCAATGATTGTTGTCTCAAAACTTTAAGAAAGTTTGCTAATCATTGACAGTATTACTAAATGATTAATATTAAACAAAAATATTTTTGCATTCAATTTCAACAATCAATTTAATGTTTTAGAAAAATAAATATAAATATTATTGAATTTACAGATAAAGTCATACATTATGTTTGGGTTTGGCATACGTGAGGAGTGACCACAACAACAATGTTATTGTCAATAGTAATGCATTGATAGACATACTGTACTACAGTATACAGTAGTATAGTATAATAATTTACAGTACATATCGTATACGTGATTACATACACATCAACACATAAACAACATTTCACAACAACATTAGACATGTAATTCAAATGAACTATTAGGTCATTCTAAACCAAACCAAACTATTTTTTAAATTAAATTCAAGTTTTAGATAAATTTGTTAATCAAATAATGAAAATTATTTTTAAAAATGATAAAACTTAGAAATAAATATTTTAAAAAATAAGTACAATTAAGATAGATATTGGTTCCGGGTTTGTCACAAATGTAACGGTTTTGGACTCCCGTAATACACTATACTCTAGTTGTTATCCGAGTATTCAATATAATATGTACAGTACTGTACAATACATACAATACAACTACATGTATATAATCATGTAATGTAATGTACAGTAATATCACTGTATAGTATGTATACAAACATTGAATATTCACTTAAGAAACAGTCCCTACAATTGATGCCTTTATTGGTATAAAAGCTGAATGTGTTTACAGTCGAGACTCTAATATCTATTAAAATATTCAATAAAAGTGATCATAATTTTGATGACAAACCATATCTTTATCACTGGTTTACCATCTGTTGGAAAGACAACACTCATTAAGAAAGTTATTGATATTATTGAAGACAAATATAGTCACAGATTTACTGTCAAAGGTTTTTACACTCAAGAAGTCAGATCTGGTAATTGATTTTACAATTGATTTTCATATCTGATTGGTGTTTGAATTGCATTACTGACCAAAAAGTTATTGTATTTGTTGTATACCATCGATGAATAGCAACTGAAGAAAGGATTGGCTTTGATATCATTGATATAACTAATCCATTAAATCGCAAACAATTGGCTCGCATTGACTTCAATAGTGGTCCCAAAGTTGGCAAATATTTTGTTGATTTGCATTCATTTGAATCAATTGCTATACCGTTGCTGAATATATCCAAAGAGGAGATTGAATTGTTGGACAAATCAAATAAACAGATGATTCTAGTGATCGACGAAATCGGAAAAATGGAAACATTTAGTGATGTGTTTCGTAAAAGTGTGCGACAAATGTTTGACAACGAAGTGACAACAAAGTCATACAGAATTATGGCAACACTTCCCGTCAAACGTAATGTACAATTGGCTGAAGATTTAAGAAGAAGATCGGGAAGCGATGAGATTCACATCAATCGTTCAAATCGCAACTCTATGGCTGACAGAGTGGTCAATATGTTGTGCGAGAATGCCATCCGATAAATGGCTCATCACTTGCACTTCATATCCATCTATTGCTATCATTTTGTACATTACTCTTGTATTTAATCTTTCATTTAATATAACATGTATTAACTATTTGATTGATTGTATTTGTATATATAATTATCAAACAATCTTTATATTATAATTTGTATTATAAATTGAATCCTTATGTAAATATTTGATAMGATATTACAMAWAACAATATTTATTATTATTATTAATATTTGTTTATTTTATCTAATTCTTGATTTTCCTATAATTTGTTTGAATAGTAATATTTCAGTAATATTATCAAAAAAATAACAATTTTATAAATAATATTTACAAATATTAATAAAATATATTTAAACATAAATATGGGAAGTTTTTTCAAATTAAAATAAAATATGTTTTCAAACATTTAATTACTCGAAATGTTATATTGATTTGAATTTTGATAGTTTTGTTTTGAAAAAATTTAATATAAAATGTGTGACTTATTTGCAATGAATGTTCTGTAATATAATATGCAAATTCTTTTTATATACTGTAGTATTAAATCAATTTAATTATAGGAAAATATAGTACAGTATATTTCACATGTTATTTGTCACTACTTTAACAAACACATTGAAATTATATAACATTTAATAAAAAAAACAATATTTTAGAGAAGCGATAATTTTACTCTACTCTATAATTTAACTAATATTAGCTAACATTTACATTAAATTACTGTCTAATGGTTTTGTTTTCATTTTCATTTGCCAATACATATTCTGTTTAATTATTTTCCTTTAATTTGTTTACAACATTTTCAAGAGAACCGGTTATGTTATGGTTATGTTATGAGGTATATCACCCAATTCAAGGATAACTACAAGGATAGGACAAACAGGACAGGTATGCCATCGTCGATGTGTTTCAAAACAAACTCGTTTTCATTATTCTTGATTAATAAATTTTACTGAAAAATAAAGTGAAAAATCCATTTAACACAACTTTTTTTTGATAATTTATAAGATATAGGGATATCGTTGAGTCAAATATAAATATTGAAAAACCACTTGAATATAATGCATACTTTTAATGAAAATAAAAATAACTTATTTAAATGTCTAATAGACATTAATATTAATAAAATATTGTATATATTTACAATAAAAATGTCATGTTTTGTTATTTTTTAAACTTTATAAATATTTTTTAGAGTTTAGTGTTTATTTAAAATTAAAGTTGTATTAGTAAATTAAATGCAAAATACTGTATTTATTAGATTAGTTTTTCATACTCATTGAAAATCATAGGTTCTGTATGTTTGGATAGTTTTGTTTATCTTTAGTAATAATAAATGTCCTCAAAATGTTGATCATAATAAATATTTTGATTATAAAATGAGATATAAAGTTAACTTCAAATAAATGCTATAAAACTACAAAAATGTTGCAAAACTACAAAATAATTTATAAAGATATTAAAAATGAATAAAAACACTCTTAATTAGATAAATATTGGAATTTATTAATTCATATTACGGTAATTATTAAATATATTTGTCATAATTACTTAGTGATGAAATATTAGAAAATTACGGTAATATAATTGATTTATTTTAAATATAACTACTAAATAATCTTATTTATAAACTTACCGGTAATTATTCAAAATTAAATAATGTATAGTATAAAAGTAATCTAATTTTTTTAATTAAAAACTTATTGATATTTATAATTTACAAATCATATAATCTATTATAAATTATAAATAAAACGACAATTAAATTATCTAAAATATAAATAATAGACAACTCATGTCGAGACTTGATTTTGTTCTTTCAAAAGGTTAAGTGTTTCTATTGTGGGATCAATTAGTTGTGTCATCATTGTGTTGACCACTTCATCAGCACTGATGCGATCATTCATTTGAAGATAGAGTTGAATCAAAATTCTGTACAATTTTTCTCTGTCTAATCCTTGTATCGATGAAGTGATTGAAATAAATCGCTTCAATTCTTGTGGCTTCCGGTCTCTGACAAACTTATCGCATAAGAATTCAATCGACTCTTGAGTTAAACCCTTTGCATTGTCAATGTGACGACGAGCTTCTTGTGTCATACCATTGTAGATATAAGCGGCTGATAAATCCAGAAGTGTGTTATTGCGACCATAAATATTGAGAGTCTTATTGATAACTGTCTCCAAATTTGTCTTTTGGTTTAATTCAATGAAGATTCTCATCAGTTCCAGACTCCACGTACAGACACGATAATTGTCAGCAATAAAAACAAACTCTTCCAAAGCTTTGTCGTATTCTTTATTAATTAAATGCATTTTAATGAGTGGTCCGGCAATCATTTTGGTCACTTTGGCTGAACTGATCTCAATGCACATATAAAACACATTTTTAACCACTTTTGTGTCCAATCGTTTGTCAATCAAAGCGTTTAACAATCGATTAATTGATTGATCAGTAAATTTGTCAAAACCTTTTGTTTCGACAATTCTTCGATTTATTTGTCGACCAAAGCGACGATTTTTTTCGTCACCAATCAATTCAATTGCATCATCAATGCGACCATTTTTGACCAAAAGTGTGGCCAAATTAAACACTTTAAATGAATCTAACGAAAAGGTTTTTGTTATTTTAGACTTTATATCTAAAGCCGACTGTAAATCGTGTGAATTGGTGTAAAACTCAAGCAATGAGGCCATCATAGCATCAGATATTAAATGGTTTTTATTATTGAGATCATTGATGATGTCTTTGACGCGAACAGCAATCTTATCGTTAGTGTCGTCGCCTTCAGTCGTTAAGAAGTGTGATCGACGGCAGTACTGAAACAATAGTTTACGCAATACTTCATATGTCTGTTCCCCACAACTCTTGAGTCGAGTCAACTCATTCTCCAAATTTTGTGTCACATCTGAGTCAAAGACATTTCCTTTGGACACATTTTTTCGCCGATTTTCATCTAAATTGAAACAAAATATGATTTCAATTGGTTTATCATTGAGAAGATCAGTGATATATCAAAACTTACGATATATTTGTTGACAACTTGTAGTTGATATCAATCTTGAATGAAGTAAATGACATTTGTTTGTAATCCTTAAGGCATTACAGAAACCGTCAGTCAATGTCTTCAGTGATATCATTGTTTGAAATCAATTATAAAAACAATTAAATCAATGAATAAATCAATTGAAATGAATTATTTAAAACATTCACACAATCAGTACATGTGTTTAATACAGACATCAATTACGATAACATTTGTGTTGTTTATACGTATAACAGAATATTTTACAGAATTTCTAATTAAATATAACTGTAAATACATTTGAAATTAAAAATTATTTTAAAATAATAAATTTAAAGTTAATTTTGTTGTTAAACTGAAAATTTCTTTAAAATATAGTTTTGATATTAAAAATTAACACAAATAAATGAATATAATATTTTATGTGTGTGTTATGGGATTAATCCTAAGTTAGCTTAAATTAGATTGAAATCTTACAAAAAAAATCTACATTTATTTGGTTTGACTTATTGGATATACATTACATTAATATAAAATTATAACAAAACAATTATTGTGATCTAAACTCAATTAAAATGATTCTACAAAATTTATTTTACAAAAATTAAACAAAATTATTAATTATAAATATTTTTAAAAAATAGCACAAAATATTTAAAATATATACCAATTTATCAATTCTAATCAGTTAAATCAATAGCATATAAATTTTATTAGTATTACATATTAACATTTGAAACAATTACTAAAATAATGACATAACGTGAATTCAAGTTATTAACAGCTAAATTCTTATAATTTTTAAAACATTAGAAAGTTTGAAAAAGTGATGTACAAAATGTTTGTTAAAAATATATTCAAATGTTTGTCAATTATAATGATAATGATTACCACAAATACATCTTTTCCATTACAAGATATTTTATGTTTTAAGCCTTCATTTACATCAATTACTCCCATATCACACAATAATTCTTATTTTATGGTCAGTAATGACGGCTATTATTGGAGTTCTTTAACTGACGATTCTGTGTTCAAAAGTGAGGCCCAAATGAAAGAAAAGGGTTATTATTCTGGAAAAGTGGATACAATCGACATCGATGTCATACAAGTCGATAATATTTCCATTTCGAAAACATTTGACTTAACCTTTAGAATCAATTTCAACGGTATTTGTAATCTCGAATCGGAAACACTTTTCGCTACAAAAGTATAGTTGAATGTCAACCAATTCATAGTAATAATTCATAATTGTATTTATCTATAGTTGTTTGGATATACTAATTGGTTTGGTTATAAATATATCAATAATAAGTGGACAAAATTGTCCGACAAAACACTGCATCCGGTGATCAATAGGGCTATGGATGCACTCAAACCCAACCGACGGATAAAAGCTGTTCTAAATTTTGACTTATTTGGGGTACTATTCATTCAAGGCTTGTATTCTAAACTATATTATTATTTTTGATATCGTAATTAAATTTTAAATTTGTTTATCTGATAATACAGACAATAATCTTATATTTATTTCATGCGATAAGAAGAACAACTGGTATATAAATGACAATATAATAGAGTTTTCCAATAATTCAAAGCCCTTTTTGGGTGACATTTTTGGTGGTTTTGTAAACATCGATACGAAAAAGTTTTATCTATTTGTCGCACAACTCAGCTCTTCTGGCATTTATGTCCGCAAAGCTTTCCATGAATGTAATTATAAGGTAAAACTTGTTTAACAATTAAATCATATTTTAATATTTTAGTCATCAAATAATTAATAATAATAGTCTTCTAATTATTCAATTTAGACGAATACAAAGCCAAAGAAACTATTGATTGATTGTCAAAAATTTTATTATAAGGATATTTGTTACAAGAAATCGAAGAATTTGCTCTATTATATCATCGGAGGCTCATTAGTGGCCATTTTATTGACTATTATATTAGTTTTGATAGTCATCTATATATGTAGAAGTTGTTGTCGTCAGAGGAAGTATGTGTCGGACAGTAAAACATTGTTAACAACTCAACAATCGAGTGGACGAATAAGTCTTTCCCGAAAACGAGTAATCGGTAAAACAGATGAGTCCTCTTTAGCTCAACAGAGGACACAAAGCTTTACAAAGAAATCACACATTAAATTGTAATTAAGTTATAAACTAATATTGCTTTTTGTCTCAAAGTTTATAATAAGCAGTTTTAATGTTATTTTTATTATAAATTATTATTTTCATTTTAAACCAATTCAATTTATTATTATTATATAGTAAATTATATAATAAATACATATCTATTATATTGTAATTAATTAAAGATAAATAAATTTGTTTTAATACTTATAATTTTTAAAACATGTATGACAAAAAGTTTAAACTTAATTGAAAAAAATTATTTAAATAATTTAAAAATTAATGTAAAAAATTACATTAATAAAGCCTCTATATTTTTAAGTCTACGACTTTTTAAGTTAAAATTTTATTTAAAACCAGTTAAGCGTCTAAAAGTTTAGCAATAAAAACTTCTAAAAAATTATATATTTTATCATAATTATTGTGTCTGAACTGTTAATATTTTTACCCCATCACTTATTGCAAGCCCACTAACCCACTCACCCACTCATATGCTCCTCCTAATAAATTATGCTCCAGTAGCACATCGTTAATAATATTTTTTTTCGCTATATTAAAATAAAAACTTAATTAATTTAACAAATAAATTTTTATTGTATCTTATAATAGTCAATATAGAAATAAGTTTAATGTAAGTATTATATAACACGTATTAAATAACATATAATATATTTTTGAATACAATAATCCCTATATTATTCACGTAATATATTTTAGTCGATATATTTTGTGTTTATGTCTGAGAAGGGAGTTGTCCTCACATCACATGCTATACTAAAAACCAAAATCACTGGTTTTAATGCTAAATAAATGATTACTCAAACTATTACACTATAAATATACTGTATATAACTTAATGACAAAAATATAATAATAAAATATATAATAAAATCATACTATCGATTAGTTAGCAATTGTGTCTTACATACAGATTATGTAATATATCGATAATTTTTGGTTAAAGACTGTTTGTGTGTCGACTCATCGTATATATTGTGAGTCTAAACTTAAAAAACTTGTTTTTATACTTTCATTTCTAAATTTACTAATAATTTTTCATTTCAATGGTTTATTACAATTTTAATATTTGCTTTTATAAAATATATAACTTTATCAAAAAATTATTGTAGTAATTTCACTTTTAATTCTACCTTAATATACTATATATAAAATAATTAATATTAAAGAATATTCTTAACAAAAATGTTATCTAAAAAGACTATAATAATTACATCAATTATATTAACAATTATATCGCTAATGTTAGCCATCTCTTACATCAATGTGATTGAAACACCCGATAATGACATATTACACACCGTTTCAAAAGTGTTAAACATAACTCTTGTGATTTTATTAATAATTGGTTTAATAATTGGTTCAATGATTTACTATTACTATATTATACACATCGATGGTCTCTGCAAACAATGTTATGTGAATTTGAGTGTATTTTGTGGATCAATATTCGTAATGATTGTGTTCAGCATTTCAGCAAATCTGGTCTCATATAGGAAGGACCCGAACGACAATCACTTAGTGTTGACTTTAATAAACTTTTTCCTATTGTTGGTTGTATTGGTCAGTACAGTGGCCGGAGTGCTAATGCTTACCATCTTCATCATGAGTTTCTTCTGGTGCTTCCAGATTAGGGCTAAACGTATGTTAAGTCAACCGCCAAATATTTAAACAAAACTATATTATTAACATAAATACTTAAAAAATGATTGTAACTATAGTTGAATTAGTACTTTATTATCTTATTGACTTAATTACCGTAGATTAATATACAAAATTTAATAATTTAAGTTACTATAACAAAATTAGTAAATTATCTAGATCAATTTGTAATAGCACCATTATATTACAAATAGAGGAATTTATTTATAATTACATAGTAACTTATTTTAGCGCAAACTAAATAATAAATAAACTTTTAATTATCTTTAGCTATTTTTTGCATACAATATCTTTAAAAAAAGTTAATAAAATAATTTTACTCATTTTATGATACTTATGTAATAAAACATATACTGTATATATATTTCTGATTTAATGATAAATTTTTAGGATAAAACATTTATATAATAATTATTATATAAATAAATGAATTGCAAAATTCTATAATAATTATTTTTTTGTATATAAATATTTTAAAGTTGTAAAAATTATTTTATTTATTTAAATAAAGTTGTAAAACTGTTAACATTTTATTTTCAAGTAAAGCAAACTTGTTATCAATAGATTTATCTAAATTTGCAAACTTTTGGTCAATATATTCATATAAATGACTCGAGTTTTGTTGTGTCAAACAATTCATATGACAATCACAAAGACAACACTTTTGATTGTTTATTATTTTATCGCTTGTATTATCTCCAGAAGCAGGTGTTATGATTGGTTGTCCATTATTATCGTTATTTAAAATACTACAAGTTTTTACGTCTTTTTCATCACTAATCTTATCATTGGTTGTGAGTTTCACGAGTTTTGAGATCAAATCAGTGTTCAATGAATCATTGGATGGTTTTATTGTATTACTAAACATGGATAACATGGTAGCTATTGGTACCACATTAAGACAAGTATTAGATGTCATCATTGGTGTAGTAGTTTCCTTCACTTTGCAAAGATTGACAACCAATCCATAGACCCATAAGTCGTCAAAATTTTTGAATGTCAACGATATATGTTTTTGTGGTAATTTAAAATTATGATCACATCTTAACATCTTTAAGCCACCAAATTCATCAATAAATCTAATAATCAATTAAATCATTACTTTATTAGTTGTTGTTATCCATCGATGTCTTACTTATTAAAAATAGTTTCCATATATTCATTGGTATTGTTGTCGTGAACTTCAATCACTTTTGCTGAACATAACATCGACAACGAACTAATTCTTGTGGTTAACCGGTCATTGTCTTCATTGTCATCAATGGCTTTAATAAATAGTTTGCATTCATCCATGTCTTTAGCCAACAGTTGAATACAATTGTCATAACTTTCTAAAAGTGTTTCAATATCTTCATTGTTGTCTTCATCTATGATAACAAATGTGAAAAATTGGTTATAAAATGTCATCAATTGATTGTGTCTTTTATTACCACAATTATTGTCATTAAATCTGACATAAAGTGATGAAGTGATGGGTTTAGTGGACAACCAATTACTGGATATGTTTATTGAGTTCATTATTCAGTCAAATAATGTAATTAACATTTAATTCAAAAAACAATTAAATATTATTTCAAAATTCAATTCAATTGACTTTCAATTTAATATTTTTATCAATATTTTCAGTCAATAATAATACATAAATAACGTAATCATTAGTGAAACTATTGAAACAAAATTTATAAATAAGTTATTTATTTTATTTTATAATTAATTTATTTTATTTTATAATTAATTTATTTTATTTTATAATTAATTTATTTTATTTTATAATTAATTTATTTTATTTTATAATTAATTTATTTTATTTTATAATTAATTTATTTTATTTTATAATTAATTTATTTTATTTTATAATTAATTTATTTTATTTTATAATTAATTAATTTAAAAAATTATATCAAAAATATTACAAATGTTTATATAAGTTATAATGAGTACAATATTTTTATGTAAATTTATATAATCCAAATATAAATTATCTATTTAATTATATTACTATAATATTAATAAATTAAAATTAAACTTTAAATATAAATCTTTAAAAACATATAATAAAATAATTCAATATTTAAAATCTTTTTTCTTATTTATATAAAACTATTAATATTAATATATATTTTTATAAAAAAATATTAATCAAAATTTATGTACAAAAGAATTATAAAATATTTGTTCAATAACTTCAAAAAAGTTTGTTATATTAAGATATTTTCGTTAAAAAAACTTTTAAATATTGATCTCTTATTGAT